>NC_136509.1:103090529-103095529 GCF_053919585.1 Euprymna scolopes
TGATGAATTCGTAGCACTTGCCCATTTTACAAACATACTCAGCAAGACATGCAACAAAATCCCACCCTTTCACTGTTGAGGTCCCTAGATGCCGAAAAGCCTTCTAGTTTAATAGTTTCTTTCCTTCAGGCTGCTAAACTTTGGAATTCCCTTCCTATTTCCTGCTTCCTTGACACTACTAACCTGCAGAAGTTTAAATGTAATTTGAACAAATATCTCGCTGTTCAACTCCCCGACCCCGGGATTCTCTGTTAGATACAATCCTAAACAGTAGGCCTTACATTCTTAAATTTGCTTGAGATAAAAATGAGTCAAAAAAAATATATATATACTTAGTCTACAGTTTAGGAGGATTGAACGTGAACCGGGACGTCGGAATACAGAGCAATGTCCGATTTTATCTAATGCTAAATTAATTTGACTTGTTTATTTTATTTTGTTTTTGTTTTTTTTAGTTGGCCGAAACGTGGTAAAACAACAATGGACGGCAGTAATTACTGGGGACACAGTTAAGAGACCCGTCATTCCTATCCCATCGCGGTTAATCACCTAAAAAAGGCCAGAGGGTGAGTTGGCCGAAATGTGGTAAAACAACAACAACTATGGAGATGAGGATAAAAGTCCGCAAAACGAATGAATGCACTAATTTGACGTTGATATACAGATGATGATGGTTTTTGTGACACTGGACATTAGAGATTGCCAAGATTCACCACAGAATTACCCCACTGTATATGCAACACGATGGACCTTAAATTAATATTATCAGTATAACTTTTGTACCATTTAAAAGAAGGGCAAAATAAACCAGTAATAATTTTTTTTAATTTTTTCAGCGAACGAAAATAATGAAATTGCGAGACGAAAATCGTGTTTACATAATTGGCGCTTTAAAATAACGTTCCCATGTAGTAGACATTCCGAACGTGAAAACATACCCGTATTTAATAAATCTAGCAAAAATCAACTAATGAGCAGATTTTCGTAAAATTTTCGATACTTATCCATTTTAGAATGAAATTACATATAAAATGCAGTTTTCGTAAAATACACGAGGGGAAATATTTTTTTTAGTGCGCCCCCCCCCATATTTATTTTTTCGAAATTCGATCAAAATATATTTAAACCTATCGAAATTTCTATTTATTATGAAACATAAGAGTTCAAATAAGTAAAAAATATTTATTTTTTAAAAATTTAAATACACATATTGAACAAAAATTTACCTTGAAGTTGCAATAAAAAATTGATATAAACTTAATATTATTGTTTTTTTAATAGCGTTTTTTCGAATTAATATATACTATAATCAGTTGAATTGCCAAGAAAAAGAAACTTCGTAAACATTAATTAATTTTTAAAAGATTAAAACGATTAAAATTCCATTATTTCAAAATGTTCTGTCACAACAGATTTTTAATTAATTGTTTAAATTTTTTTTTAAATATTAAGTTTTAATATAAACATGACTCTTGTCAGCTATTTTATCGTCAGATTAAAACCAATTTGGAAATATTATTGCATAAATATTAAGCATTTTGTAGGCCCCCCCTCATATTTTGTTTGTCTCTTTTTACCGAACAAAATATGGAACCCCGTAGGTAACCAAATGAACATTCAGTAAAACCGTATTTCATATTTAATATACAAATGTTTATAATAATCGTTAAACTGTGTAAATCTTAAAACCTAACAAAATTATAACAAAGATTAATTATTAAGTGCAGTTTGAAGATAAACAAAGGTTTTAAAAAAATCATTAAGTCGCTTCTGCTTTTCCATAGTTCGTATAATTAATACAAATCTGACGTCACGGAAACATGTGGTCCATTTTTCTCAATCGTTTGGCAGACCCTACTGGATATACAGTAAATTTATATTTAGATATAAAAATGTGGGAGGGGGGTAAATTCAGCATTTTATAAAATCCGAAAAGGGTTGATATGCCGTAAAACTAAAAAAAGACAAGCGAAAGAGGCGCCAGATTCTCGCAATTGACAAGAAACACCGTTGGGAAATGCGTTTTCTATCATTTCTTTTATTTCATATTGAATCGCAGACATCTGTAACCCAGTGAGAAACCCAGACGTCCTTCCCCTGCGCCCAGACACGTGTGGGTATCTTAAACTTAACGGCAGAAAGGAGAAAGCGATTCGGGGAAAATGGCTAAAAGAACGCCTCATTTTTTTTTTTTTTTTGCTCTCTCCTGGTCGTCGTCATCGTCTTAATCAAGAGTTACGGCCGAGGCCCCCAGGCTTTCAATATCATTGTCCTTTTTAGCAAAGTGGCACGTGATGGAGCGACACACCGCACAATGGCGAATGATTTGCGAGCAAGCGTTTTGTTTGTTGGCTTTTGTGCATAAGTTCGAATCACCGCAGTTTTAAGCGGTAAAAGGTTTTAATGTCCTGGTCCGTTGGGTGAAGTAACGAGGCTTTCAAACGCCCCGGAAGTTTGTCTGATTTCTTTCCGATTTACAACACCGTTGTCAATAAAGCCTCCTCCTCTGCCATTACTACTACTACTACTACTACTACTACTAATTTATTTTTCTTCTTCTTCTTCTTCTTCTTCTTCTTCTTCTTCTCTATCTCTATCTCTCTCTTTCTCTCGAACTATTTTCCTTTTTCTTTATTTCACATTTCCGTCTCTTTTCACTCTCGTTTCTCCAGACAAAGACAAACATAACTTCTTTATGGTTTCGTTAAGAAGAACCGCTACCAAATGAAGAGAGAGAGAGAGAGAGAGAGAGAGAGAGAGAGAGAGAGAGAGAGAGAGAGAGAGATTATTTATGTTTTTCTTTTTGCGATACGTTTTGAATGAATTCAATTATTTATACGAAAGTGCATTTTTACCTAAATGCGAGTTTGGAATAATTTTCCCTTTGACCAATTTGGTACCCCCAAATGGCGAGAAGCATATATATTGTTTTTTAAATGTAATTATCCATTGACACGTGTTTAGAAGTTTAGAAGTTTAGAAGTTTAGGCTTCTTACCATGAGGTTCCGATATCGAATCTCGCTAAATTCAGCCACTCTGATGAAAACTAAAGTGTATTAAAAATATTAAAGAATTAAAGTAATCGGTAAAACTATACAAACACCGTGACAGCGAATTACCCCTACCCCTAACCCTAACCCTAACCCCTAACCCTAACCCTAACCCTAACCCTAAACCTAACCCTAACCCCAACCCTAACCCTAACCCTAACCCTAATCCTAACCCTAACCCTAACGCTGTCACGGTGTTTGTATAATAATCTCAACCAGATGTAAAAGCTCAATAAAGCCAAATCGGAGATAGAGCTTATAATAAGAGCAAACAGTTAATAAAACATGTTTAAAAAACACTTTGAAAAAGAGTTAAAAACATATTTAATCTGAAAAGGAAACACTTGATAAGTGAATAGTCTTTAATCCGCGGAGTTTCGTTGTTTGCTCTTATATATGTTTTATTAACTGTTTGCTCTTATATATATATATATATATATATATATATATATATATATATATATATATATATATATATATATACATGAGTGATGGGACGATTGTTATATATTTCCCGATTCTGATACAATTACTGATTCCGATTCTTTGTAAATCTCTAAATATTTAACTATAAAACGGATAGTTTTCCCTCCGATTACTGTAAAAACACACCTTAAATGTGCATATATTTTCTCAAACGTAAAACACTCATTTTTTGATGGGAAAAGAGATATAGATTTTAGTTTTACTGGATGTTTAAGTCAATAAATTATTTATTATTTTACTGTTATTACCAGCAGTGGAAATTTTTTCTTAAACTAAAATCAAATAAAAAAAGATAATTAAAGGAATCGTTTTCGGCATCGGAAAATAGGCACATTTTTTTTTATTATTATTATTCTGATACTTGAGAAAGTTCCGATTCCCAATTTCGAGTAATCGTCCCAACACTAATATTGTCCGGTCGTAAATACGCTTTAATATTATATTTTAATTTATTCAAATTTCGTATTTATTATTATAAGTTTAATTCGCAATTGATTATTATATTGTACCTAATTAATATTAGTGGTTTCTAAACTAAAACTAAAATGACTTGTGTGCCATCAGCTAGAATCGAAACCAAAACATTTAGCTCTCCAACCCTATCCGTTAGCGTATGGCTTAAATCTATACGTATGCAAATACTACATAAAATAATGTTGTTTAGTGCATGCACAGAAAAAACAGGTATGGTCAACTTATATTCTGCCAAGGTCAATGTTTATTTTCAATGTTGGCCCTTAGCAGCTATTTTACCAGATAAAATCTAAATCGGAAATGTACTACAAGCAATATATATTAAATTTCAACTCTGTACACCAAATATTCAGAGAAGTGTCGAATAAAGATTTTCGCCCACACACCGATAAGGTCACTTATATATATATATATATATATATATATATATATATATATATATATATATATATATATATATATATATATATATATATATATACGTTTTATTTTTTATTACCGTATCTTTCTGTTAAGTTACATTATTGTTTCAGCTACCCGGCCGTTTTTTGGGCCGTCTGTAGCTTCCTCAGACTTTTACAGAAATGTTCGTTATTATGGGATGAAAGAGTGAAAAAGTGAATGAGGTCTGGGGGAGGGGTGCGAGAAGGGCGGAAGAAAGAGAGGAAGGGAACAAGGAGGGAAGGTGAGAGGGGGTTCTTGGTATGTCGGTAATGTTTTAGTTTTGGAGTTTAAGGAACTTGTGGGGGAGGGTCTGGGAAGTTTATTTCTGGTGTGGCTGAGGGCATAGAAATACATGGGGGGAATATGTGGGGGTAGGAGGAGGGGGTTACTTTAAAATTCGAGTCTTAATGTTAAAGTTTTTGGCGTCTCGTTGGTGAGATGATTTCTTGGTAAGTATGTCTTGACCTGTTGGGTGTTCGCTTATGTTTGGAGGCGGGGGGTCTATGATTTGTTTTATTTATTTAGTTTTTATTTTGTTTTTAATT
>NC_136509.1:103098029-103113029 GCF_053919585.1 Euprymna scolopes
AAAAAAGTACGAAAATAAGGCTAATAAAAAGAAAATACAGATATATAAAAATCCCATGGAAAAATTTTTAAAGATGGCAACCTCGATAAAAAAATTCCATCCCCATGTGAGTTTTTAAAAACAAATTGTGACTGTAATTAATTTGATTTTAATTGTCTCTGAAGAGAACGGTAAATAATGAAGATTCGGTATGCTATAATTAAAACAACCGTTTGTCTTTTTACCCTTCGAAACAGCTGTCAGACTAAGGAGAAAAAAAAAATATCATGTCTTACATGTCTTAAAAAATAATAAAAACAAAAATTGTGTACTAATAAATAAAAGGTGTTGTTTTTCTGATTATATATATATATATATATATATATATATAGAGAGAGAGAGAGAGAGAGAGAGAGAGAGAGAGGGTAGAGGGAGGGAGAGAGAGAGAGAGAGAGAGAGAGTTTTGTTGTTATGTCCGATCATTTCGGCTTGTCTTGTCGGATTGTCTTCTGCCTTCTGCGTTATTTTATGACAGTAATGATAAAAGAATTTTGGGTTAACTTGTCATTTGGAGTCGTATTATCCACAACCAGCATATCACATTTTTATTTTCTTATAACGCGATACGTACTCTGAGATAAATTCAATTTGGAATTTTCGATTGCGACGTATCTTCACACTTTTCAATAACAATAATAAACATCCACCTGTTAAGTTAATAACATTCAGCTACACTAAACTTAAATTACACCACATACTACACCAAAATCTAACCTTCTAATCGACCAATAAATCACACCACATACCACACCAAAATCTAACCTTCTAATCGACCAATAAATTACACCACATACCATCACTTCGAAATATGAATGCACCGTTGAAACCGTTTAAAATATTCAACAACCGTTATCAACAAGCACAGTATTTTGGAATAATATTTAGTCAGGATTACGGCTCATACCTTATTAATATTTCTTTCTTATTAACTTGGCACATTCTCCCAAATACGTCGGAAAATAATACCAGTTATCGTTTAACTCTATTCTTCGATTTGTCTTCGTTTCGTGGGTCGATGAGGATTTAGGGGTGGAGTGTAACGGCTTTTTCTAAACAGCAAAGGCCAATCCATGTCAATGAAAACATCAGTACGTTTCTGAAATATATAACGTATAGTATATATATATATATATATATATATATATATATATATATATATATATATATATATATATATATATATACTATCAAAAGTACCCGTCGTTGACTGGGATCAAAAACAGCCTACAGAAAATTGACTCTGATTTATGAAAGTATGATAGGTTATGAAAAGGAAGGGTTGTAAAGAGATAGCTTCGAATTTGGGGGTATCAAAACTAAAGCAAAATATGATGAAAGTAAAAATAAAATAGATAAACCCCATAATTTATTATACCATACCTGTTCACACTGAAACACTTACCACAATATTCTGTGGATCTATATTAAAAAACCTTGTTAAACTTTGTGACATATTTATATTCTATGGAGGTCAGGTGCGAACGAACACCCCATAATTTTATTATACCATATTTCTTCAAACTGAAACATAATTATCAAAGTATACTTACGCAGGTAGATATGAAAAGTCTTTATTAAAGTTTGTGCTTATTTCCATTCTATGGAGGCCAGGCGCGAACGCAGACCCCACAATTTTATCATACCATCTCTATTTAAGTAAAAACATACCTTTTAAAATGTTCTTATGTACATCTATATCAAAAACACTTGTAAACGTTTTTTTTTAATTTTTTAATTTTTTATTTCCATACTTTGTGAACCAGGCGCGAACGCAGACCCCACAATTTTAATGAACCGCCGTTCTGCGGGATCAAACATACCAATTTCTGTGTCTCGATACATCTTCTATCATTATATGTAATTATTTTTTTAAAATAGGTAACCATATAAGAGCCTATTCGTGACCACATACACACACACATACACACATAATTATCAAAGTATACTTACGAAGATAGATATGAAAAGTCTTTATTAAAGTGTGTGCTTATTTCCATTCTATGGAGGCCAGGCGCGAACGCACACCCCACAATTTTATCATACCATCCCTATTTAAGTTAAAACATACTTATCAAAGTATTATTATGTACATCTATATCAAAAACACTTGTAAACGTTTTTTTTTTAATTTTTAAATTTTTTATTTCCATACTTTGTGGACCAGGCGCTTACGCAGACCCCACAATTATGCCAAATCATTATGCCAGATCAAACATACCCATTCTTGCGTCTCGATAATCTATCATTATATGTGATCAGGTTTTATAATATTCAACCATGTAGGAGCCTATTCGTGACCAGACACACACACAGACGTTATATATATATATATTAATTTTATTTATACAAACATTAATGGCTACATATGTGCATACATGTTTCTGTAATCACCCACGTTGGGGGATTACGTCTTCAGGCCAAGAATTACCGTCGAAAGTGATATTTCCACCAAATACATTTTCCTATTTCGTTTATTAAGTTAGAATGCAACCTGGGTGGGAGTCATAAAAACAGTGAGATATATATATATACTAGCAGGGGTGCCCGGCGTTGCTCGGGTGTTTGGAGGTGTATGCTGTGCAAAAAAAGCAAAAAAACAAAAAAAATGGTTAATTTTTAAAACTTTGACCCCTATTATGACCCCTTAAAATTTATAGTTCCGGGCTCAAATCACTTTATTAAGTTAGATCCAGGTTCAAGGAACCTATATCTAAAATTTCAAGTGTCTAGACCCAAAATTGTCGGAGGAGTTTGGTAGAGTTCTTAAAGGTCAAATCGTTGAAATTTGACCCCTTAACAGCCAAATTTCTGGCTGACACCCGTCACATCGATTTTTCCAAATCTCAGTACCCGGTATTTCAAATTTCCAGTATATAGACTAAAAATTGACAGAGTTATTGCGTAGGGAAATGTACACAGACACACAGACAGACACGTTCACTTTTATAGATATAATATATATATATATATATATATATATATACATATATATATATATATATATATATATATATATATATACATATATATATATATATATATATATATATATATATATATATATATATATATATATATATATATATATATTTAAATAAGGGAGTAGTGACCAACAATGTGTATTTTTTAACATTATTTTATTATTCCGTGTCTTGGTTTTTCATTGAGAATTATGTTTGGATCATTGTAATAATGTTTTTAAGTCATTGAAATCGTTTACGCGCGTTTCAGACGGTCTGTGATGCGTCCTCGTCAGAAATTATTATATATATATATATATATATATATATATATATATATATATATATATATATATATATATATATATATATATATATAGCACCGAAAGAGATTAGTTCTAGAAATTGTGGTAGCATAAGAAAATCTTTTTGCAATTTCAGTATATTTTTATCTCGAAATTATTAACCGATTTTATCTCACCCCACCACCACCACCACCCAAAAAATCATAAACTGCCTCAAGTCTACTTAAATATAATAATATTTAAAATTAAAATTAAAATTAAAATTAAATATTTTTAACGAATGGGGAAAATGCAAGGTTGTAATTTTATTTTGTTTACTTAATTTTTATATAAACAGCTATTTCGAAATAAAATTAAAACGGTCAATAATTTTGACATAAATTAGAACGGTTAATAATTTCGATTTAAATTAAAAACGGTTAATAATTTCGATTTAAATTAAAAACGGTTAATAATTTCGAAATAAATTAAAAACGGTCAATAATTTCGACATAAATGTAAAACGATCAATAATTTTGAAATAATATTAAATCGTTCAATAATTTCCAAATAAAATTAAACTGAACAATAATTTAGAAATTAAATAAAATCGGCCAATAGTTTCAAATTAAAACGGTCAATAATTTCAAAATAAATTACATCAGTCAATAATTTCGATATAAATTAATTTTTTTTACGTAGTAGTCACCATTTATCAAGTCCCGGAAGCCACTCATGGATAAGGGTTATTGCGTGTACAGTAATCAATGGGATAGTATCGTAGTAATTGTTAGTAATGGACATTTGATAAACAATGGATTACTTAAGGGGCCGTTTATCAGGAATTTGTTTATGTTGGACTTGAAGACATCCAAGTTGTAGTCAGGTGGGAAACAGGCAAACGGAAGAGAGTTCCATAGGCGTGCACTTCTAAGAAATAAGCTTTGTTCATGGAATCTACGTTTTGATTTAGGCACAGATAAAGAGAGGGAAAATTATTGCCAGGCAAATCGGTGAATAATTTTGAAATAAAATTAAATCGGTAAATAATTTCGGAATAAAAAATGCATGCATAAGTAAGCAATTTATGTATCTGCCCGAAAAAAATAAAGATAAAGATATATAGAGAGCTAACAATTATACCTACTTGAAGGATTCTATTCTTAGGAAGAAAGGGGATCTAGAACACATTGGTCAACGAGTCGTCGTTCCAGAAACTTACACAGTAGACCCTAACCCTAACCCTAACCCTCGATACATATTTGAGCGCCAAAGTGATACCATGGCTTATGTTATGTGAATGAGTCGGGCTGACTTCTTCATCACTTTCACGACAAATCCAACGTGGACGAAAATTACAGAAAATTGTCTTCAGGGACAAGAACCCCAGAATCGTCCAGATATTGTTGGCAGGGTCTTTAGACAGAAGCTTAAACAGCTAATGGAATTTGTTAAATAATGAGGGTTTGGCAGGATTGAGGGTTTTACTCTAAAGCATTTAATACTAAAAGAGAGGACAACCGCATGAACATATCCTCATCTGACAGGCCCAAGAGTGTTCGATAATTAACATTGTTAAAAGTTAATTAGCTATTACGATCTATCGATTTATCTATATCTATTCAATAATATTCTTAAAATAGTTTATATTGGGGATTATTTATTGTTTATAGAATAAAGTGTAGCAATGGGTTTTAGCTGATAGTTTACATAAATTAGCTAGGTTAAATATAAACAAAATAACCTTCAACAGGCGTACGTGACGAGGAGGTCACGTTAAGCAGACGTGTCTTTTAATTGGTTACGTCACCGGAACTGAAGTCAGGAGGTCGGGAAGTTTAGAGTCGAAGAGTTGGCGTTTGATCACGAGAGTGAACACACGTACTTCAAACCAGGAAGCGAGGCTGTAACGAATAAGGATGTAGACATATAATGCAGACTCTGTGTAGACCGTTTGAGACAACTGAAATAAATTTATATTTTAAAAATATAAAGTGTTGTTCTGTGGTTTCACAAAAGAAGAAAGAACAGAGATCTCGATTGGTTATGGTTGGTCATTTCATGTTTCACCACGAAACTCAGCAGTGAAGATAGAAGAACTCTTGAAAAAAGAAAGGTATAAAGCATATATTATTATTCTTATAAAAAAATGATACCTTTATGCAAATATGGAGTGTAATATATGCCCGTGTGATAACTCTCTGATACAACATGACTCAGTTTATACGTCGATATCACATCCCCTGGCTAAACAAACATACATACAATTTATACGTTTATAACGGGTGTTATAAGAAAAATTATTAACTTTCGATGTACAATATAACTTTCTTAATATCTCACCCAAAATATTACATATGACACGTTTTACCCCTGCCTATATATATAACAAGAGGACACAGTGCAACCAGAACAAAAGGATCTCATATTAATGCGAGATATGCAGATATCTCTCACAAAGAGAAAGATCCGGACCTTCACACAAAGGTGATGAACATATGGTGCACGGACCTTGTGGACCATTGAATCTCGGTTGGCCATGTATGATTGACAACAAATGTTCCAAAAAATAACCTAAAGAATCTCTTCATTGTACGAGTACCGATGAAGGCCATAACTCTTCGCCCAAGTACAGGCGAAGCAAACCACAAGATGGAGGCCAGACTGGTACAATAAGAATGAAGAAAAATTGTTGGTATGTTCATCAAGAAATCACAAACCAGTGGATTGTTTCCTACAACAGGATCTTCCTTCAGCAGTTCAACGCTCACATTAATGTAGAAATTTGTACCCGAATGGATCGCAAACTCCCGCGCGCAGCGCGGGTATCTCTGCTAGTGTCTAATAAAGTGAAAAAAAAAAATGATAAATATAAGGAAATGGAGATTAAAGTCTGAAAAAACGTAAATTACAAAAAAAAACACTTAATTATTGTAATGTGTATAGGTACCCCCCTAAAAAAAGTAATAATAATTAAATTCAAAACACAGGTGGGAAAATAGTCGCCATATTGGATTTTAAAAAGACCAGCTGGTATATATATATATATATATATATATATATATATATATATATATATATATATAATTCCAAAACCAAAAGATGCATTTAATTCACACTCATAAATTTTATAGGTGTTTTTATGAAGTACGTCTTCTATAATATAATTCTCACCTGTCTGTTTAAATATATGTATGTATGTATGTATGTATGTATGTATGTATGTATGTATGTATGCCTAAAATTTCGACAGAGGTGACGGATTTTCACGAGATCGAGATCGCTTTGAAGGTCGACCCTTCGGATAACAAATATCGAAAAATTGGTTAAAAACATTAATTCCTTCATCCTCAACTGGACACTTTTCTACAAGGAGGGGTCGCTTTTTTCGCCGATATTTTCGAAAGTTATCCCCTCTTTTCACTTGGCTAGTCTTAATTTAAACTACATCACTTCCGGTTTGGCGATGGCGCAACAGCAAAGACGGTACTTTTTTTCGTGTTATTTTCCTCCTTCGCGGTACGGGTTCGAGCCTGCCTGCCTACTACCACTTTTTGTTTTTGTTTTTTTTGGTTTTTTTTGCTCAACACATACCTCCAAACACCCTAGAAACGCCGGACACCCAAGCTAGTATAATATGTAGTGAATAGTGGAACACCACTAAAAAACTTATCAGAAACAAGAAACTGTTGAAATGAAAAGGGATTTGGAGAAAAAATAATAAATAAAAGGAAATATAAATATTTAAAATCTGAAAACACAAATTAAAAAAACACTTACTTATTATAGTGTTTATAGGTACTCCCCGTCCTAAAAAAAGTAATAATCATTGAATTCAAAACGCAGGTGGGAAAATAGTCGCCATATTGGATTTTAAAAAGACCAGCTTAACACGATCTTTACAAAGTGTTTTCAAACCTACTTTTTTTTAACATAAAGAAGCTCTCATTTTTCAAGGCCGCGCATACGCATTTGTGAAACAGTTGACAAACAGATAAAAATCCGATGACATCCAAGTACCAATTTTTCAATTTTTACCTCCTTAGTAATCTTTTTTCCCAGATGAAAACCGATTAAAATACCCCATATACCAAATTTCCAGTCTTTAGATCCAAAATTCATTGAATATATAGGTTGAGAAGTGTCCTCACGCACACAACTTATATATATATATATATATATATATATATATATATATATATATATATATATATATAGCCAGTAGAGTTTAGTTTCCTAGAAGTACATCCAATGAAACAACATGTGTCTACCAAAATGGTGCTCAATGAGTGAACAGAGCAGGTATATTAATTTTATTTATACAAACATTAATGGCTACATATGTGCATACATGTTTCTGTAATCACCCGCGTTAGGGGATTACGTCTTCAGGCCAAGAATTACCGACTTTCGACGGTAATTCTTGGCCTGAAGACGTAATCCCCCAACGCGGGTGATTACAGAAACATGTATGCACATATGTAGCCATTAATGTTTGTATAAATAAAATGAATATATATATATATATATATATATATATATATATATATATATATATATATATATATATATATACTAGAAGATGTACCCGGCTTTGTTCGGTAGTAACTTTAAATTCCTTTAAAAAAAATGGAAAAAAAGAAATAAATTGAGACATGTGCATGCGAGTATTATGTTTTTCTAAACAGTTCATTTCTTGTACTAAAATAAAATACTCGAGCTGAGATCGAAACCAAAACCTAAAGACAGTGCATCAAGTGTGATAACCATTAGGCCAGCGTGACAAGTTCCTTACAAAGTATTTTCAAACCTACTTTTCATAACATACTGTAAACGATTCACGCATGTGCAGTCGTGAAACAGCAAACAGCTAAAAATCCGACGACTCCCACGTACTAATTTTGACCCCGGAGAGTCCCTTTTTTCAGATGAAAATTGATTAAAAACTTTTCCACGTGTCTGAATACTTTACATAACAAATTTCAAGTCTTTAGATAAAAAATTTGTTGAGTATATACGTTGAGGAATGTCTTCACATACACACATTTTCATTCATTCATTCATTCATTCATGTGTGTGTGTGTGTGTGTGTGTGTGTGTGTGTGTGTGTGTGATCCATTTCTTCATTCTACGCACAATTTATCTTTATTTTAATAATAATATTTTGAACTCACTTTTTTTTCTTTGTACCCATCTGTGAATTATTTCACGGAATTTTGCCTTTTGAATGACACCGAAATATCTTCCAATAGCGCGATTCCTTTGGATTTTTACTTTTGGATACCAGACTTTAACCAACTTTTCTTGGATTTTACCGTAATTGGATATTCTACTCTTCACCCGACCATCCATTCACATGAAATCATTTTTTCCTTTTTTCCCCCATTCCCTCTGCTTCACTATTTTTTTAAACTTTTACCAAGTAAGCTTTATGGCTTACTTGTAGTTTCATTAAATACTTTGCAAGCAAAATCCGATTCCGCATTTTGCTAATTCCTATCTTCTGATGAGAAGGAAAGTATTTCTTTCGAGACTCCTCGGGCTAAGGACAATCCACTTAATTTGTGTTTCCTTTTTTAAAATATGTTTTTAACTTTCCTTAAAGTGTTTTTAACATGTTTTATTAATTCTTTGTTCTCATATATATATATATATATATATATATATATATATATATATATATATATATATATATATATATATATATATATATATAATGTATTAAACATATGGCACCGTTTAGACGACCCGTATCTGTTAATTTTTATCATATCGATGGCGAATAATTTGGCTGACATTTCCATTAGTAATTAACGTTCGTCTCCATTTGCAAGGGGGTAATTCGCCGAAAAAGCCGAGATATGTCGCCATCTTTTACCGCATCGTCCGCGTGTGCAATCGACGCGCGTGCCTCGCCGTCGACACTCGAAGGCGCCAAAGCGTGTTTTGAAACAAGAGTTGACATCCGAAGACAAGACGAACGCCGGCGAATATGTAAATATTTATGCAAATGAAATTTACCGACGGAGAAACAGAAGCCGGCATGAATTTTAATTCTTGCCTTGCTCGAGTAAGAGACGCTGCTGTCTCGTTGCATTCCCTCGCTTATATATCTTGGCAAAGCTCTGGGAAGATGTTGAACAAACGGCGTTATGCTCATGTACAGACTCCGTCAAAAATGACGGAAAATAAATTATGCTTCGACAGTGTTCACACTCATCATCATCATCGTATGAATCCGAAGATTCTATTGTTGGCATTGGTTTCCCCGATATTTTTCTAGTCAGAATTCTTTCTAGAAATACATGCGGGGCCACGTGAAGGTTGCCAACATCATAAATAAATGATTTTTTTGTGGAATGGACTCAAAGATTTATGTGTAATTAGCAGCGAAGCCTACAAACGAAATTGTCATTGCTCCCAGGTCTACTCTGACCCGGAGTGGTAGTACGTGTTAGGGTCCCAACTATGGGTTGAATAGAAACCGACTTAAGAAAACAAATATATTCTATTAAAAAATTGTTCTTCAAAATAACTGGATTCGGCATTAAAAGGATTGATATGCCGTAAAACAAAAACAAGCAGACAAATAAACTAAAAGCTAAGGAAAAATAATTAAAAATGAAATTTAAAAAAAAATTGCAAAATACTTTTTGAAAACATATTTAATAGCCTTCTACTTTAATAGTTTTTTTTCCCCCAGAACTTTATTTTATTATTATTACTGCAATTTCACTCCAAAAAAAAGGGGGGCATATATGTAGGGGGGGGTTACTATCTGGAACATAAATTGCAGGATTACTATGTAGGGAGTTGAGAAGTTCCGGAACACAAGAAACAATTTCTTCCGAGTAGCTCTGATGGCTCAAACTATCTCTATCTCTCTAACTGACTCCCTCGATTTTTGTGTTACGTATATATATCAAACACATTTTCCTTCTTATGTAAGCACCTTACGTAAAAAGGTCAATCCTTTGTTGCCATTAACATTTCTGTATTCTAAGCATTCTAAACTGGCTTTAAATCTAGTTATAAATATCTTAACCATATCCTGCCCATAGTAAATTCCAGTATGTCATTGTTTCAAACTTTATGCCAATATTTCTGCTTTTGTTATAATCATTTTTGTTTATTGTAAAAATTATTTGCGTATTGTTAAACTGGTTTTTAAAATGTTTTACCTGTCGTAGATTCACAATTTTAACTTTATTATTCTTTCTATTTGGCTTAGCTATGCAAACTAGCTAATGTACTGGTCCCTCCACTCGTAGGGCCCTAATCTGCAACAATAATAAAGATAATAATTTTAGCTTATCATCGTCTGAATATGATTACATAGAAATGACTCCAGTACTACCTGTCAAAAGCCACACGGGATTACATAATGAAACAATTGTTCTCAAGTAGGTGGTGAAGATTCGTTTCGAGACAAATCATAACAGCACAATTAAATTCGATCACATGTCTCCCACGACTAAGGCTTTGAAATTACTGTTTTCCAGAAGTATCACGAATTCATTGGATTTAATGGAAGAAACATTTATTGAGATGTTGACATTGCCTTCGCTCCTGCCAGCAGCAGATGGCGCCATTCTGAGCTACTTCATAGATATTTGGGGTCCCTTGGCTTACTGACGATCTTAAGTTATTCTCTAACCATGGGGTTCGCTTCGAGACTTTTCTTTTTACTCCTCCTCCTCCTCCTCTTTTAGCCACGCTACTACTGCAACAATAATAGCAACAACAATAACAACAACGATAATAGAATCAAGAAAACTTAAACCGCAAAAGGTTAAGTTAACTACATCACTTAATACTGATAAAATGAAAAATAATTTAAAGGGTAACATTTACATTGGATACCACATCAAAATGTCGTGAAGTGCTCGGAAGAACCAAGGAAAAAGAGAGCATTAACCAGATCTCCACTGGAAGGGTGCGAAGAGCGCTGGAGCCTTCGGGAGTCTTTTTGACACCCAGACCATAGGAAATACCAATAGAAGATAAGTGGCTGTTGCAATAATGTGAAGCAATCTGCGCTGGTGATCAAGAGAGGTGGAAAACATTGGAAATCTGAGGAGACTTGTTTTCACTCAAAATCCAGGAAACACCACAGATTATTGCCAGTGAGTGGTCGCTGGTGATAATCTATGTGAAAGGTGGTCCATAGTGAGTGGATAATAATAATAATAATTCGTAGCATAATGGTATATGCACCCGACTATTAATCCTGTGGTCGAAGGTTCGAATCCCGGCACAATCAGCCATGCTTGATGAACTATAAATACAGCAAAACACTTGTTCGCGATAATGAGTTGCTCTTATAGGTTTAGTACGAGTTCAAAAATACAGACTTTGCCGTTCCAGCTGACCACAGGGTGAATATCAAAGAAAAGGAGAAACGGAGCAAATACACAGAGTTAACTGGAGAGCTGAAAGGGATATATGGATGATGAAGAACATCAAAATAATACCTATACTAGTAAGAAACTTTGAAACTATCCCAAAAAACTTTGAAAAAACAATGGGAGAAATTGGAATCAGAGAAATGACTGGAAAAATACAACAAACAACAATAATGGAAACAGCTGAAATGTTAAAGAAAACCCTTGAATGTAGAGACTAACACACATGAACCACAAACGCAGATCAGACAATCTGCTACAGAGACAAAACATGAAGCCCTACATGGAACCACGAACATTGAAGCTGCATACCTATAAGTTCTCTAACCCCACACTCATTTCCTCATTACAACATCACTGCCCCCTCGCAAAAAATATGTGAGACCGAATAGCCAAGTAGTCAAGGAGGAAGGAAAGACTGAGGAGTGAGCACTGGCCAGACCTCCACTGTATAAGTGCGAAGAGAACTAGGACCTTTTAATAGGTTTTTATAAGGCGAAAAGGGGCTTCTAAAGAGTCAAAATTAAAAATTGATACGTGCAGGTGATCAGAGTTGTAGTTGTCTTCAACTGTTTCATCGCTGCGCATGCGCGGTCGTGAAAGATGACCTGTATCTTATGTTAAGTATAAGTTGGTTTGAAAATACTTTTTTAGATCATATCAAGCTGGTCTAATGGTTATAGTACTTGACTCACAGTCTTTATGTTTTGGTTTCGATCTCAGCTCGAGTATTTTTTGTTCACATCCACATATCTCAGTTTCTTTCCGTTGTGTTTTTTTTTTTACTTCATTTTTATTTTATTTTTAAGGAATTTAACGTTACGTTTTATACCTACGGTATTTCTTTTTATAATAAATGAGAATTCTGCATTAATTAAAATATATTTATGCGGACTCTACGACCGGGCAACGCCTGGCGGTTTGCTAGTCTTCTTGTATATAATAAAGGAGACGCAATTTTCCCCCTTTGGATGAAACTATCTGTTTGCGTCATTAATCATTACGTTATCTAGCTATATACCAAATTACATACACATTATTTCGTTATATTAAAAAATTACATTTAGTCCGAGGAGCACCATGACCACCATTCTGCACCGAATTCTTTTAATTTTGACATACTTTTCCTGTATGTTAACCGTCATTAACTGACTACAGACTTCTTACACATACGCATACTCTTAGCCCTTAGCCTTTACATCCGACACAAATAATGATTTCTCCCTGTTAAATATCCGACGCTGCTGATTGGATGAGAAGTACTCATTCTACAATTCCAACATTCGGTTATTCCACCAAATAAACGAACACTTACTAACTATTACCCACGCTGCCATTTTTCAGTACGTGCACAATAATCTTACTCTACTTATTATTCATGAATTTGTTCCGCTTTTACACTCTGATTTTATCTTATTTACTTGTGAAAATATTACACTCCCAAAACATAAATGCTGACCAGCTACGCGATAGAACTCATGCTTATAGACACTCGGAGGGAGGGACAGTTATAGATAGAGACATACAGAGAGTGGGAGTGAGAGAGAAATAAGCCGTTTTTATTTGTAACGGAGCTGAAGTTTTTATTTGTAACGGCGCTGAAGTTTTTATTTGTAACGGAGCTGAAGTTTTTATTTGTAACGGAGCTGAAATTTTTATTTGCAACGGAGCTGAAGTCAATGTTTACGCTTGTAAATCAAAAAATAATTTCTGTGATAAATCTCTGTCGTACCGCTGCATTGTATTTTTTAAAGATTAAAATTGAATAATGTTTATTTTTACAAGAATGTTTAAACGTTTACCTAGCGTTAAGCATCCAAGTTATACAACGGGGATAAAGTTGG
The DNA here is from genome assembly GCF_053919585.1 of Euprymna scolopes. NCBI lineage: Eukaryota > Metazoa > Mollusca > Cephalopoda > Sepiida > Sepiolidae > Euprymna > Euprymna scolopes. The sequence goes on from NC_136509.1 coordinate 103,111,562, forward strand.
CTTTTTTTCGTAAACGAAACTGACTTTGCATTGATAAAACTGTATTTGGCGTACCGCTGAATTTTTTTTTTTTTCTTAAATAATCAAATTGATTAAAGATAATTTTTTTACAAGAATGTTTCTACATTAGTTGAGCGAATAAAAATATAACTATGTTATTTAATTGGAATTCATTGAGATGGGTATTATTTATTAATTTAATTTTATTAGTTGTTTCACGACGTTTCGGCCAACTATTCCTCTGGCCTTCGACAGGTGGTAACAGCGACGGGTAGAAACTCCGAATCTCCTAACTGCATTCCCAGCAATTACTGCCATCCATGATTGTCGTCTCACCACGTTTTTGGCGAAGTAAGCCTTTGGCCAGCTTTGGGTAGGATTGAAACCGCTATCTTCAAACAATTCTCATCTGGAACATGGTGAGACGACAACAACTATGGAAGGCAGTACTTGCAGTGAATGCAGTTAGGAGATTCAGAGTTCCTATCCGCCGCGGTTACCATCTGACGAAGGCCAGAGGAATAGTTGGCCGAAACGTCGTGAAACAACTAAGAAAAGATGAGGATAATTTTCCGCAATAAATAAAATTAAAAATATGACTATATAGGAATAAACACGTTTAGTATTAAAAAAAAGTAACAATGCAACGGGAATAGTTTATTTTCACAGGAATGTTTATACATTATATCTACTGATTAGACATAAAAATATGCAGAAAAACCATGTTTACTATTTTGACACATTCTTGTAACAATTAACTGTATTCCTTTACGTGTTTTAGAATGAAAATTGATTGTGCAATCGCCACGTAAAAACGATACTAAAACAAGGGGAAACGTTGAACAATTTTATTTAAAAGAGATTTAGATAGATGAGCCGCTGGATGCGTAATGATCGGAACTGTCTTGTTTTATCTCTCGAGTGTCATGGCTGACTGACTCATCTTCCCAAGGGGGATAACTTTTTGCCAGTTCAAGGGCAATAACCCTTTCTTTTTTCTCTCTCTCATTAGGTGGACCCTAACAATTCCATTTAGTTCTTTTTGTTTGTGTATGCAAAGATATTGGTGTACTTTTCTTACGACCTGTTCAACCGTAGTATAAACACAGATAACCTACCCATGTTAAGAACGGCTTTCGAAATAAACAGCCCAACTTCCCTATGCTAGGAACGGCTTCCGAGGATGGGGGTTGTTTATTCCGAAGGCCGTTCTTAACAGGGAGAGGTTGGGGTTGTTTATAATACGTTGGCACAATGATACTCTACCTTTTTTCCCGATTAAAATCATTCTTCTACTTTTTTTAAAATTATTTTTAACGTCTGTTCGCGCGGTTCCTTTTCTCAATCGGTATAATCTGGCGGTTTCCGTCGTTCGCCAGGCGTTGCCCACTGAGAATCACGAAAACCCCGACTTTAAACTGCAGAAGTGCCGAAGTTTGACAATGAGTACATGTCCTTCTTTTTCTTT
>NC_136509.1:103118029-103310529 GCF_053919585.1 Euprymna scolopes
ATCTAGCGTTTCCTTTTCAGATTAAATATGTTTTTAACTCATTTCAAAGTGTTTTTTAACATATTTCATTAACTGTTTGCTCATATTATAAGCTCTATTTCCTATTTGGTATTATCGAGCTTTTATATCTGATATATAGATAATTTTATAAATATTAATTCTTTAATATTTATAATTTACTTTAATTTTACCATCTTGGATCATTTTTGTAAATTCAATTGTAATTTTCATTTTATATATATGCATATATATATATATATATATATATATATATATATATATAATTTTAAGAAGTTTAGATAAGCCAATCTGACATTAGAGAACTGTTTTAGGTCACAATAACCTGCTCTCTTCAACCGATTTATCTTATCTGTCTATCGATAGATCGGCTGAAGAGAGCATGATATTGGTTCCGTAATATAAGGTTTGAAACCGACGGTACCGATGGCTTATCTCATCTAAACTTCTGAAAATGAAAAAGTAAATATTGTTTTGAATTTTTTTCCTTATAATAGAGAACTATGCTGGAATTATTTTTTCTCCAAACTAAATGTTAAGTAGTAATTAATCAGTAGATCGTAGAATACAAACAAAGTTTGTACGAAACTATCGCAGATTGTGGAAGAAATAATCGAGCATATAAGTACAAACTAGAATTAAAGGTACGGCTTAGTATTTGGAAATGAATCAATCAAATAAATAAATTGGGGAAGAAAAATAAATTTAAGAATTTACAAAAGATTAAATTAATATTAAAAAACGGTGAATTGGTTGAAATATCATTTTAAAAGTAGAAATACGAAAATAGGGCGATTACTAAATACAAAAGCTATCAAAACCTATAAACAAAATGAAAATGTAAGGATGGTGTGTACGTAGATCCAACTGCTTGTTCTATAAAAATAGAAATTATGAATGTATTCATATATGTATGAAGTTTGTCTTTGGCCGTCTGAGGAGTAGCTATTTTAGAATAATTTTAAATGGTATAATATTGAAAATTGTACAAACATTTATGAAACAAGTGTAACGCGTAAGAAAATATGCGATAAGATGTTCTCATTTTATATTTTGTTGTCTTGATTTTTGCGAAACATATTATATGTGTGTTCGATTATGAAAACCGATAATCATGAAGCTTAAATAATTGAGTCAATTAATATTGATTTTATTGGTATATGAAAATTACCGGATTTTAATATATTAAAATTTTGTTTAAAAATATTACTAATAATATATATATATATATATATATATATATATATATATATATATATATATGTATATATATATATATTGTTTTATAAAATCAAATGATAAAATTATTGCTCAAGACGTATTGTCTATCTCAGTAAAAACATCGTTTCCGAAACGATCGTACAATTTATTGATTTTGTTTGTTCTTCCTTTTGAAACCGATTTTTAATTATAAATTATGAAACATTTTTTTTTTACATGGGCGTAACCACTTATCAAGGCCCGAAGGCCACTCAGGGATAAGGGTTATTGTGTGTACAGTAATCAATGAGATAGTACTGTAGTAATCATTAGTACTGGGGGTTTTGATAGAGTGTCTTACTTAAGGGGGCGGTTTGTCAGGAGTTTGTTTATGTTGGACTTGAAGACGTCCAAGTTGTAGTCAGGTGGGAAACAGGCAAGCGGCAGAGAGTTCCACTGGCGTGCAGTTCTAAGAAAGAAGCTTTGCTCATGGAATCTACGTTTGGATTTAGGCACAGATAAAGAGTGGGGAAAATTGTTGACAGTAGTTTCAGCCAGACGGGTGTTTCTCGTGAAAGATTGGCGAGGGGGACGAGAGATTGGAGCTCAGACGAGCACCTGCCATGGAAATAACGATAAAACAAAGACTTTACTCAGTATTAAAATAGCTCTAGGATATCTATACCTATCGAGCTTATTATATATCTACATTACAACGAACACTGTTTTCTTTTCATTGTATTAATGCATTTACTAATACATTAAAATAAACTCTGCTCTTTAGACGGTTTGTTTTAATTCCCTTTATATATATATATATATATATATATATATATATATATATAGTGTAAAATTTTGTTGAAAATTCAAAGACTCACGTTTTCTTTTTATAACCTTCGTTTATTTCCTAAAAGTTTTCCATTACAGCTGTTTCATTAGTGGGTAGAAAATTTTACGATTTATGTGTCCACAAAAATATCCTGTCCCCACCAACTTCTTCAGATGTTTATCCATTAGATTTTTATAAGAAAAGGTATATTTTTAGCATGCTGAACATCGTATTCGGGTAAAAAGATTTCCATATTTTCCATATATATATATATATATATATATATATTCTTTTCTTTACTCCCACTTTCTTCGCTATCCTTTCCTTTTAAGCTGCTTGATTTTATTTAGTTGCACTCATGGAATGAACTGGATTCGAACTTGAAACATTCATGTTAAAACTGTGTCGTTAATCACTTAGCCACCGCCCATCTTTCTATTTCAATGTATTTTTACTCCGTTTGCTTTCTTTCTCATTCTAATCTTTATTTCTTTTCTTTTTTCATTCTTTTTCCTTTCTTTTCTTCTCCACCTTTTTTATCCATTTTTCCATCTCGTGATCGAATAATTCTTAATTTTCTCGTATCTCTTTCTTCTTCACTTTCATCTTCATTCGACCTTTATTTTTTTCGTTTTTTTTCTTACCTTGTTTCTTCTTCATTCAACATTTATTTTTTTGTTTTTTCCTTCCTTTGTTTCTTCTTCATTCGACATTTCTTTCATTTTTTACATCCTTTGTTTCTTCTTCATTCGACATTTATGTTTTGTTTTTTTAATTCCTTTGTTTCTTCTTCATTCGACCTTTATTTTTTCGTTTTTTCCTTACCTTGTTTCTTCTTCATTCAACATTTATTTTTTGTTTTTTCCTTCCTTTGTTTCTTCTTCATTCGACATTTCTTTCATTTTTTACATCCTTTGTTTCTTCTTCATTCGACATTTCTTTTGTTTTTTTAATTCCTTTGTTTCTTCTTCATTCGACATTTCTTTCATTTTTTACATCCTTTGTTTCTTCTTCATTCGACATTTCTTTTGTTTTTTTAATTCCTTTGTTTCTTCTTCATTCGACATTTATGTTTTGTTTTTTTAATTCCTTTGTTTCTTCTTCATTCGACCTTTATTTTTTCGTTTTTTCCTTACCTTGTTTCTTCTTCATTCAACATTTATTTTTTGTTTTTTCCTTCCTTTGTTTCTTCTTCATTCGACATTTCTTTCATTTTTTACATCCTTTGTTTCTTCTTCATTCGACATTTCTTTTGTTTTTTCAATTCCTTTGTTTCTTCTTCATTCGACATTTATGTTTTGTTTTTTTAATTCCTTTGTTTCTTCTTCATTCGACCTTTATTTTTTCGTTTTTTCCTTACCTTGTTTCTTCTTCATTCAACATTTATTTTTTGTTTTTTCCTTCCTTTGTTTCTTCTTCATTCGACATTTCTTTCATTTTTTACATCCTTTGTTTCTTCTTCATTCGACATTTCTTTTGTTTTTTTAATTCCTTTGTTTCTTCTTCATTCGACCTTTATTTTTTCGTTTTTTCCTTACCTTGTTTCTTCTTCATTCAACATTTATTTTTTGTTTTTTCCTTCCTTTGTTTCTTCTTCATTCGACATTTCTTTCATTTTTTACATCCTTTGTTTCTTCTTCATTAGACATTTCTTTTGTTTTTTTAATTCCTTTGTTTCTTCTTCATTCGACCTTTATTTTTTTGTTTTTACCTTCCTTTTTTCTTCTTCATTCGACATGTCTTTCGTTTTTTTCCTTTCTTCTTTAATCGGTTTTTACTAACATTTCAACTTTTTTGTTTCTTTTTTTCATTCATTTTTCGCTATTTTTACTTTCATTCATTTATTCTCTTTTTCTTTTCTTCTTCACTCTTCCTTTCCTATTTATATCTTCCTCTATTTTTACCTATTCTTAAGTTTTTCTATTTGTTCCTTCTTTTAATTTCTTCCTTTCTTTCTTTTTCTATCCTTCTCTTTCTCCCACTCTTTCCCTTATTCTTTATTTTACCATCTTTTTCTTTCTTGACCTTTTCTTTTTCTTTCTTTCTACACCCTTCTTTTCTTTTTCCTTATCCATCCTTTTTTCTCTATCCTTTTCTTCTTTCTTTCTCTCTCCTTTTTTTTCACCCTTTCTTTATTCATTTATTCGCCATTTCTTTTCTTTTTTTTATTTTTCTCTCTTTTCGCTCTTTTTTTTCTTTTTTCTTTTTTATTGCCTTCTCTTTCTCGTTTTTAACCTCTTGTCTTTATTCCCCATTTCTTTCTCTTTATTTCGCCTAATTTTTCTTTTTTTTCTCTCTCTTTCTCTCCCCCTCTCTCTCCCTCTCCCTCTCTCTTTCTTCACAATTCTCTTTATTTCTCTCTTTAGTTCACCCTATCCTTTTCTCTCTCCTTTCCTTTTTTCTTTCTTTTCTTTTTTCTCTCCCTTTTTCTACCCTTTCATTTTCCTCTCTTTCTTCACCCTTTATTACTTTCTTTCTTCACCTTTTTTTCTCTTTCTCTCTTTTTTTATCCGTTCGTTACTCTCTCTCTCTCTCTCTCTCTCTCTCTCTCTCTCTCTCTCTCTCTCTTACCCTTTTTTTTCTTCTTAATTCTTCAAACTTTTGTTTTTGATTATATTCATCTTTTCTCGTTTTCCTTCTTTTTATCTTTTTACTCATTCATTTTTTTATTTGTTCTTTACCCTTTTTTCCATTTTCACGGACTCATTCATTAACTCATTCATTAACTCATTCATTAACTCATTCATTATTTTTTTCTTTCTATTTCTTCAATATTTATTTACTTTTTTGTTCTGCCATAGTTAAGCCACAGACGACATTTTTATTCGTTTTTCATTAATGAAATTAGCCCTTCACTCCCAACTTCCCCTCGGTTAACTTTAGATAACATCCCTTCCACCCCCCTCCGTCCCTGTTCTGATTCTTTCAGTTTTCTTACTTTTCCCTTAATCTCATTTTCGCCTACTATCCCGTCCACCAGAATTCCCGATTCCTTATTTCTTCGACCCCTACATCCGCACACTCCCATACCCCCGACCCCTACTTGATGACCGACGTCATGTCCTGCGTCAAACGTTCGGGTCTTCACACTTGCAGATTTAATTGGACTCTTCCATCTGCCGTGCCCTTCTGTCTTCGTCTCTGCCCTGGAAAAAGAGGCCCGTTCACCCATGTCCAGGCGAGACTTCACTGTGGACGTTTTAACAGTTTTCAGAAAACACCAGTTCGCCCTTAAACACATCTCCTTCATTGCAGACATGCAGAGAGAAGAGATGTATAAAGGGATGAGCAAACGTGCACAATGTTGCCTATGCCAGGTGCCTTCAATAAGTTTCCAGACTTTTTTCATGTGGGCATTTTGATTGATAGTATACCTCTGAAACTCTAGTCCCCTTCGTAATAATTTCCTCTGGCTGCAGTGCACTTATATTTCCGGTCCAACAACGTCTGGAAGGCCCCAACCTTCTTCATCTTCTCGTCACAGCCTCTTTCATCTTTTCATTTGTATCCTAACGACAGCTTCTTAAGTTTTCCTTGAGCTTAGGGAATAACCATTAGTGTATGAAGCGATACTCTTTGTGTAAACAAATTGAGCTTATGTATTTGGACAATGTCAAAACGTTGTTAATTCATTGCCCGCATAGCAACAGCCGTATAGCGCAACGGTTAGAAGCTTCGACTGTCGTTTGGGTTTTGATACTGGCTTGAGGTAGTTGCTTGTCTAGCCGCACTGATTAGCTGTGAAACAGCGAAACAGTACTGTAGACTCACTGACGATGTGGATGACATATATATATATATATATATATATATATATATATATATATATATATATATATATATATATATATATATATAATTGATATTTACACTAAGTGGCATTGTTGTCTGGTTAAAAACATTGGAAATTTCGCGTTTTTATTCGTCCTGGTGAGTAATCTTCCGGATTTCCGTAGTTGCTATAAACAAATACACAATCAATTTTGCAAATTTTCTATAGAATAACGTTTTTTTTTTTTCAAAAGTAAAAATCTTTTTGATACAAGAAAATTAAAATCCATGGCCGTCAGCAATTTTAAGTCATTGAAGTAAGTTTCCATTTTTAAAATTTGAAAAAGAAATTTAAGTAAATTTGGCAGCGGTAAAATTTTATTTACACTTTTTTCAAATTATTATACATAAATATTTATTATTAAATAATTATTAAATAAAATGCTATAATTTTCCTGCTCGGTGCTTCTACAAAATTTGAACCTAACCAAACCGACTTTTTTTCCAAACTAAAATTAAGAGGCTTTGCCCTATTTTAATCTAGGAGAATAAGAGCTTAGTCCACACTTCTCGGACAATCCTAATTTTACGTTGTCAAAATGCCATTTTTACTGGTGCTATTTTTACTGGTGCCATTTTTACTGGTGAGAATTTTTACTGGTGCTATTTTTACTGGTGCCATTTTTACTGGTGCCATTTTTACTGGTGTTATTTTTACCGGTGCAATTTTTACTGGTGCCATTTTTACCGGTGCCATTTTTACTGGTGTTATTTTTACTGGTGCCATTTTTACTGGTGCTATTTTTACTGGTGTTATTTTTACTGGTGTTATTTTTACTGGTGCCATTTTTAACGGTGCCATTTTTACCGGTGCCATTTTTACCGGTGCCATTTTTACTGGTGCTATTTTTACTGGTGCAATTTTTACTGGTGCAATTTTTACTGGTGCCATTTTTACCGGTGCCATTTTTACTGGTGCCATTTTTACTGGTGTTATTTTTACTGGTGTTATTTTTACTGGTGTTATTTTTACTGGTGCCATTTTTACTGGTGCCATTTTACCGGTGCCATTTTTACCGGTGCCATTTTTACTGGTGCCATTTTTACTGGTGCTATTTTTACTGGTGCAATTTTTACTGGTGCCATTTTTACTGGTGCTATTTTTACTGGTGCCATTTTTACTGGTGCCATTTTACCGGTGCCATTTTTACCGGTGCCATTTTTACTCGTGCTATTTTTACCGGTGCTATTTTTACCGGTGCTATTTGTACCGAGCACCAACAAATCAATCACATCTTTTCTGTTTCTTTACATTTCCCCTTTCTTATGCAGACATTTTTTTAGCAGGGAGACCCAATATTGCCCGGGATCAACGAATGTTCTACATTACTGTACTTTGATTGTTATCGAAATTATTAAAACCGCTCACTTTTCAATCAAATCGATTGATTGCCTGCTCTAGTCGGGGACCAACCATAGTGCACAGGAAGGAAGCTTCACAAGCCTTCCCTCAGTGACTTAGTTCACAAGACACTGCAGTCTACATTATACTGAAGAGAACCTGTTGATATCATAAAATTATTTTTTATATGAAAACTTGACATAAAGTTTAAAATGCAAAAGTCAAGTATCATGGTTCAATTGCGTTCTAAACAGAAACATTCATTTCGAATGCGCACCTGTCTTATCAAAGAACCAACTGTTGATTTTATACGTTCTGTTTGTGCGTTGATAAAACTGCTCAAATGCACTTGTGATGTTAAACTGTATTGCTTTTGTCCGATCGAACTGTTTCTACTTATAGGAGGCATTCCGATAGAAAACCTATCTAAGAACACTCCCAGAAACGTAAGGTAGATTTGTATGCAATGTTTAAAATATCGACCCAGCCATTTCGGAGTCTATAGGGAACGAACTAACACATACAAAGTGCCTTTTGTATATAAGTAGAGATATTAGAAATTACAAAAGTAAAAAAAAAAAAAAGACAATAGGAATAACCTTGACGACGGTCATTATGATCGAAAGTGCTTGGGATGTCCTAAATAAGAACCGTCGGAGACATAGTATACCAGCTAAGCTCGGAGATTGGTCAGCGCGTTGAGGTCAAAACTAGGAATATTGCAAAGTACGAAAGTTCCGTGGGATTTAATCAGAGTTGAATGAATATATACATTATATATATATATATATATATATATATATATATATATATATATATATATATATATATATATATATAAATTCTGCTTAGCACCCACTTAGCTTATCACTTACATCTGCTCATCAATCCCCAGCTGTATATGTACGCACGTCTATAAACGTGTGTATGCGTATCCTGTGTATGTATGAGTGCGTCAAGAAGCATAGCATATGTGGTAGTGCGCGAGTGTACATACATATATGTTCACATATGCGAGTATGTTCGTGGGATGCGTGGGTGTCCAATTCCAAGTTTTCTGAAAGACTTGGTTTTGAACAGAGGCCACACAAGTTGTTGACCATTCCAAGTCAAAAATGTTGGAAGGGTCATATTCAAATAGATCTTTACCTTAATGGCTGTACCCGTGCCCCTCCTGCTGCTAACCCTGCCCGCACAATCATGTTCTATATCATTCACACTGAAGAAGGTCGAAGGATCGGTCGAAAATATGTGCTTTTTAAGGAAACATTCTTGGGGTTTTTTCAAAATACTTTTTGTATTCCTACACGTCAACACATAGTAAATAAATACAGAAAAGATATAAACATTTATATATTTTTCGTATTGATTTTTATTCATACATATTTAAATAAATATATATATATATATATATATATATATATATATATATATATATATATATATATAGTCTATTATACAAACATTATTGGTTACATATGTGCATTTCAGTGGAGTCCCAATTCAGGGGCAATACTTCATTGGGCCAAACCTGAATTGGGATTTCACTGAAACATGTGTGCGCATATGTAACCAATAATATTTGATCATCTCATCTCTGTTATGCATTGAGCACTATTTAATAATCACACGAGTTTCAGTGGATTTACATCTAGGAAACCAATCGATACACCCGGTATATATATATATATATATATATATATATATATATATATATATATATATATATATGTTTGTATTTTATATATATATATATGTTTGTATTTTATATATATATATATATATATATATATATATATATAGGATTGATATGTAGTTTGCTTGAAGCATTGTGTGGGATAGGTATGTAAAAGAGATTTAGAAGGCTGTCACAATGCGAGGAATGAATTATAGTCGTTGTTGGTAAGAGGAGACGAGAACAAGTGGCGATTTACAAATCAATAAGTACATATATATATATATATATATATATATATATATATATATATATATATATATATATATTAATATATTTATTCAGTTGTATGGTAAAATGTCTTACTTGTAAGCCTCTGCGACGTATTCCATTATTAATTTCGGAAAAATTTTCCCTTTTCAAATGGTGTGCGTAACAGGTCGATTCAAAGCATGCTGGATGAAGGACCGGAAGTTGTGTAGCTATGTGAGGCCTCGGGGCAAATGTGAGTAGGGGATTACTTCATTTAATCACATAAATTAATATACGAGAGTATAAATTTATGCGTAAACTTTAAGTATTTCCTTCAACAGTGCTCAATACGTAGGTAGAGCTAGGTAGTATGTATATATCTATATATCTATATATATATATACATATATATATATATATATATATATATATATATATATATATATATATATATGCTAGCAGATGTACTCAGCGTAGCCCGGTATTAAACGTAATGTTAAATTCCTTTAAAGCATGAGGCAGGTGCACACAAGTATTATGCTTTTTCTAAACAGGTCACCTCGCGTAAGTCAAAAAAGATATTCGAGGTGAGATCGAATAAAAACCTAAAGACGGTCAGTCAACAAGGATAACAATTATGCTAGCTTTTTTTTTTACATGGGGGTCACCACTTATCAGGGATAAGGGTTATTGCGTGTACAGTAATCAATGAGATAGTATTGTAGTAATCATTAGTATTGGAGATTCGATAGAGTGTCTTACTAAAGGGGCGGTTCATCAGGAATTTGTTTATGTTGGATTTGAAGACATCCAAGTTGTAGTCAGGTGGGAAACAGGCGAACGGAAGACAGTTCCACAATCGTGCACTTCTGAGAAAGAAGCTCTGCTCATGGAATCTACGTTTGGATTTAGGCACAGATAAAGAGTAGGGAAAATTATTGACAGTAGTTTCAGCCAGACGGCTGTTTCTCGTGAAAGATTGGCGAGGTGGGGGGACGAGAGATTGGGGCTCAGACGAGCACTTGCCATGGAAATAACGATAGCTTGCCATGTTCTTTAAAAGGTGTTTTCAAAACTAATTATTGTTACCAAAGCTGTCAAGTAATTGATTCGCGCATGCGTAGTCGTGAAACAGTTGACGAATAGATAAAAATCCGATGACCCTCAAGCACAAATTTTTCAATTTTGACTCCTCAGCAGCTCTTTTTTATGGATTAAAACCGATTAAAAAGTTTTCCACATGTCTGCATACCCTATATACCAACTTTCAATTATGTAGATCAAAATTTCGTGGAGAATATAGGTTGAGAAGTGTCCTCACACACACATACACATATATTTATATAGCTATAAAAGGGAGAATGTGTGTGTATGTGTGTGTGCGTGAAAGAGAGTTAGAGAGAGTGTGTGTGGGGGGGGGTGTTACAGAAGATCTGAGCAACATTAGTACCATCGAAATCCAAACAAATCCAAACAAAAATGACCAACATCTGTGTCGGATTCTCACTAGCCTCTGTTTATGTCTGTACTCCCTGGCAAACTGCAGGTTCACTTTGTTTGGATTTGAAATCGACGGTTGCTCTGGTCTTCTGTAACACATTAATAAATATTACACTCACATTAAAAAAATAATAATAATAATTTCTCTTTATAGCGGAGCACTGAGCAGTCTGCTAGGATTTTCTCGTTAACCTTTCACACACACACACACACACACACACACATAAACACATACACACACATACACACACATAAACACATACGCACACACATACACACACATACATACACACACATACACATACATACGGACACACACACACACAGAGGCCAACTAACTCTATATAGGGTCAAATTGTACGTCTGGGTAGATACATGTTTTGCATATCTCCAATGAAGCGCTAGATATATCAGAATTTTGGGGGAATATTTTGACACCCCTAACACAAAACTGCGAATAAAAAATATTAAAAAAACTCCTAATTTCTCTTTTAAAAGTGGGTATTTCTTTGTGGATTACTTCCAAAATAAACTATTAAAGTTGTTTAAAAAATAATAGAAATATATATTTTTTAAAACAGTGTTTACAAAGTGCCTGCGCGCGTTCATGCAGCCATTGTTTTACGTCATGAAATCAATTGAATTTTACGAGTTAAATTTTTTTCAATTTTTAAACTTTAAAAATTTATCAAATTTTTTCTATTGGTTCAGGTGTTAAGATATGTTCAGGTACAATGTGAAATTTTATGCTCTTTCCAATAAACTGAATATAATATTCTAGACAAGCGTTTTTTTTTTTTAATTACCCCCCATTTTGAAATCTCTATTAAAATGAAAATAATTAATTTTCTCACCTCAAATTTATATATCACAAATTGAAAATAAAAGATCAATAAATAAAATAAGCTAATTTAAAACATTGAAGCGCACTAACCTACGCTAACCTTTGTAGATATATTATTTGGATCTTTCGGACTACTGTTCTCATCTTGAGTGTAATTTTCACAACGTTTCGGTCGGTGTAACATCCGAGCTTCTTCAGGTGAATCTTGCTGGACCCGGGAATCTGTGCAGGCATTAAAAATGTACTGTTAAATATTATTACATTGGGGGTTATAGTCAACTAACGTACTTCATAACTTCCGGCGTAGCTCTACCGGAAGCGGTGACAAGGCAAATCAGTTTCTTCCCTTTTATTGTGTTTCAGTATTTCTATTATTGTTGAGCAATTTATTGAAATAAAATATTAAAAAAAGACATTATTAAAAAACATACATTAAAAATTAACAAAATTATACGTATAAAAATAACACACTTAATCTTAATTTGCACTTTTAAAAACAAGTTTTAAAAAAATAAAAGTTTGTATTTTATTTGAAATTTTATAAGAAATTATAAAAAAATATTTTTTTTATCTTAAAAATAAAACTTTTTATTCAAATTTATATATTTAATATATGTTTATGAAAGTATAAAAATTAAATTATTGAAATCAAAATAAATAATTTTTTAGGCGTGAGAGAAAAAAAGTGAAGGAATTGATTTGCCTTGTCACCGCTTCCAGTTGCGCTACGCGGGAAATTAGGAACCACGTTAGATGACTATAACCACAATTTTTTTTATTGAGAAAAGCACGCTTTAAATATGGATACATTAGTTGAAGAATTACAAATTATCGAAATGAGACGGCCATTATTGATAACTTGTTATTCTTTACCTATTGTTTACATATTCAAAGTATTTCTCATTACAAAATGCGTATTTCTCAATAGATTTTAATCGAAATGATTCCTCATTTAATAATATTTAATAATCAAAATAAAACTTTTTAATGCTTTCACAGAATTTTAGGGACTCGCAATCCACTCACGCATTAATTTAGTGACTTTCCCCCTTTTATTTAATATGCGGGGGTTGCATGTTCTCGTTCTGTCAGCCACGACTGGGTAAAACTCCTAAGTAAATCGCAATTGTATTTTTTGGTCGCCCGCACTGAGGATTTAACTTTCAATCTCCCAACATTGTAACTTCTACAACCGAATTTCACCAAGTACTTTATCCACTGCGCCATATGTCCTAGTTTGATAAGATACATGTGAAGAAGGTCGGAGGTTAAATCGACCAAAACATCGTGTAAATAACACTCAAGATAAAGATAGTAGTCCTAAGAATCCAAATAACAATCGTCATCTAAATCAAAATTCAGAACCTATGTCGATGTAATCACAGTTCGAAGTGTACTTATATGGATCCTGTCTGCTAGGATCATACACCTCTCCAAATGATTTTGAAATGTATGATTCGTGATTAAAAAACATAAGTCGCTGCGAACAGGATTCGAACCTGTGAGGGAATAACCCATTGGATTTCGAGTCCAACGCCTTAACCACTCGGCCATCGCAGCAGCTGCTAGCGATTGTTATACAGCAGTCTAATTATCTTAGCAGAGACTTAGCCTGCTTTACTGACTATATAAATAAAAGTGACGTGTGTAGATAAAAAGTGTTTTAGAAATTAAGTTTTATGGGCTTGGCGTAACGGAAATGACGTCACATTTCTCAAACATGTAACGTCATATTCACAACGGGGTTTAACTTTTTAAAAATTGGGAGCGCCCGCATCGAAAAGGGGATTAGATAGCATTGGTATTTATTCGACTCCTTGCGAGTGCAACAATATGTGTACAAAGTCGCTTTTTTTTATGAAAAGACTGGCTAACATATCGGCGCTGTGTGATCTAGTTTTAAAATCTTTACCGCTCTAGCGTCTCCACCTCCTCACCCCCAACTTCATTAGCATTCTTTCACAGTCACGCTGTCTCGGGCACCACGTAAACAACTTTTTTTTCTCTTGATGGGGGTACTTCTTTGGATCAAGACTTCCGAAAACTTGTTATAATTTACAAAAAAAAAAAAAAAAAAATAGCCAACAAAAAAAATGGGCTGACAAAAAAAAATTACAACAAATAAATGTTACCAAAGGCAAGATAAGTAACTCTTCTACCTACCTGGCTAAAAAAATTTTATGCGTGTGTGTTTAAAATTATTTTAAAGCGTTTATTTACCTTAAAACAAAAATAATGGCAAGTCTGTGGAGTTAAAACGAAAAAAAAGTGGCAGTTTACAGTCATTTCTACTTTCGATAATCGCTCAAAAATCGAAAATTAAAGAAAGTACTGGTAGAAATATATGCAATTAATATTACCACTCGTGCGAAAATGTAATGTTTCACTGGCATTTTGCTCAGTTTTCAACTTTTAGCGATCATCGAGGGTTCAAATGGCTGTAACGAAACCGTAATGTTTTCCTTCTAATTCAACAGACTTGGCACTACTTTAAAACGCTTTAAAATAAGTTGAAAGACAAAAATACTATCCACGTAGATAAAAGAGTAACTTAATTTTCTTTTGGTAACATTTATTTGTTGTATATTTAGGGTTGAGCGTCCTCAGCGTCACCAGTTTTTAGGGATGTGTTCACGTCTGGGATTTCTCTTTAATATGCACGAGGGAAGAACGGATGTAAAATCTAAGACAATGGCAGAATCGTTAGAAAATTACCTCCAGATTATATTGGAATGGGGCCGTAAATGGATGGTAATATTTAATGCTAATAAAACTAAGCTGCTCTCCTTTAACAATTACAAACGCCTCTCCAACTTCCTATATCAATGACAAATAGCATGCTACCTGAGAATTCTACCTTCAAACTTCTCGGCCTAACTTTTGCGGTTAATATGAACTGAAACAAATACATAGAGGACATTGCAAAGGCTGCTGCAAATAAGGTGGGTTCCCTCTATCGGGCTAGAAAACTACTCACGCCTAATAGTATCCTTTACCTTTACAAGGCCATCATCGCCCATGCAAGGAGAATTGTTGCCACATCTGGGCTGATGCATGTACCCCTAGTCTCTCCCTCTTAGATAAAGTCCAAACAAGAGTTGTCAATCTAATCGGTCCCACTTTATCAACTAAGCTCCAGCCCCTGTCTCATGGTCGTAATGCTACATCACTGTGCCTGTTTTACAAATGGAATGTGTTCTGATGAACTTGTTTCACTTGTATCCCCTTGACGTGCATATCCCCAACAAACCCGCTTGGCAATAAGATCTCACCCCTTTCACTGTTGTTGTCCCTAAATGTGAGAAAGTTTTCTATTCTAATAGTTTCTTTCCCCGAACAGCTAGACTTTGGAATTCCCTTCCTACTGCCGGCTTCCCTGGCTGTACTGATATGCAGGAATTTAAATGTAACATAAACAAATATCTTGTTAATTTTTTCCTAGACATGGCCCCAAATAGTAGCCCCTTATGTCCAACTTGCGATATGCTTTTTAAGGGTGAACATGATTTTTAGAAAAAAAAAAAAAGAAAAAAAAAGGTGTTTAGTAATGGAAGAATTATTTTTAAGATGAGCCGGAAAAATTTGTTTACGTTTTTCATTGATTCATACTCATAAGAATTACCTAAATTAAACCCGTCAGCACTAACGACATATAATTCGTATTTTTTTTTTAACACAGAATACTACTATTAAAACAAACCCCGTACAATACGACGAAATTGGGGTTTTCGTTAAAGAAAACATTCCAGTATTTTGAAACTTATAAGTTTTATAACAAAATAAACCTGTCATCTGCGGCGAATTTTTTATACATTTATTTATTTATTTTATTTTTTTTTTCATTTTTTCACGAAGCTTTTTTTTTTCACGAAGCTTTTTTTTCACGAAGCTTTTTTTTCACGAAGCTTTTTTTTCACGAAGCTTTTTTTTCACGAAGCTTTTTTTTTTCACGAAGCTTTTTTTTCACGAAGCTTTTTTTTCACGAAGCTTTTTTTTCACGAAGCTTTTTTTTCACGAAGCTTTTTTTTTTCACGAAGCTTTTTTTTTCACGAAGCTTTTTTTTTCACGAAGCTTTTTTTTTTCACGAAGCTTTTTTTTTTTCACGAAGCTTTTCGCCACATTTTACAGAGTACAAAATAGACTTCGTGGCTTAGTGGGGGATGCCCTTTTCTCTACCTTGCAACCTCTCTCCTACAGAAGAGACGTTGCGAGCCTATCCTTGTTTTATCGTTATTTCCATGGCAGATGCTCGTCTGAACTCCAATCTCTGGTCCCCCCTCGCCAATCTTTCACGAAAAACACCCGTCTAGCTGAATCCACCGTGGAAAATTTCCCCCACTCTATATCTGTGCCTAAATCAAAACGTGGATTCCATGAACAAGGCTTCTTTCTTAGAACTGCACGCCTGTGGAACTCTGTTCCGACTGCCTGCTTCCCACCTGACTACAACTTGGATGTGTTCAAGTCCAACGTTAACAAATTCCTAATGAACCGCCCCCTTAAGTAAACACTTCATCAAATCTCCACACTAACGTAATGTACTTGCAATAACCCTTATCCCTGAGTGGCTTCCGGGCCTTGATAAGTGGTGACCACTGTGTAAAAAAAAAATTATTCGCATGATTTGCTTTGGAAAAAAATAAAAACTGCAAGGATTAAACAAATGTAAAACTTCTAGAAGAATATCTCCGTAACCGAGGATCAAACAGATGCAACCCGTTTTTTTTGTTTTGTTTTTTTTTATAGCGAAAGATAAAATTAGTAAACATTCTTGATTGGGAAAATATTAAAAACTGTTTCAGTCTAGAAAGATTTCTTCATCAATAACAGAGGATCGAACAGATGAATTTTTTTTTTTTGTGCGACAATAAGTTAATAAAATGTACTTTTCCCTGATTATGACATTTTTTTAATTAAATAGTTTTCGGCTTACAAAAAAAAATGAAACTTATGATTTTCAAGTTGCAAAGTTTCGGCTTACAAAAAAAAATGAAACTTATGATTTTCAAGTTGCAAAGTTTCGGCTTACAAAAAAAAATGAAACTTATGATTTTCAAGTTGCAAAGTTTCGGCTTACAAAAAAAAATGAAACTTATGATTTTCAAGTTGCAAAGTTTCGGCTTACAAAAAAAAATGAAACTTATGATTTTCAAGTTGCAAAGTTTCGGCTTACAAAAAAAAATGAAACTTATGATTTTCAAGTTGCAAAGTTTCGGCTTACAAAAAAAAATGAAACTTATGATTTTCAAGTTGCAAAGTTTCGGCTTACAAAAAAAAATGAAACTTATGATTTTCAAGTTGCAAAGTTTCGGCTTACAAAAAAAAAAATGAAACTTATGATTTTCAAGTTGCAAAGTTTCGGCTTACAAAAAAAAAATGAAACTTATGATTTTCAAGTTGCAAAGTTTCGGCTTACAAAAAAAAAATGAAACTTATGATTTTCAAGTTGCAAAGTTTCGGCTTACAAAAAAAAATGAAACTTATGATTTTCAAGATGCAAAGTTTAGGCTTACAAAAAAAAATGAAACTTATGATTTTCAAGTTGCAAAGTTTCGGCTTACAAAAAAAAATGAAACTTATGATTTTCAAGTTGCAAAGTTTCGACTTACAAAAAAAAAATGAAACTTATGATTTTCAAGTTGCAAAGTTTCGGCTTACAAAAAAAAAAAATGAAACTTATGATTTTCAAGTTGCAAAGTTTCAGCAAAATGTAAAACAAGGATTAATTAATTTGTTTTTATTGTATTGATCGGACATTTGTTCTCATTTTGGATGTTATTTGTGCAACGTTTCGGTTGGATCGTCCTTCGACCTTCATCAGGCATGTTTGTTGTTGTTTGGAAAAGAAAAGAGAAAAGTTACTGGACTGGCTCCGTAGATATTTTCGTATTCTTTGAGTTGGTCTGTATTTTATAGTTATTGTTTCGTATTTGTAAAAAAAAAAAAAAAAATGGTTGACAAAGGGGAAGTAACTCTAATAAAGATCGACAGGGGATTTGTCTCCCTTTCATTGCCGAAAATTTTAGGGTGTACAATGTTTTTTTTTTTTCTACAATTAGAGGCTCCCAAATGATTGTAATCTCTACGCTTGGTCTGCTTAGTAAATTTTCTTTTTTAGCAAGTAATATAATTCAGAACTTTAAGGATTAATTAATCGTGTACATATGTTTCACATATTAAGTTTCACGCCAATTTGCACATGTACTTTAAAATAAAAGATGATTTCCGGTTTGGTAAACGGATTATTTCTACATTAAATCGAGATTCTTAAAAATGTTACTTTTATTTAAAAAAAAAAAAAAAAAAAAACGCATATATTTTTATTAAATCAACAAAAAACTTCTTTTTTTCCGAAGGTGCTTCTATGGAAAAAAGCCACTGATTTTTAACAGTATTTAGTACTTTCACCTAATAATTTAATCAAAAGATACGGTATTGTTGTTGTTGTTGTTGTTGTTGTTGTTGTAGTTGTAGTAGTAGTAGTCTTATACCGTATGAAGAAGAAGATGCATTTAATTTGAAAAAATCTTGCGTTCTGGTGGCGATGAAGTCGCTGAAGGCATTTTTTGATATCGCTTAAGTTTTTGAAGCATTTGTCACGCAGAAAGTTCAAGATGTTTGAAAAAGATGGTAACCAATAGGTGAGAGATCTGGAGAGCATGGGTGATGGGGAGAGTCTCGTAGCCTAATTCGTCCATCTTCTGCAGGGTCGATGTGGCAACGAGCGGTCAGAATTGGGCCTTTTCTGTTGACTGATTCTGGGTGTTGTTGTCGAAGTTTCTGGTGCATTTTGTTGTTAGTACTTTCCCGCCGTAATGGTTTCGCCAGCAGTCAAAAATCTGCAATGAATGAGACCGGTCGCAGATCACCAAACAATCAGCATGACCTTCTCTTGGTGCAACTGCGGTTTCGGGAAGTGTTGTAGAGCTACGTCGACATCTAACCACTGAGCTGAGCGTCGCCGGTTGTCATAAAGAACCCACTTTTCATCGCAAGTCACAACCCAGTCAAGAAACGGGTCGTTCTTGTTGTGTAAAAGAAGGAAAGAAGACATTTCATAACGGCGTTTCTTTTGGTTGTCGCTCAATTCGTGAGTCATCAATTTATCAAGATTTTTCGAATTCCCAATCCCTCTCGAGTGATTGAAAACCGTCGTATAATTCAACGACGTCTAATTCAAAAGCAAGTTCTTAAACAGCTGTGCGTGAATTGGCTTCGACTAAGGCTCTTAATTGATTGTGGTCAACTACTACGCTCATCAGTTTTCAAACTCTAGTCGCCGTCGAGGATAAAGGTTAAAGAGGTCATTAATTGGACGGTGATCGCCATTACAAGAGGATTGGAAACAATATAATGGAATGGATAGGAGATTACTGAATAGGAATTGATTATCCAATAGGAAGGTTCAATAAGTATTTGTTAACATTAGACTTGAAGACGACCCTGCTGTAGTCGTTTGGGAAGCTTCCTCGTGGAATCTTGTTTCACAAATGTCCTAGGAAAGTATTTTTCATTTTCCTATTCATGGAAGTTTTCCGTTTGTTTTTTAAGGGAGGGGGATCAAACATCACTGCTATATTAAACAACAAAAGTACAGAAATATCTTTATGATGTACATACCAGTCACAAAATGAAAAGATCATATTCCAAAAATCCCGTACATTGATTATGTAGTGTTTTTTTTATGTATAAAGAGAGAGAATCATTTTTTTACGATTTTAAGAGATTAATAGTAAATCGTAGTCATTACAAACTGGAAACAGGCAAAAATTATGGGGAGTTCGAATTGAGTTATCTCCCTTTGTTTATTTAAGATGGCAGAGCGATATAATCCGTCCTCGTTTCCTCATAAAATTTGATTTCCTTAGTTAAATAAAACAAACATTTGATAAATTTATGTGATTTTTGGAATGTTGCTGTTTCGTGCCATCGCGGGTACAGGATTTTTTTAAATTTTAATCTTTTAATATCAGGAGAATTCTGGACAATAACCGTATTTTGCGCACAAAGACAGAGAGAGAGAGAGAGAGAGAGAGAGAGAGAGAGAGAGAGAGAGAGAGAGAAAGAAAGAAAGAGTTCTTCGCTATGGTTGAAACTATGTGAGTTCTTGCCGTAAATGTTTATCAGGTTTGCTCCGGTGATTGGAGCTCTGTCGAGCACCTACCATTTGCGAAAATTATATACTTGGACTGGATAAAAAAAGGTCAACAAACATTCATACACCAACGGCAAAGTTTAGGAGTGGTGGAACAACAACAACAACAACAACAGCAGCAGCAGCAGTAGCAACAGCAACAGCAACAACAACAATGATCAAATTGGTAAAAATGACCTTTAATATAAGATTTACGTTTGCTTTTCTTTTTTTTTTTCATTGTATTAAATTTCATCATATCATATCTTCTGGGTTTTTTTTTTAATCCTGTTAACGTAGCTACGATGGCCGAGTGGTTAAGGCGTTGGACTCGAAATCCAATGGGTTATACCCGCACAGGTTCGAATCCTGTTCGCAGCGTGCAAGTTTTTTTTGTTTTTTTTTAGCGAAATGATTCTTTAATCAATTCATTAGCGGAAAGTGTCTGAAGCCAAAAGAATCTATTATTATACAAAATATGAGTAAATAAAACTCGCTATTTTTTCGTCCATGTTTTAATGTCAGTGCAAACGTTTTTGTCGGTTTGTAGTCATTTTAAACCATTCTAATTTATTTTATGCATATTGTTATTACTTAAAACTTATCACGATTAATTTATAAAAAAAAATTGGTAAATGTTTCGTTTAGGTCCACCTCCACAATTTTCTTTAAAATGACGACATTTATAGGTTTTCGACTATGCTGAATACGAAAATCGCATTGAAATGTTGCAGAGATAAGTAGTTATCAAGATAGAAAAAAATGCATTATGCACGGTAATTTTGGCGGCCATTTTTTTACGCGCATGCGCGCGCGCCCTAAGCAATCAGAATTTTACACGAAGGAAAAAAACCAAGATGGCCGCCAAAATTACCGTACATAATGCATTTTTTTCTATCTTGATAACTACTTATCTCTGCAACATTTCAATGCGATTTTCGTATTCAGCATAGTCGAAAACTTATAAATGTCGTCATTTTAAAGACAATTGTGGAGGTGGACCTAAACGAAACATTTACCAAAAAATTTATTTCCAGATTATTAAAGCATCATTCGACCTTCTTTAGTTAACAGAAAGGTAGTCATCTTCCATCATGATAATGCTCGTCCTCATACAGCGCTTCTGAGCAAAGATTTATTGGGTTTGTTTTTTTTCACTTCAATTGGTTGGTGTTAATAACATTGAATTAGCTCCTCGTGGATAAAAAAAAAAGTATACGTCCGATGTTGTTGAGTTTTGTTGTAGAGTTTGAATCAATGTGTGTTGCGTGGTTGGCGCGACATTTGAAAAAGAGAAATCTGGTCATATTTTTTAAAGCATTTTTGTAAGTTTAATTTGAAAATTTAGAAAAACAAATATTTTTTATTAAATGATTAAAATCATTTTTTCAGTGTGTGTGTTTTTTTATTTAGGATAAAAAAACACCGAGTCTTATTCTTTAAATAAGTTGTCTTAAGCACGAAATTTCAGGAAAAATATTTTAATCTTCTCTATATATTTTTTGTTTTTACATTTTCACCCCAAACAAGGCACAGTGCCACTTTGATGTAGGAGGCTACTATCAGGGCCATAGGTTGTAGGGAGTTGAGCAGCAAGATGTCTGCTCACATTACACTTGAGCTTCTGCATGTCAGTACAATTGAGAAAGCAGGAATCCGGAAGGAAGCTCCAAAGTCTAGCAGCTCTGGGGAGTGCAGGGGTGGGACTTTGGTGCTTTTCGGGTTTGTCGGGGGTATTTACGTCGAGGAGGTACAAGGGCTTGTAGTTCGTCGGAGCATCCAATATTAAAATATTTATAAAACATTCAGATTAATGCAACATTTCGTCGATGGGACAGGGGTTGAAGCTTAGATGACAGTTCAGGACCTATCAGGTTGGTGACACTCTTTTGAACCCTGCCCAGGAATAAGAGACTAGTAGCAGATGCGCAGGCCTAAATGTGATAACAATACTCCTTAGATGGGCGAATGGTGGCCTTGTAGAGGTACAGGATACTTTCAAGCGTAAATAACTTTCTAGCATTGCAGCAGCCTTGGCAATGCCTTCGACGTATCTGTTCCAACTCATGTTCCCTGGGAACGTTAAACCGAAGAGTTTGAAAGAAGTAATTTCCGCCTAACCTTGCTTGGTCATAAAATACGCTTCCATATGATATTTTAGTTCACGCAGGTTTCATATTTACTATCTTTAATTCGTGTTTGAGAAGGTTTCTTATAATTATGATATAATGGACTGATCCAACACCCCTCAAATGAATGGACTGTTACGTCTATAAAAAGACAAGCAAAGGTTTCTTATAATTATTAAAGGAAACGAGCTTAGTCTTGGCAGCACTGAACTTAACCATCCATTTTTGACACCATTCCACTGCAGACTGGAGGTCTTACTCTAGAGTTTCTGCCATTGCCTTGGATATGAATTCATTTGTATTCCCCTTGCGCCTGTAATAGAGTGTGGTGTCGTCAGCAAATATACCCATCTCAGAAACAATTTTATCAGGGAGGTCATTTTTGAATACTAGGAATAATAAAGGTCCAAGGATCGACCCCTGAAGTACACTCGCATTTATATCATATTGTTTAGATGTACGACTATCGAGGACAATCTGGATTCTTCTCTTATTTAAGGAGGATTTAATTAAATATTTGTCCAGTAATACCATAGTATCTGATTTTCCTGAGAAGACCATCGTGCATTCCCTGTCAAAAACCTTAGATATACTACTGCCCTCCTCTGCCTGTATGGTATATACATTCAGAGATTACAGTTATAATATCTGCAGTAGAAAGGGATTGCCTAAGTCAATATTGATAGTCGGACAGAAGTTTAGCAACTGTAAGATGGTTGACTAGAGCTTGATTAATTATGAACTCAAATATTTTGGTGAAAGGAGGAAGGGGGCTGATGGAGCGATTATTTAATGGGTCAGTTCTTTCACTAGAATTCTTGTAAACTGAAGTAATTTTCTAGCAGTCAGGAAAGCAAGATTCGTTAAGCATTTGTTGAAGAGTTTGAAGAGAACTGGAGCAACCTCAGCGGAGCACTTTTTAATAGTACAGTCAGGATGAGATCGGGTTCACATGCTTTTGAGGTGTCTCGGTTGTTTACGATCTCATATACTTGAGAATGGGTAACTTTCAGATCATCTAGTGTGGTTTCTGTCCGCAAAGGAAAATCAGAGGGAGAGAGTGGGTTACTGGGTCCAAAGTAGAGTTTGAGACAAACTGACGGGCAAGCATGTTAGCTTTCTCGATTGCCATGCAAGCAACTTTATGATTGTTGGATAGTAGGGAAACTGTTGATTGTCCATCATTTACTACACTGTTGTAGATTTTTCAACAATCACGGGTTCCTTATTTCTGCACTACCATGCCTTTTCTGGTGCTTTCGGTATATTCTCTCTTAGCTGTCGCTATTTCTTTCTCACAATTACTTCTAGCTTCTATAAACTTTTGTCTGTTTGTACTGACTTATGCCGGATAAATCTGCGGTATGCATGTTGCCTCTGGGCAATGGCAGCTGCGCAAGTAGAAGTAAACCATTGGGGAGAGTGGGGTTTATTATAGAACTTCCGTGTGGGAACATGTTTTTTAGTTGCTGCTTTGAACCATTCAGCTGTCTCATTCGTGCACTCTTCCGCAGGAAGAGAAAAGATATTTCCCCATGGAGCATATCTGATGTGATGTCTAATGACATCCCAGTTAGTCTTATTGTAGTACCTTGTCGTTTTGAGCAATGGCTCTTCAACTTGGGGTCGAGACTTTTGAGTGATGTTTATCATTATCACCGCATGATCAGCATTCCCGAGTGGGCAATGGATATTTGTTACACAATCCTCGGGAACTGTTGTCAGAAATAGATCCAGAAGTGAGGCTTGCTGGTCCTAGCAATCTGGGAGACTGGTCGGGAATGTTACTGTCTATGGAAAGGAATGGGGTGTAGAAAAGTTATGGATGATGCTACCAGCTGGTTCTGTGTAGTTAGAGAAGCGAAGCCAATTATTATGGTGGACGTTAAAGTCACCAAATACATTAGGGTGCTAGTGTGAAAGAAATGAGAGTGCTACATCTATGCTGTCAGGGATATGATTGATTAGAGTACAGTCCTGGGCCGAAGGAGAGCGATAAAGAAAATATAACGCTATGTTGAAAAGTTAGTTTAAAGTACAACTTTTTTTAGATTTTGTAAAGTAAAAAGAGACATTATAATTGGGTTTTATCTCAGAGCATATGCAGCAAAAAATATATAAATGAGGAATTTGATTACATAAAACGCACCTTAAATAATTGACAATAACCTCCATATTATTTTTACTAAACACAAAAAGAAAGGCTCTAAAAGTTTATTGTAACTGGAATCAAGACAGCCCCCAAAATAACACATAACAGAAAATTAACCTGCTAAAAATTTAACAGCGCCATTTACAAAAAATCTAAACAAAATAGGCATCCAAATATCACGAAAAAAACTCCTCGACAATCAGAGATCTAACCGGTAAATCTGTATCTAACACTAAAACTAAGATTAAAGCCGGAATATACTCAATACCCTGCCTTCATTGTGACAAAATATACATAGGAGAAACGCAACGTAATCTTGGTAAGAGATTATATGAACACAAAAGAGATGCGAAAAATAATAAAAACATTTAATGTTATTTACTGTCACATTATGGAGAATGATCAGCATTTCGCTTTAATCATGTGATTTTCCGGAAACACACACACAATAAATGAACACGTCGTTTAATTGAATCTCATTTGCCAATCTACTAATACAGTGCCGGCAAAAAGAAAGCCCTCACTTGTAATTTTTTCAAAAACTGCAAATTTAAGCTAAATTTAATGTAACTGTTTAAACAAACTATACATCATTTGATTTGCCTTTCATTCTTCCATAAGTTTACCTGTTCATATTTTGCTTTTAATTGAAATATTCTAGTGTTCACGTCAATTTAAAAAAAATAACTTCAAATTGAGGAGGCAAAAAGAAATTCCACAGCAATAAATTCGCTTTAAACCAGCTTAAATTATCGTTCATGAATCAGTTTAAAATAACCACTAACGGCAACAAAGAATCTCTAATCGTAATTTTTGATTTTTGTTGTTCCAGGTTATACAACGTAACATTTAGTTCATATGCCTCGACTTTCTCTTAGTGATCGTCAGGAGCTCATTAATCTCCACCTTTCTGGTTTATCCAATCGAGAAATCGGTCGCAGATTGAAATGTGATAAGAAAACGGTACGAAAGACTGTGCAAAAGCACCAAAACACCGGAAGTGTTCATGATGCCCCTAAATCTAGTCGTACTAGAGTTACTTCTAACAGAGAAGACAATACTATCAAGCTCCGCAGCCTAAGAAATAGATTTAAAACAGTTCCCCAAATCCAACAACAGTGCAATCTTGTTAAAAGGTGCTCTCTTTCTACTGTCAAGAACAGATTAAAGGAATTTAATTTGCGATGATATGTTGCAAGACGCAGGCCAATGATTTCTGTAAAGAACAGAAAGCGCCGTCGGGACTTCGTCAGATGCAATGAAGATCATGACTCTTCATATTGGTCAAAAGTGCTTTTTAGCGACGAAAGCAAGTTCAATAGGCTAGGAAATAATGATAGGCAGTACGTCCGTCGGAGGAAAGACGAAGAATTTAATCTTGGTGCTCAGTTTCAACACTGCAAGGTGGTTGAGGTTCAGTTTTGCTGTAGGACATTATTAGTACTAATGGTCCAGTGCCTATAGTTCGCTTGCAAGGTCGAATTAATTCGACCAAGTACATTAATATGTTGACTGAACATTTTCTATCCTATTTTGGTCGGAATTTGGATGATAATTCCATCTTCATGCAGGATAATGCCCCCATTCACACAGTTAGCAATGTCAAGCGGCTCCTGGAAAAGTATGATATTCCGTGTTTGGATTGCCCTGCACAATCTCCAGACCTCAATCCTATCGAAAACGTATGACATTACATGAAGCAACAGTTACGCAATGATGAAATTTCAAATTTGGAAGAACTTTGGACAAAAATTAAAGAAAAGTGGAATGTAGTCTAATTCAAGGAATTCACAAAAGATTGCAGGCTGTTAAAATGCAGAAGGGCCATGCTACTAAATATTAACTAGTTTATTGTGTTCCTGATGTATTTATCTTGCATTAATGTTCTAATATTACATTTTAATAACAATTTTCCAGTGTGCGGACTTTCTTTTTGTCTCCTTAATTTGAAGTTATTTTTTAAAAATTGACGTGAACACTAGAATATTTCAATTAAAAGTCAAATATGAACAGGTTAAATTATAGAGGAATAAAAGGCGAATCAAAGGATGCATAGGTTGTTTAAACAGTTACATTAAATCTAATTTAAATTTTCAGTTTTTCAAAAAAATTTACAAGTGCGGACTTTCTTTTTGTCACCTTTGTACAATTTTTTTTTTTTTTACATGGGGGTCACCACTTATCAAGGCCTGAAGGCCACTCAGGGATAAGGGTTATTGCGTGTACAGTAATCAATGAGATAGTATTGTAGTAATCATTAATATTGGGGGTTTTGATAGTGTCTTACTTAAGGGAGCGGTTTGTGAGGAGTTTGTTTATGTTGGACTTGAAGACGTCCAAGTTGTAGTCAGGTGGGAAACAGGCAAGCGGCAGAGAGTTCCACTGGCGTGCAGTTCTAAGAAAGAAGTTTTGCTCATGGAATCTACGTTTGGATTTAGGCACAGATAAAGAGTGGGGGAAATTATTGACACTAGTTTCAGTCAGACGGGTGTTTCTCGTGAAAGATTGGCGAGGGGGAACGAGAGATTGAGGCTCGGACGAGCACCTGCCATGGAAATAACGATAAAACAAAGACAGGCTCGCAACGTCTCTTCTGTGGGAATTAAAGTACCTCCGATAATCCCAGCCCAAATCATTATCCCACCATCACCTTGTTGGCGCCTTAAACGCTGATGACGATGTCGTCCATCTAAGACCCATCCTTTGCTCCAGTCATCTGGGCCATCAAGAGTGACATGCACTTCATCCATGAACAAAACTTTGCAAAAATCCGTTTTCATGTTGTCCTCTGCCCATTTCAATAGGTTTTGTATGCGATATTGCTTTAATGGACGGTTTGTCACAGGCTTAACTGACTTTGCAACTTCTTTCAGAAGGCGACATCGAGTACTTTTTGAGACATTCTTCAATCCGGCTTGATCAAAGACTTCGCGACTTGTCTGCCCAGGGTTCTTAACAACTTCATGATTAATTTGAAGTAGAGAACGGCGTGAAACAACTCTAGATTTACCTTTATCAGCTCTCTTACATACCTTTGTAGGGTCCTTGACAAAGTTCTTCACAATTTGATTGTACCTTCCTATTATTTTCGATATTTCGATGGTAGTTTTACTTTTTGCTATCAATGCTGCAATAGTACCCTTTTCCGAACTACTCAAACCACCTTTACGATCCATTTTATTGACGAAACAAACTACCTTGTTAATAACTGCACCCCTCAAATACCGTGGATTCAGCAATTACGATGGAAAGTTGTTTACATTGGGCGGAATAGTACGAAAATTTCACAGTACGCGCAGCTTAGCATTGCCAACGTTTCCGAAGCTTTGGATACGAAACTACCGGTAAGTTTCTGAAACTGATAAAAAAAAATTTATCTCGTTAATAATTTGACACGCAGTATATATATATATATATATATATATATATATATATACATGTATATGTATATATATATATATATATATATATATATATATATATATATATATATATATATATATTATTGCATACCAGCAGTAACTATCTTAGTTGTATAGGACGCGTTACTTGTCACATCGTAGAATGTAGAACTGGATAAAAATATAAGAATTTAAAAATCGATGCATAGCCAATAGATTGTTCCGTGACCCATTTGGTTAGGTCGTCAGTATTGCACACTTCATGCATGCGACGACCTGTGTTCGCGCCAATGTCGGAACGCGTCACTGATGAGCTGCAGTGCATTGAAACCCACTTTGGGTCCGGCGTTGTCTGTTGTCGATGCAATTGCTCGATTCTATCTAATTCTGGATTCTATCTTTATCGTGAAAGGTGTATGTGAACTGGTATTTATATATATATATATATATATATATATATATATATATATATATATATATATATATTGGTAGCAAGTCATTATTCAAGCACGTTTGATTGAAGAGTTCTTCATTTTTCCGATTTTGTTGGATATCTTTTCAATTCGCCAAGTGGTCTTTTTTATTTTGGCTGGCTGTTGTTTATTATGGCAACAAAAACTGTTGTTTAGATGTATTCTTCTCAAGTGCTTTCTATCGGTATAACCGATCGTCGTCAGGAGCGATTGTTGTTGTTGTTGTTGTTGTGGCCGTTTTCTTTGTTGAGGTTTGATGTGTTTATAGTTAGTTTTATATTTTTTTTATTTTATTGGTTATGAATGATTGGCGAATTATCTTTATTTTTTATGACTTATCTTTAAGATATCCGAAAAAATCGTGCGTGATTATATATATATATATATATATATATATATATATATATATATATATATATATATATATATATTACAACCATCATAAACTGTATATATGTATATGTTCAATTTACATAAAGACTACCCCCTCTTAGCATATATAGCCTTAAACATTCGATTTTATTATCATTGATCACCCCTCTTGAGAAAGCCCGCATAAGTCGGGTGGAATGTCGAGCCTTCATCTTAATTTCATATATATATATATATATATATATATATATATATATATATATATATATATATATATATATAATGGCACAAAAACTGTATAACAGTTTGAAAAGAATATAAAAGCAAACTCTAGGGGCCCTTTACACCAAAAAACTCATCAGGAGTTAATCGTTGGTTTTGAAAGATACAAAAGACGAATCAATTTAACATTCACTTACACGCACACCCACGGAGAGAGAGAGAGAGAGAGAAAGAGAGAGACAGACGGAGAGAGACAGACGGAGAGAGGCAGACAGAGAGAGACAGATAGACAGAGAGAGGCAGAGAAGGAGACACAGAGATAGGGAGAGAGACAGAAAGAGAGACACACAGAGACAGACAGAGAGAGATCCAGACAGAGCCAGACAGAGAAAGAGAAAGTCAGAGAGAAACAAAAACAGGAGGAGGAGAGAGAGAGAGAGAGAGATAGAGAGAGAGAGAAAGAGAGAGCTTTGATAAAGCAAGATGTATAACTTACTATATGAGTTAGGGAGAGTATGGTTTTTCCGAATCTAGAATATCATCAAAGCAACTCTCTTCAAAGGTGTCCCACCTCTTCTGAGTTTGAAGGCTGAAAGGTCTTGCGTGATTTCGACGAACGTCAGAGTATCGCGTCCGCAGCAACATGCTGAGCAGATAGCTACCATCATCGGGTACTGAGAAGAAATGGTGAAATACAACACCGACTCAAGATTGACAAATAAAATAGGTTTTTTCTTCAGTAGCAAACATTGCCTTCAGTCTAAAACACATACATATGCACACATTTATATATATATATATATGTGTGTGTGTGTGTGTGTGTGTATCTACATACATATATATATATATTTTGTGTACAGAAAGTTGTTAGTTGAGACAGGTCATTGGTACCGTCGGTTTCAAGCCCGATAATAAGGCCCGTTTAAGGTATCCTTATCGAGCTCTCTTCAGCCAATATTCGTCTTGAGCACTCTGCTGGAATTCTTTTTCCAAAAAAACTAATCATACATATATATATATATATATATATATATATATATATATATATATATATATATATATATATATATATATAATGTCCTTTAGATTGTCTTGCAGCACAAACCTATATTTAATGTCCATATACATATATATACATATACATATATGCAGATATATATATATATATATATATATATATATATACACACACACACACACACACACACACACATATATATATATATATATACTGAAGAAAAAAACTATTTTAGTTGTCAATCTTGAGCCGGTGTTGTATTTCACCATTTCCACTCAGTACCGGATGATGGTAGCTATCCGCTCAGCATGTTGCTGCGGACGCGATACTCTGACTTTCACCGAAATCTTTTTGCTATAATATCTTTATATATCATTTTAAAGACCGTTTTTCGCTCTATCCAATTGTTTAAATTACAATCGTTTTAAAACGATTCTGTTTTCTTTTCACAACATTCAATACAAGATGAAAAAAACGCAAATTCGCACAATTCAAGCTAGGCCGAAAAGCTGCTGAAACAGCTCGCGATATCAATGAAACATTTGATTCAGAAAACACTACCAAACACACAACACAATGGTGGTTTAAGACATTTCGTAGCGGCGGCGACTGTATTGAAGATGATGAGTGTACTAGTCGGCCATCGGATAAATTAAGAACCTTTGTCGAAAGCCAATCCATGTTTCACAATGATCGAGAACACGCTTCTGAATTAGACATAATGTATACGACGATTTCCAACCATTTGAGAGAGTTTGGAAAGACAAAAAAAATTGATAAATGGCTGCCTAACGAATTGAACGCCAACCAAAAGAAACGCCGTTATGAAGTATCATCTTCCTTTCTTTTACGGAACAAGAACGACCCGTTTCTCGACCGGGTTGTGACTTGGAATGAAAAGTGGGTTCTTTACGACAACCGGCGACACTCAGCTCAGTGGTTAGACGCTGACGAAGCTCCACAACACTTCCTGGAGCCAGAGTTACACCAAAAGAAGATCATGTTGACTCGTTGGCAATCTGTGACAGGTCTCATCCGTTACAGTTTTTTTCAATGCAGGCGAAACATTATAGCGGAAAAGTGCTGTCAACAAATGGATTAAATGCATCAGAAACTTCGACAACAACACCCAGCATTAGTCAACAGAAAGGATCAAATCTCCTTCATGGCTATTCCCGACCGCACGTTGTTAAACTGACCCTGCAGATGTTTAACGAATTGAGCTACGAAACTCTGCCTCATCCGCCATATTCTCCAGACCTCTCATACACTGACTCCTACTTTTTCAAACAACTTTCTGCGTAAGAAATGCTTCAAAAACCTAAGCGATATCAAAAACGGCTCAGATTTATGGAATCATGCCCAAATTCGTCTTATTTTCTTTTACATTTAATGAGTTCTTATTCTTCTGATGAACAGGGTGGAAAATATTCAAAAATGAACATGATAATCATATGATTGTTTCTGCGCTACAAAATAGACTTAGCTACTTGGCCTTCCAGACAAGATCAAGGTGTAGTATCTGTTCTTCAGATGCTGCAAGCTATGACTAGCAAAGACCAGATGTGGGGGCAACCCCACATGCTTGACCTTTAACCAGCTCCCATTTCCCTCCTCTCGGGAGCTGGTCCCCTTTTTCCCTTCCCCCTCCCTTCACTCCTCACATTAAAAATCGGCCTTGTGCCTAATTTGCTCGGTGGGGGAGCAAATAAATACCATCTGTTCTTCAGATGCTGCACTTCTATTTCTTGTTCTCTTTCGGTGGAGGAGAAATCCTTCACGACTGAGACAATTTTTTTTATTTTTGTACCTTTTCTCCACGTTAAAAAACGACCCTGGTGTCTAACTCTGTCCCGTGGGGAGGCATTGTAAATAGGTACAAAATAGACGCTGTCAACGATTGAAAATTTTAAAATGCTGCGAAAAATAGACTGTGAGATGGTCAACATCTTGGAATTTGGAATACAGACTTTTTGACACACACACACACACACACACACGCACACACACACACACACACACACATATATATATACAAGTGTGTATTTGTGTAGATATCTGAGTGTGCGTCTGTATGTACTTATATATATATATATATACACATATATATGTGTGTGTGTGTGTGTGTGTATAAATATATATATATATTAATTGTTTTCTCTCTCTTTTTCTGTGTCTCTGTCTGTGTTTCTGCCTCTCACTCTCACTCTCTCTCTCTCTCTCTCTCTCTCTCTTTCACTCTTTCTCCATATATATATGTGTGTGGGGGGTATATACATACATATATAAAACAGTGATATATATATATATATTTATATATATATATATATATATATATATTTATCTATTTATATATATATTGATGTGTGTATGTACAACCACACGCACATATACATAAATAATTAGTGTGTGTGTGTGTGTGTGTGTGTGTGTGTGTGTGTGTGTGTGTGTGTGTGTGTGTGTGTGTGTGTGTGTGTGTGTGTGTGAACATAAAAAGAAAACAAAATTGATTAAGGAAATAAAAGACGCCATATTTGGGAGTAGGTCTAGGTGTGGTCGTCGTTTCCCAATTATTCGGACTTGTCGCTGCATTGGCACAGCTGTCCGTTCGATGTCGTGACTATTAGGATCAAACAGCAAAACCCGAGGAAACCTTTACTCCAACTCCTACCGCCCCATCAATTCTCTTGTCCCTTCTCCCTCGCATTGTTTTATTTATTTATGCGGCCCTTGTTATTTTCAATTAAACGACCGGACTTCGTTTTGTTTAGTGCTGGGAAAACAATCCGAAGTTTGGCATCCGATCCCAGCATGCAATCGTCACATAAATCACATCCGGTCAGCATCGCAGATCTTTGGCGTGATTCAGTTCAGGTTAAAAACCCTTTTTTTCATCAAGCGGTCATAAATGAGATTTCTCTAGATAAACAGGTTTCTTTTGTTGCCTATCTTGGCTTTCTTTTACACACGCACGCGCGCGTGCGCACCCCTTCTTCCGCCCTATTTCTCTATCTCTCTTACACCTTCTCTCTCTATGTATTTTGATCTCTATATCTCCCTATCTTTTTCTTTCTTTCTCTCCGTCTCTTTCTCGCTACCTTTTATCCTCTCTGTATCTACCTGTCTATATCTATATATTTTGTTCTCTCTCTCTCTCTCTCTCTCTCTCTCTCTCTCTCTCTTCCTCTCTCTATTTCTCTCCCTCCCTCTCTCCCTCTCTCTCTCTTTCTCTCTTACTTTTTCTTCTTTTCTCCTCCCTCTCTCTGTCTGCTTGTCTGCATATCTCTCCTTCTTCCTTCCTCTCTTTATATCTCTCTCTCGACTTGTTGCCCGTTAAAAACGGGAAAACGTTAGAACCCGTTGATTTAAAATGAGTGCTTTCTTTATGCCAAATTAAATGGTTTAATCGAGTTAAATATTAATCCATATTAATTTCTTTCTGTGCAATGTAACAGATACCATATTACTTAGTTCACTGCACCTTGTCATAACAAAGGTCCATACAAATTTTGGGTTTGTTTTACTATCCACATAGATTCGAAAAAGTTGTCAAAAAACAAATATATAAAAAATAAATGTTATCAAACGCAAGATAAGTTACTTTTCTACTTAACTGGATAAGTTTTTAATGTTTTTATTTAATGTAAAACGTTTATTCGGTTGGAAAATCATACAGTGTTTATCGATGTATTTGAAAAAGGCAAATGGCGGCGAAGTATCTGTTGAATACCTTGTTTGGAAAAATGAGTTCAAACTAAAAAATTATACAAAATACTGTTAGAAACTCATTCAATATATGTCAGTCTATGTCGCAGTAATATATATTGGGTTAGGGTTTCTGACAGTACTTTGTATAAGTTTTTAGTTTTAACTCATTTTTTTTCGAATCTATGTGTATAGTAAAACAAACCCCAAAATTTCAACCGTATCGGCCAGTAATTTTCGAGAAAAAGTGGAGCGGACAAAGAGACAGATAGACAAAGACAAACATTATACAGATATATATATATATATATATATATATATATATATATAATTATTATTTCACGTATACATATAAAATGTTATAAGTAGCTATTAAATTTTACAAGGGGCGTGCAATAAGTAATGCCCCTGACCCATTTCCAGTTGTCTGATCTAGCTGAAATTTTCCATGTGCAATGATTTATATCTCTACGGGTTATGTGGCAAATTACAGCTCTGAACTAATTGTGGTTTCTGTTTTACAGGTGTTTGAACTGAGTCAGGTGTGAAATGGAGCCTGTTGAATGTCAAGCAGTGATCTGGTTTTTGTATTTGAAAGGACGCACACCACAGGAGACTTTTGATGAAATGAAAGAAACTTATGGTGATAATGCCCCATCATATGACCTTGTAAAACGTTGGCATCGTGAATTCAAACATGGCCGGAAGCCTGTGGAAACAGCTCCCAGACCTGGTCGCCCCCCCCCCCTTCTACCATTGATGAGGCATCTGTCCGTCAAGTTGAGGCTGCCATTTTGGAAGATCGGGGAATTACTATTCGCTAAATAGCCCAAGATGTCAAGATTAGTACAGGGTTTGTGGAAACTATCATTCATGACCATTTGCATATGCATAAGGTGTCTGCCAGATGGATCCCCAGGTTGCTCACACCATTCCAGAAGCGAGAACGTGTTGAGTGCTCGAGAATGAATTTGGAGATGTGCCAAGAAGATGAGTCAAAGTTTTTCAAAAGACTGATTACACAGGATGAAACCTGGGTCCATCACTATGATCCAGAGACCAAAGCCCAGTCAATACAGTGGAAGCACTTGGACTCACCACCTCCAAAGAAGGCAAGGGTGCAGCCCTCTGCTGGCAAGGTCATGCTCACAGTCTTCTGGGACCAGTGTGGAGTAGTGATGACAGATTTCCTGGCAAAGGGTACCACAATTACAGGAGCCTATTATGCTTCACTTTTGAGGAAATTAAGGGAAGCTATCAAAATCAAGAGGCGGGGCAAGATCAGCAAAGGTACCCTCCTCCTGCAGGAAAACGCTCCGGTTCACAACTTGCATGTCGCCAGATCAGAAGCACGGGCGTGTGGTTATGAAATCCTCCCCATCCTCCCTACTCCCCTGACCTTGCACCCTCTGACTTTCACCTTTTCCCAGCCATGAAGTTGTTTTGAAAGGAAAGCGTTTCCCAGATGATGCAGCCTTGATTTCTGAAGTCACGTCATGGTTGGAGGACCAACCTGGGGTTCTACAAAAACGATCTCCAGAGCTGCATCAAACGATGGGAGGAATGCATAATCTGGGTGGTTCCTATGTAGAGAAAGACTAATAAGTATCATTGCTCTACTGCTATGGGAAGTGGGTCAGGTCATTACTTATTGCACGCCCCTCATATGTGTCCATTTTCAGTATTTACCTCAACAGTGCTGAATACATAGGTAGAGCTAGGTATTAATTTATGAAAATATATTTAATATCATAACTTTTTCTAACTCTTCTCTCTCTCACTCTTTGTCCGTCTCTCTGTCTCCCTCTCTCTCTCTCTCTCTCTCTCTCTTTCTGTGTATATATATATATATATATATATATATATATATATATATATATATATATATATATATATGTTCAAGTCTGATGAAGTTGCTGGATCGCAAATACGATCCGGTAGCAGAAACATGTGTAACTAAAACAGATAAAACGGTATTAAAAAAATATATATTTGCTCTGCAATAGTATTGAGCACCTTCTTCAGGTTTTTACTAATTACCAGTTTTGCTATATATATATATATATATATATATATATATATATATATATATATATATATATATATACAACTCGCATTTAGGTAAAAATGCACTTTCGTATAAATAATTGAATTCGTTCAAAGAGTATCGCTAACAAAAACAAATAAAAACATCTACATAAAAACGCGATACATTCAGTAGTCAAGCGAGGTGGTCCCATGGTAGAGGCTTAGGCTTCTTATCATGGGGTCCTGATTTCGAATCTCGCTAGATTCAGCTACTCTGATGAGTCGTAGACAACGAAACACGTGTCAGTGGATAATTATATTTTAAAAATCATATATAACTTTTTCTACCTCTTCTCTCTCTCACTCTTTGTCTGTCTGTCTGTCTGTCTGTGTGTCTGTCTCTCTTTCATGATTTCTTCTCCACTCCATCAACCAAAGCCAATGAAAGAAAATATTTACACAACATCATAAATAAATTGATTCAATTCCATTTAAATGTTCCATGATTCCTGATGGCCGAGTGAAAGAACGCTAGCCCACAAAGCCAACGTTAGCTTTGTTGACTGAGTTCGAATCCCGCGACCAGCAGTAATTATCGCTTCATGCACTAATGAATGCATAATCATGAAACACTGATGTCTGTATGTATAGAATTACTAATATTCATTGAAATATTAGATGTATATAATTTTTATTTTATTCAATGTAAGTAAATAGAATTAACATTAGTCACAACAATAAATCTGCTGTTTCAGTCTAAAAAGATTTTATCCAGCGTTAAAAGCAACCATTGATCTTAGTCAAGGTATAATTATTAATGAAAAACATTGCTCTTTTTATTAAGCACTACCAATCAACAAGGAAGTTATTGATTGTCCGTTTCCTTCTTGTGACTTAAAGCCCCGATGGGCCTTCCTTATGCTGAACATTCTGATAGACACTTTTCTATCACATTCTTTTATTATTTCTTTCCGTTAATATCATGTTTTGATATCATGTTTTGATATCATGTTTTGATATCATGTTTTGATATCATGTCGTTGAGTCGTTGAATGTTCGAAAGAAAAAGAAAAACTGGGAGCAAAAAATGATAAAACTTAATTGTTAGGATTTTATGTCCTCCTTCCCATTTTTTTTTTTTTTTTTGGCTTTGTTGAATTTTTATGCTTTCTACTATCAACTGACATTTTTGCCTTATTCTTTAAGCGTATGCACAGAAGATCTAACAAAGACATAAATACTTTAGCCTTTACCCGACTCGGTATCATATAAGGATCTCTGCCTCTATGGGTCTGACATTTGATGGGATATAGTTGAATGGCACATTTTCGATAGTCGACTCCTCTGCCCTTGATCAAGCCAAAGCAGAACGAAACTAACCCTAAGTTCGAGTGCTGGGATTGAAGTTAATCCAAACGCTTGAAACTGGATCAGAGATGTAATATGGGGCTTGCAGCCAGGATTTTTTATATTGAAAAGCTTGCATTCCTTGACGAGTCAGTCTTCTGTTGACTGAACGAACTGAAATTTCCAAATACTCTGATATACTGAACTAAAGAGTTTCTTTTCGAGGCAAAGCAGAGTTAGGCAGAGAGAGGAAAAATGTAAAGAATTTTTTTTAATGAAACCACTATGATAAAAATGGAGGTAAGGAGAAGACGAATGAACTGCTGGGATCGACGAAAGGTTGAAACTGAATGCCAGCAAGTCAATGAGGAAGGGAGCGTTAATACATGCGATTATTGAGCATATGATGGATGAACAAATATTCAAGACGAAAATCCTTAACGAGTTACGAGCAGAAGCAGTGAGCTTAATGACCGAATAAGTGAAACTCGAGAAAATCAGGATTCAGGCAAAACTCGAATTGGAAAAGGCACGAATAGAGCAGGAGATTAGGCTGCAAGAAATGAGGTTGAGCAGAACAGAACACGAAACGGACTATAATGAAACAGGTCAGACTGGTACCAAAGTTTGTGGAGGAGAATATCAAGGAATATTTCCCTCATTTTGAAATGACGGCAACAAATCTGAAGGGGCCTAAAGGATATTGGGCAATGTTGCTGCAAACAGTATTGACAGACAAAGCACAGAAAATGTATGTATTACTGCTCGGATTATAGGAGGTCAAGAAAGCCATTTTGTGAAACTTCGGATTAGTGCTACAGGCCTAATGACAGAAATTCTGAAGTCAAAGTTGAGGAGCAGTCTTATGAGGAGTTCACAAAGGCCAAAGAACGATTACTCAATAAATGGTGTGCCGCAAAAGAAGTGGAGAACGATTGTTATATTACTTATCTATTTAAGTTTTTATTTCTTTTATTTAACTGTTTGTTTCACTTTTTTTCATCAGGCAGTGTCTGTCTCTTTCTTTTTAATTTTCTTCTTTTGAAGATTGTAACGTTGGGTATGGGGCAGCCAAATCAGCTGTCAACATTGCCCAGCTTTTTTATTGAAACGAACCGGATCTCTTTTGCACTTGGTTCACCAAGGACTTTAGATTCTTCTTGCACTTGGTTCTTCTTTGGTTTAGGTTCGTCTTTGCACTTAGT
Organism: Euprymna scolopes; assembly: GCF_053919585.1. Lineage (NCBI taxonomy): Eukaryota > Metazoa > Mollusca > Cephalopoda > Sepiida > Sepiolidae > Euprymna > Euprymna scolopes. The sequence continues at coordinate 103,155,707 of NC_136509.1, forward strand.
TCACCAAGGACTTTAGGTTCTTCTTGCACTTGGTTCACCAAGGACTTTAGGTTCTTCTTGCACTTGGTTCACCAAGGACTTTAGGTTCTTCTTGCACTTGGTTCTTCTTCGGTTTAGGTTCGTCTTTGCACTTGGTTCACCAAGGACTTTAGGTTCTTCTTGCACTTGGTTCTTCTTTGGTTTAGGTTCGTCTTTGCACTTGGTTCACCAAGGACTTTAGGTTCTTCTTGCACTTGGTTCTTCTTTGGTTTAGGTTCGTCTTTGCACTTGGTTCACCAAGGACTTTAGGTTCTTCTTGCACTTGGTTCTTCTTTGGTTTAGGTTCTACTTTGCACTTGGTTCACCAAGGACTTTAGGTTCTTTTTCATAAGCACTGTGGCATCTATAATAACTGGTATGATTGATATCTCTTTAAGATTCCAGTTTCTGAGTGTGGGTGAGTGTATCAGAACATATAAAAACATATACATAATGACGTATCTGTCTTCTGCTGGGCGTCTGGGAGATTCAGCGATCATCTTAAGGAATCTGGAACCTATTTTAACAAGACAGGAACCCAAAATATGTTTTTATATATTTTTTTTATTCACACATTATTTCTCTCTGATAGGTTCATAAGTTGTTGATGGGAAGAAATCAGAGGCCCTCATTATTAATGCTGGAGTCCCTCAGGGGTCCATCCTAGGCCCAACTCTCTTCCTGATATACATCAATGGTCTCCCAAAACACATACTTAAATCATTCGTTGACATCTATGCTGATGACACGACCATCTACGGCAACACATCAAAGGCCGTAAATGACAAAGTTCTCTTTGATTCTCTCTCCTCTGATCTTGAGCACATGGTACAGTGGGGGAAAAGGTGGCTTGTTATTTTTAATGCATCTAAAACCAAGCTCCTATCTTTACATCATCAACGCTCTGATCCCCACCTGGCATCAATTGAAATGGATGGCCTCGTCTTGGGGAGGCTATATGTTTTAACAAGCTTCTGGGATTGACCTTTGCTCCTGATCTGAAATGGAACACGTACATCAAGTCTGTTGCCAAGGTTGCTGGAAAAATGGTAGGATTTTTCTACTGCTCCAGAAGATATCTTACTGCTGATGCAATTCTTTATCTATATAAAAGCCAAGTACGTCCAAGGATGGATTACTGCTGCCACATCTGGGCAGGAACTGCTAAAAACAGCCTATCATGCCTTGATAGAGTACAAAATACACTTTGTGGATTAGAAGAGACGTTGCAAGCCTGTCTTTGTTTTATCGTTACTTACATGGGAAATGCTCATCTGAGCTCCAATCTTTGGTCCCCCCACCAATCTTTCATGATAAACACCCGCCAATCTGAAACCACTGTGAAAAATATTCCCCACTCTTTACTGTGCCAAAACCAATACATAGATTTCATGAACAAAGTTTCTTTTTTTTAGAAGTGCACGCCTGTGGAACTCTCTTCCGTTTGCCTGTTTCCCACCTGACTACACCTTGGATGTTTTCAAGTCCACCATAAACAAATTCCTGATGAACCGCCCCCTTAAGTAAGACACTATCAAATCTCCAATACTAACGATTACTACGATACTATCCAATTGATTACTGTACACACAATAACCCTTATCCCTGAGTGGCTTCCGGGCCTTGATAAGTGGTGACAACCATGTAAAAAAAATGTTAAAAAAAAGGCATTTCATCACGGCTGAACTGGAGTAAATGACGATCTTTGGCTTGTGGTTTTGCTGCATTCATTTGGAAACCAAGGCCCCTTATTGGTAGCCTGTTTAACACATCTTAAAATTAACTCAGTTTATTCACATTGGAAACCTTGAAACGTCAGATCTGATCCCCGTTTGCATACCTTCCGGTGCAACTTGATCGGTCACAGAGTTTGATTCATGTCAAAACATGACCCCTTGACCCTTTCTGCACCTGCAATGCTCGCTCAACTATCATTTCCTACAATTCAATCTATTGTTTACTTCGATAGATAGATAGATAGATAGATAGATAGATAGATAGATAAACCAATAAGTTTATAAATGTTTTCTACCTGGCGTTGCTCGACAATTACATAACACAACGCCGAAAAGATAAGCAGCTGATCTTAATTGAAAAAATACTGAATTAGGTACCCGATGATTTAAAGGTGTACCTGAGCAAGAAAAAAGTGAACACAGGTTATGAGCTAGCAGCATTAGTGGACGCATATATCATTATACACAAGCGCAGCAAGGCCAGACTCAACCCCTCTGGTCGAGGAAATCACCCAATAAAACCCGCCACTAATGTAGATAACAAAAATAGCGCCCCAAAAAACGTCAATGATCGAACACCACTAGAGATGACATGCTATAGATGTAGGAAAATGCCCCATTCTTTAACCATATGCAGGGAAGATTTACCGATGGTTTAAATTAAGGCTAGACAATCGAAGAGGGGATGATTTTAGAAAATATTGGTGAAAAAAGCGCCTCTTTCCTGTAGAAATGTTGCCAGTGGAGGGTGAAGGAATTCATGTTTTTAGCCAATTTTTCGATATTTATCGTCCGAAGGATCGAGATTCAAAATGATATTGATCCCATGAAAATCCGTCGCCTCTGTCGAAAGGTTTTGGCATACATACATACATACATACATACATACATACATACATACATACATACATACATTTAAACAGACAAGTGAGATTTATATAATAGATTATTCCTATTTACTTGCCTCTCCATAAGGACAGAGTTAGACACAAGGTCGGTTTTTAATGTGGGAAAATCCAACTCCCTAAAAAGGGAAACTCTGGATAGAAACAAAAATTAAAATTGTCTCGGTCATGAAGGATTTCTCCTTTACTGACTAAGGACCGAAAAGATGAAGTGTAGCATCAGAACAGATACTACGCTGTGATCTCCATTATTATAAGGATGCTGATCTTTACTGTCAGCAGTAAATGAAAGACAAATCCTTGTAGACCGAGGCAATTTTATCAAAATGACATAATAATAATTTTATTTAGAAATGTTTTATAACGTTCATTTTTTATAATAAGAAACTTTGATATTTGCTTGCCTCCCCACAAGGACAAGTGCTTGCCTCCCCACAAAGTTAAATACAAAGTCAATTTTGAATGTAAGGAACAAAACACATTTAAAATGATTTCTTAAAACCATGCATTAATTTTATAAACAGTTTACGGTGATTCCAAATTTCTCAATTCTTACGTCGGTTTTTTTAATGAAAGGAAAATCCTGTTCCCACAAAATATTTTGCAAAAAATTATGTAAATATATAAACGCACTCTACAAAAAAATTATGTAAATATATAAACGCACTCTACAAAAAAATTATGTAAATATATAAACGCACTCTACAAAAAAATTATGTAAATATATAAACGCACTCTACAAAAAAATTATGTAAATATATAAACGCACTCTACAAAAAAATTATGTAAATATATAAACGCACTCTACAAAAAAATTATGTAAATATATAAACGCACTCTACAAAAAAATTATGTAAATATATAAACGCACTCTACAAAAAAAATTATGTAAATATATAAACGCACTCTACAAAAAAATTATGTAAATATATAAACGCACTCTACAAAAAAATTATGTAAATATATAAACGCACTCTACAAAAAAATTATGTAAATATATAAACGCACTCTACAAAAAAAATTATGTAAATATATAAACGCACTCTACAAAAAAATTATGTAAATATATAAACGCACTCTACAAAAAAAATATGTAAATATATAAACGCACTCTACAAAAAAATTATGTAAATATATAAACGCACTCTACAAAAAAATTATGTAAATATATAAACGCACTCTACAAAAAAATTATGTAAATATATAAACGCACTCTACAAAAAAAATTATGTAAATATATAAACGCACTCTACAAAAAAATTATGTAAATATATAAACGCACTCTACAAAAAAATTATGTAAATATATAAACGCACTCTACAAAAAAATTATGTAAATATATAAACGCACTCTACAAAAAAATTATGTAAATATATAAACGCACTCTACAAAAAAATTATGTAAATATATAAACGCACTCTACAAAAAAACATGTAAATATATAAACGCACTCTACAAAAAAAATTATGTAAATATATAAACGCACTCTACAAAAAAATTATGTAAATATATAAACGCACTCTACAAAAAAATTATGTAAATATATAAACGCACTCTACAAAAAATTATGTAAATATATAAACGCACTCTACAAAAAATTATATAAATATATAAACGCACTCTACAAAAAAAATTATGTCAATATATAAACGCACTCTACAAAAAAATTATGTAAATATATAAACGCACTCTACAAAAAAATTATGTAAATATATAAACGCACTCTACAAAGAAATTATGTAAATATATAAACGCACTCTACAAAAAAATTATGTAAATATATAAACGAACTCTACAAAAAAAGTATGTAAATATATAAACGCACTCTACAAAAAAATTATGTAAATATATAAACGCACTCTACAAAAAAATTATGTAAATATATAAACGCACTCTACAAAAAATTATGTAAATATATAAACGCACTCTACAAAAAAATTATGTAAATATATAAACGCACTCTACAAAAAATTATGTAAATATATAAACGCACTCTACAAAAAAAATGTAAATATATAAACGCACTCTACAAAAAAATTATGTAAATATATAAACGCACTCTACAAAAAATTATGTAAATATATAAACGCACTCTACAAAAAAATTATGTAAATATATAAACGCACTCTACAAAAAAAAATGTAAATATATAAACGCACTCTACAAAAAATTATGTAAATATATAAACGCACTCTACAAAAAAAATATGTAAATATATAAATGCACTCTACAAAAAATTATGTAAATATATAAACGCACTCTACAAAAAAAAATGTAAATATATAAACGCACTCTACAAAAAAAATGTAAATATATAAACGCACTCTACAAAAAAATTATGTAAATATATAAACGCACTCTACAAAAAATTATGTAAATATATAAACGCACTCTACAAAAAAATTATGTAAATATATAAACGCACTCTAAAAAAATTATGTAAATATATAAACGCACTCTACAAAAAAATATTTAAATATATAAACGCACTCTACAAAAAAATTATGTAAATATATAAACGCTCTCTATAAAAAAAATTATGTAAATATATAAACGCACTCTACAAAAAAAATTGTAAATATATAAACGCACTCTACAAAAAAATCATGTAAATATATAAACGCTCTCTACAAAAAAATTATGTAAATATATAAACGAAATCTACAAACAAATTATGTCAATATATAAACGCACTCTACAAAAAAATATGTCAATATATAAACGCACTCTACAAACAAATTATGTAAATATATAAACGCACTCTACAAAAAAAATTATGTCAATATATAAACGCACTCTACAAAAAAATATGTAAATATATAAACGCACTCTACAAAAAAATTATGTAAATATATAAACGCACTCTACAAAAATATTATGTAAATATATAAACGCACTCTACAAAAAAATTATGTAAATATATAAACGAACTCTACAAAAAAATTATGTAAATATATAAACGCACTCTACAAAAAAATTATGTAAATATATAAACGCACTCTACAAAAAAATTATGTAAATATATAAACGCACTCTACAAAAAAATTATGTAAATATATAAACGCACTCTACAAAAAAAATATGTAAATATACAAACGCACTCTACAAAAAAAATATGTAAATATACAAACGCACTCTACAAAAAAATTATGTAAATATATAAACGAACTCTACAAAAAATTATGTTAATATATAAACGCACTCTACAAAAAAATTATGTAAATATATAAACGCACTCTACAAAAAAAATTATGTAAATATATAAACGCACTCTACAAACAAATTATGTAAATATATAAACGCACTCTACAAAAAAATTATGTCAATATATAAACGCACTCTACAAAAAAATTATGTAAATATATAAACGCACTCTACAAACAAATTATGCAAATATATAAACGAACTCTACAAAAAAATTATGTAAATATATAAACGCACTCTACAAAAAATTATGTAAATATATAAATGCACTCTACAAAAAAATTATGTAAATATATAAACGCACTCTACAAAAAAATTATGTAAATATATAAACGCACTCTACAAAAAAATTATGTAAATATATAAACGCACTCTACAAACAAATTATGTAAATATATAAACGCACTCTACAAACAAATTATGTAAATATATAAACGCACTCTACAAAAAAATTATGTAAATATATAAACGCACTCTACAAACAAATTATGTAAATATATAAACGCACTCTACAAAAAAATTATGTAAATATATAAACGCACTCTACAAAAAAATTATGTAAATACGGTCAGGATTGATTTTTTTGTAGAGTGCGTTTATATATTTACATAATTTTTTTGTAGAGTGCGTTTGTATATTTACATATTTTTTTTGTAGAGTGCGTTTGTATATTTACATATTTTTTTTGTAGAGTGCGTTTATATATTTACATAATTTTTTTGTAGAGTGCGTTTATATATTTACATAATTTTTTTGTAGAGTGCGTTTATATATTTACATAATTTTTTTGTAGAGTGCGTTTATATATTTACATAATTTTTTTGTAGAGTTCGTTTATATATTTACATAATTTTTTTGTAGAGTGCGTTTATATATTTACATAATATTTTTGTAGAGTGCTATTATATATTTACATAATTTTTTTGTAGAGTGCGTTTATATATTTACATATTTTTTTGTAGAGTGCGTTTATATATTGACATAATTTTTTTTGTAGAGTGCGTTTATATATTTACATAATTTGTTTGTAGAGTGCGTTTATATATTGACATATTTTTTTGTAGAGTGCGTTTATATATTGACATAATTTGTTTGTAGATTTCGTTTATATATTTACATAATTTTTTTGTAGAGTGCGTTTATATATTTACATAATTTTTTTGTAGAGAGCGTTTATATATTTACATGATTTTTTTGTAGAGTGCGTTTATATATTTACAATTTTTTTTGTAGAGTGCGTTTATATATTTACATAATTTTTTTTGTAGAGAGCGTTTATATATTTACATAATTTTTTTGTAGAGTGCGTTTATATATTTAAATATTTTTTTGTAGAGTGCGTTTATATATTTACATAATTTTTTTAGAGTGCGTTTATATATTTACATAATTTTTTTGTAGAGTGCGTTTATATATTTACATAATTTTTTGTAGAGTGCGTTTATATATTTACATAATTTTTTTGTAGAGTGCGTTTATATATTTACATTTTTTTTGTAGAGTGCGTTTATATATTTACATTTTTTTTTGTAGAGTGCGTTTATATATTTACATAATTTTTTGTAGAGTGCATTTATATATTTACATATTTTTTTTGTAGAGTGCGTTTATATATTTACATAATTTTTTGTAGAGTGCGTTTATATATTTACATTTTTTTTTGTAGAGTGCGTTTATATATTTACATAATTTTTTTGTAGAGTGCGTTTATATATTTACATAATTTTTTGTAGAGTGCGTTTATATATTTACATAATTTTTTTGTAGAGTGCGTTTATATATTTACATTTTTTTTGTAGAGTGCGTTTATATATTTACATAATTTTTTGTAGAGTGCGTTTATATATTTACATAATTTTTTTGTAGAGTGCGTTTATATATTTACATAATTTTTTGTAGAGTGCGTTTATATATTTACATAATTTTTTTGTAGAGTGCGTTTATATATTTACATAATTTTTTGTAGAGTGCGTTTATATATTTACATGTTTTTTTGTAGAGTGCGTTTATATATTTACATAATTTGTTTGTAGAGTGCGTTTATATATTTACATAATTTTTTGTAGAGTGCGTTTATATATTTACATAATTTTTTTGTAGAGTGCGTTTATATATTTACATTTTTTTTGTAGAGTGCGTTTATATATTTACATTTTTTTTTGTAGAGTGCGTTTATATATTTACATAATTTTTTTGTAGAGTGCGTTTATATATTTACATAATTTTTTGTAGAGTGCGTTTATATATTTACATAATTTTTTTGTAGAGTGCGTTTATATATTTACATAATTTGTTTGTAGAGTGCGTTTATATATTTACATAATTTTTTGTAGAGTGCGTTTATATATTTACATAATTTTTTTGTAGAGTGCGTTTGTATATTTACATATTTTTTTTGTAGAGTGCGTTTATATATTTACATAATTTTTTTAGAGTGCGTTTATATATTTACATAATTTTTTTGTAGAGTGCGTTTATATATTTACATAATTTTTTGTAGAGTGCGTTTATATATTTACATAATTTTTTTGTAGAGTGCGTTTATATATTTACATAATTTTTTGTAGAGTGCGTTTATATATTTACATGTTTTTTTGTAGAGTGCGTTTATATATTTACATTTTTTTTGTAGAGTTCGTTTATATATTTACATAATTTTTTTGTAGAGTGCGTTTATATATTTACATAATTTTTTTGTAGAGTGCGTTTATATATTTACATGTTTTTTTTGTAGAGTGCGTTTATATATTTACATTTTTTTTGTAGAGTGCGTTTATATATTTACATAATTTTTTTGTAGAGTTCGTTTATATATTTACATAATTTTTTTGTAGAGTTCGTTTATATATTTACATAATTTTTTTGTAGAGTGCGTTTATATATTTACATAATATTTTTGTAGAGTGCGTTTATATATTTACATAATTTTTTTGTAGAGTTCGTTTATATATTTACATAATTTTTTTGTAGAGTGCGTTTATATATTTACATGTTTTTTTGTAGAGTGCGTTTATATATTTACATAATTTTTTTAGAGTCCGTTTATATATTTACATTTTTTTTGTAGAGTGCGTTTATATATTTACATTTTTTTTTGTAGAGTGCGTTTATATATTTACATTTTTTTTTGTAGAGTGCGTTTATATATTTACATAATTTTTTTGTAGAGTGCGTTTATATATTGACATAATTTTTTGTAGAGTGCGTTTATATATTTACATGTTTTTTTGTAGAGTGCGTTTATATATTTACATTTTTTTTCGTAGAGTGCGTTTATATATTTACATAATTTTTTGTAGAGTGCGTTTATATATTTACATTTTTTTTGTAGAGTGCGTTTATATATTTACATAATTTTTTGTAGAGTGCGTTTATATATTTACATTTTTTTTTTGTAGAGTGCGTTTATATATTTACATAATTTTTTGTAGAGTGCGTTTATATATTTACATTTTTTTTTGTAGAGTGCGTTTATATATTTACATTTTGTTTGTAGAGTGCGTTTATATATTTACATAATTTTTTTGTAGAGTGCGTTTATATATTGACATAATTTTTTGTAGAGTGCGTTTATATATTTACATTTTTTTTTTTGTAGAGTGCGTTTATATATTGACATAATTTTTTGTAGAGTGCGTTTATATATTTACATTTTTTTTTTTGTAGAGTGCGTTTATATATTGACATAATTTTTTGTAGAGTGCGTTTATATATTTACATTTTTTTTTGTAGAGTGCGTTTATATATTTACATAATTTTTTTGTAGAGTGCGTTTATATATTTACATTTTTTTTTTGTAGAGTGCGTTTATATATTTACATAATTTTTTGTAGAGTGCGTTTATATATTTACATTTTTTTTGTAGAGAGCGTTTATATATTTACATAATTTTTTGTAGAGTAGGTTTTTATAGATAAGCGCGATATATTAAGGATGCAAGGGAAATGACTCATTTCAAATATTAGAGTTATCTCCCATGGATTAATAATTTTTCAGTCTTTTCTTTTTTCGATATTAATGAATCGAATTGCATTTTTCAATGGCATTTGGCTTTTTAATTATTGAATTTCAGCTCTTCCAGTTCGAATGAGTTATAATAAACTAAAAATAAATAAATAAATTATAAATAAATAAATAAATAATAATTTTGACCGTTTCATATATACTTGTCGAATTTGAATCAAGAAATGAAATGTAGATGATAGGGTAATATATTAATCACTCGTCTACATTTGAGTAGTTTTCTAGCACGATAGAGGGAACTACCTTCTTTGCAAGTAGTCTTTTTTTTTTTTTTGTAAATCACTTTGGGAGGATGAGTCGTCATTAATGGAGAGTATTAAAAAAATTGAAATTCTAAAAAATATTTCCATTTTTTGGTAATTGTGGTCTGGTAGACCAACACAAACTCTACCTAAAAAACTTATTTTCTAAAGGCTTTTGGGTCTGCTGAAAACGAATATCGCGTTTAAAATTAGGACGAGCAGCTAGTTTTCACGATGCTAAAAAGATACGTTCCCATATATTTCATGTTGTAATATAACGTGGCGGCCATATTTGTCCATATTTGTAAAATTTTGCTTGGTTTCCACCTTAACATTTTTCTTTAAAATGACGACTTTTAAAGGTTTTCGTGTCCACTGAAAAAGAATATTGCATTAAAATTTTACGCAAATAAGCAGTTTTCTGTATAAAAATCAATGTGATTCTGTATGTTATTAGTCGTGGCCATTGTTGTACGTGCAAGTGCATACATATATATATATATATATATATATATATATATATATATATATATATATATATACATATATATATTCTAAAGTCAAAACATTTTTTTCTTTTTTTTTTCGCTGCCAACATTTTCAAGCTGTTTATATCTAATCGTCTAAAATTGAAATGAATAAAATTTGTTTTTTTTTGTGTGTATGCAAAACACGTTGCATTTTGCTGAGTTTTTAAAATGAGGATCGATAATTTATATTATTTGGATTATTCCGACTACTGTTCTCATCTTAAGGATTATTCGTACAACGATTCTGCAAGGATCCATAGCTTAGTGGATAAAGTAGTTGATAAAATTTAGTTGTAAGTAACACTCTTCTGGAAGTTGAAAGTTCAGTTATCAGTGTGTTCTACCCAATCATGGCTGATAGAACAAGAGCAATATACCCCCTCGTGTAAATTCTTTGCTGAGTTTGAAAACATACAGCTGAGGAAGGTGTGCGAGCCTTTTCTAGTCTCACGCAAACACGCGTTCACATCTCAAGCCATTTTTCTTGTCATACACATACGCGCACACAAACATACGTGCACACGCACACACACGTAGATATATTCACGTTCATGTACATACACTCACATTCACGTGCATACACACACACATGCTAACGTACACACATGTACGCACACATACACGCACACGTACGCACCCATGGGCAACGTCACTTCCCTTTCAAAGGGAATCCACCAGAAACAACTATAAAAGCAGGAGACAAGTTGTTTCCTTCCTTTTTCGAGTCGCCTTCCAACCTAAGAGGTCGACGGACCAGCCGCCTCCCTTTCGGGGCGCGCGTGCTTGTGCGCCTCACGCCACCTGCTACTATATGTGGGGGCAAGAGCTAACAGACAGTACGTACACTTTATACGCTTTCTCTCTCCATGAACTCGATTGACTTTCTCACTCTTTTTTCCCTTTTGCTTTGGTCCATCAACCAGACAAGTTCGCGTCCACAGCTAGTGGCCTGAAGATATTTCCACGTGGACAAGTACCAACATGTGCGCGCAGCTTTACTGATGTCAACCCTCTATCTTTTTCTTTGTCTACACGCTGGACTGCTATTTCTCGTTCCACTACATTACTCACTCCTCTTTCCACGTGCGGACATGAACACGTGTTACACCTAAAACATTCATTTTTCAACAGAAAATAAACGACATGTTTATTTTATCCAGCAATTGAGTTTTGTTTCCTTCTTTCCATTCGTTTCATTATTTTCTTTTGTAGCGAGTTAGAGTATTTATATCCTGGTCCGCAACAAAGGTCATAGGTTATATTAACCGAAACGTTGCGAGAATAACAGTCAAGATGAAAACAGAATGCAAATAATACACTGCAAGGTATACAGGGTGGAATGCTAAAAGTGTCGCCCGAAAAGAAAGCAACACTACAGCTTTATTTAAAAACTTTTATTGAAAACATTAATTCAGGTAACTTGATTATGTAGTCGAGCTGATATCTATTCAATGTAGCCGCCTTCAGCCTCAATCACCACCTCAATACGGGTCCGGAACTGGGACATGCATTTTCCACAATTGCCGGCGGGAGTTCAGCGAATACTCGGTGGATGGCGGCGGTCAGGCTGGCTTTGCTGTTGTGGGAGGTTATGTTGGTGATGTTCTTGACATATGACCAAATGAAGTAGTCCAATGGGTTCAGGTTGGGGTAGGAGGGGGCCAGTAAGAGAAGGGTACAAAGTTATAGCACTCCTTCTGAAACCAAGCCTGGGTCTCTTTGGACTTGTGAGCCAGCACCGAGTCCTGCTGTCACACCCAGGGTTTGCCAGTGGCCACCTGATTGCACGAAGGGATCAACACATTCTTCACGACATCCAGGTACACTTTGGTACACGACTTTCAAGTCGACCCACAATGCATTTTGAGGGTGCTGACAATGGTCCTGTTGTCATATCTTGGATTAATAGAGAGCATGAGTTGTACAGTGGCGCATCTCGGATCTCGCTTGTTGAACATTGTGTCACTTTCAGGCATGATAGAAGGTTCCTATCGCTCTGTGAATTTGTACATAATTGATCCACTAGTAGATGGTCTGCAACAAAAACAAAAAAAGAAAACCGGTTTTCATCAAACGGAAATGGAATCATGTCGTCTTTTCTAGGGCGACAATTTTATCGTTCCAGCTTATAATAAAAACAAGTTATAGTACTTACGGTCAGGATTGATTTTTTTGTAGAGTGCGTTTATATATTTACATAATTTTTTTGTAAATATATAAACGAACTCTACAAAAAAAATGTAAATATATAAACGCACTCTACAAAAAAAACATGTAAATATATAAACGCACTCTACAAAAAAATTATGTAAATATATAAACGCACTCTACAAAAAAATTATGTAAATATATAAACGAACTCTACAAAAAAAATGTAAATATATAAACGCACTCTACAAAAAAACATGTAAATATATAAACGCACTCTACAAAAAATTATGTAAATATATAAACGCACTCTACAAAAAAATTATGTAAATATATAAACGCACTCTACAACAAATTATGTAAATATATAAACGCACTCTACAAAAAAATTATGTAAATATATAAACGCACTCTAAAAAAATTATGTAAATATATAAACGCGCTCGAGATCAGAGGAGAGAGAATCAGAGAGAACTTTGTCATTTACAGCCTTTGATGTGTTGCCGTAGATGGTCATGTCATCAGCATAGATGTCAACGAATGATTTAAGTATGTGTTTAGGGAGGTCATTGATGTAGATCTGAAGAGAGTTGGGCCTAGGATTGACCCCTGAGGGACTCCAGCATTTATATTGCAGGCCTCCGATTTTTGTCCATCTACCACTACTCTTATGAGCCTATCGGAGAGAAATGATTTAATGATTGAGAAAACATTTCCAGTTATACCGTAGCTGGAAATCTTGTGAAGTAGACCCTTATGCCATACCTTGTCGAAGGCCTTTGATATGTCAAGAGCAATTGCCCTAGAAAGGAAGCCTTTGTCAAGAGATTCACTAATCCTGTAGGATATAACCGTCAGCACATCTGCGGTAGATCTTGCAGAGCGGAAACCATATTGTGTGTCACTAAGAAGGTTATTCATGGTACTTTTAAATAGGTTTTAATACATTCTGCAACCCTCAAGTGGGGGGTGGTCTGGTTGGTGCTTTAACTCGCTTTCCTTTGCTTCATCTAAGTTTTGGTTGTGTTTATGTTATGCTGTTCGATTTTTATTTATAATAGGTTCCGCACTATCTGTTAAGCTTCGGCCCCTGTCACAACACTGTAGAGTTGCATCTTTGTGCCTGTTTTCCAAATACTTTCATGGAATCGGCTGTAATGAGCTCACTGCATTTGTACCTTTCATGCATCAACCTAAATATTCCTGATGCACTCGACTAGCAGAAAAATCCCACCACTTCACTGAGATGATGTAAGAATTTCTACTCCTTTTCTTGGACTTCTTGCCTTTGGAATTTTCAAACGAGGATTGGTTATTTGTAGTATTTAGATTCTTCAGACTATTGTTCTCATCTCTAGTGTGATTTTCACAATGTTTCGGTCGATATAACCTCCAACCTTCTTCAGGTGTATCTTCTCGAACTCGAGGGTAAGAAATTGTGTGTGTGTGTGTGTGTGTGTGTATGCGAGTGTGTGTGCGAGTGTGTGTGTGTGTGTGCATGTGTGTGTGTGTGTGCGTGTGTGTGTGTGTGAATGTGTGTGTGTTGTTAAGAAAGATAAATTGTATGCGTGCGTTCTTTCTGAAAAGTTAGAAACAAAAATCTGTCAGTCTCACAGAAATTGAAAATTAATTTCATGCGTATTAAAAATATAATATTCCCCAAATATTGTACAACATGGAACTTCTATCTGACGATGCTTAGGCAAATAAGAACCCAAATTTGCATACTTTATTCCACCATTATAATTTTTATTCACTTCCGTTTGTGCCTATCCATTACGCTTCTGCAACATGTTGCCTTCTATAAACTTCAATGGTGAATGCTCTGACCAACTGCAAGCGCTTGTACCTCCTCGATGTGACTACCCCCGACAAACCCGACAAGCAACTAAGTCCCACCCCTTTACAGTAGAGATCCCTAGGTATAAGAAAACCTTTTACTCCAATAGTTTCTTTCCCCAAAACTGCAAATCTTTGGAACTCCCTTCCGGGATTCTGCTTTCCCAACTGTACTGATATGCCGAAGTTTAAGTGTAATGTGAACAAACATCTTTCTACTCATCTCCCTTCATAATGCCCTTGCCTTGTTTGGAGTGAAAATTGAAAAAAAAAAAAAAACTTCCTTTATATACACAATAAAATAATGTTTCAAGCAAACTATATTAATCGCCATGAGATTCTAATTTTTTAGCCGATTACGTTTGAACACCATGAAAAACTTGAGGAAGAATGTGACGAATTAAAAAAAAAAACACAGATTAGTTTAGAATTAAGAGTAAGGGATCAGTTTTGTATATAAATTTAACATGAAATAATCATTTAGTTTCATGATATTTATTTAACCGGATAACGTTTTTGATTGTTTGAAAATCAGCTAATCAAGTGTTTTAGGAAGATTCTAGCGATCAAAAAAAGCGATCGATTCACCAATCAAGAAGTCAGGGATTGCAGTAACCTGCAGGTGGTATCATCAATAATCTGCCCCTAAGATTGACCCCAGAGAGAATTGCTAACTGTTGGGGTGGCACCCCTACACATTCTGACAATGGACTATTCCTGATGTCACTTCCGATATTCAGTTTCTGCTACTAAGCAGTCTGGACCTTAGAGTCACAAGGAGTTGGTCGTAACCTTACTTTGTCCTTCCAGTTGAGCCGAGTCCCACTCAACCAATATACGTTTCTGTATTTTCCGTTAATATATATTTTATTTCACTGTTTCCAAGCCTTCTTGTTCTTCTTTCAACATTTAAACCACAACAATAACAAAATGCTACAACGGATGTTTGATGGAAAAATAAGAAGAGGAAGATTAAAAATAAACTGGGAGAAAACAATCGAGAAAGCTTTGATTGTTGAAGGGATACTGTGGATCTGCCTTCAGATGGAAAACGATTGTGTATTTTGACTCATCCATAATAAGACATTATTGGAATTATTAAGGAGTCACTAACGGGGTGCCCTGTGATTGGAAGAAAAAACAACCAATCACAGACCTCCTTTTTTTAGATTCCTCCCCAACATCTCGAGGGCGGTTATTTCGAATTCTCTTCCTCTTTTGCTTGTTGAACCCCTGAAGACAACACGCGTTTTTCAGTCTTCTCCGCCATTCATATTGACCTTGAAAATACCACTATTATAGGTTTTTAGGGTCGCTGAAAATCAAAATAACGTTTAAAATTACGGCAAATTAGTAGTTTCCAAGATAGGAAGAAATGTATGTTTTAAAAAAGTGTGAGATCACTTTTCTATAATAATTTAACGTAAAATGAGCACCCACGTTCTGGACACGATTTTTTTTTTTTCGAGGGGGGGGGGTCTTTCCACCCTCGGAAAATCGTTTAAAATCACCACTAACTTTTAAAATTCCAGGAAACAAATAGTTTCCAAGATATGAAGAAATGCACTCACTTTATGGTCACTTTTTGAGTAGAGGGGGGGGGGACTGCCGGTTTGTTTTTTGTTCTTTTTCTTGGAGGGGGATATTCAATTATAGAACTTGTATAGTTTTTAACAGGTGCTTATGCAGGCTAATTAATTTGTTTTGGGAGGTGGGCGGGGTGTGTTGTGGCGGCTGTGGCCCCCTCCCACCAAATGTAAACATAATTTTTGTAAAATATTAAACAGTTCTTCTGCTCGGTTAATGTCGGCGCATTATAAGCACCTATTAAAAAACTATACAAGTTCTATAATTAGTAGATGTACTGAGACTAAAGCCGCTTCCAGAACTGCCAGCAACCACTGTAAAAAAGTAATAAAGAATGCAAGAGAATTGTATGCTCAGTCTGTCAAGTCCAAAGTAGCTGAGCAGCAGCTTTGTTCCCACCAGTTTTGGCAAATAGCAAACAGAATCCTGAACAGAAGCATGTGCTGTATCCCAACTCTCATAAATAGACCTGAGGTAATCTCGTCAGCATCAGACAAAGCCAAACTTTTTGCCAAGAACTTTGCAGCTAATTCTAACCTTTGCGACCAAGACTGCCAACCTCCAATATTTCCTCCTGTATCAGAAAATATGCTATGTGATATACAAATATCTGTACATGATGTTGCCAAGCTAATCAAAAACCTTGATTCCAGTAAAGCAACTGGCCCTGGCGGTATTCCAATTATAGTACTCAAAAGACTTCAACCAGAACTTGCGCCCATACTTACAAAACTGTTTAAACGTTGTCTTAAGGAGAATTGCTTCCCGTCACCTTGGAAAATCTCATCAGTATGCCCCGTATTTAAGAATTCAGGTGATCGTTCATCCCCCTCTCAGTACAGGCCAATAAGTCTCCTGTGCGTCATGAGTAAGTTGCTGGAATCTGTGTTAGATAGAGAAGTAATCAACCATCTTAGCAAAAATAACACACAATATGGTTTCCGTTCTGCTAGATCTACAGCAGATGTGCTTAAAGTTATATCTCATAGGATTAGCGAATCTCTCGATGGAGGCTACCTTTCTAGTGCAATTGCTCTTGTCATATCAAAGGCCTTTGATAGAGTGTGGCATAAAGGTTTACTTCACAAGATCTCCAGCTACAGTATAGCTGGAAATGTCTTCTCAATTATTAAATTGTTTCTCTCAGGTTCATAAGGATAGTGGTTGATGGGCAGAAATCAGAAGCTCTTAGTATTAATGCTGGAGTCCCTCAGGGGTTCATCCTAGGCCCAACTCTCTTCCTCATCTATATTAATGATCTTTCAAATCACATACTTACATCATTCGTAGACATCTATGCTGATGACACTACTATCTATGGTAGCACATCTAAGACAGTAAACGACCAAGTTCTCTCTGATTCTCTCTCCTCTGATCTTGAGCAAGTGGTACAATGGGGAAAGAGGTGGCTTGTTACTTTTAATGCATCTAAAACCATCTTTACATCATCACCGCTCTAATTCCCATCTGGCATCAATTGAAATGAATGGCTCTCGTCTTGAAGAGGCCTCATGTTTTGACAAGCTTCTGGGCTTGACCTTTACTCCTGATCTTAAATGGAACACATACATTAAATCCGTTGCCAAGGCCGCTGGAAAAATGGTAGGATCCTTCTATCGATCCAGTAGATATCTCACTGCTGATGCAATTCTCTAACTATATAAGAGCCAGGTACGTCCAAGGATGGTGCCTTGATAGAGTTCAAAATAGACTTCGTAACCTTGTGGGGATGTCCTTTTCTCTTCCCTGCAAGCTCTTTCTCACAGAAGAGATGTTTGTCTCTGCTTTATCGTTATATTCATGGCAGGTGCTCGGCTGAGCTCCATTCTATGGTCCCCCCCCTCGCCAAACTTTCACAAGAAACACCCGTCTAGCAGAAAACACTATCACTAGTTTCCCCCACTCTTTATCTGTGCCTAAACCTAAGCGTAGATTCCATGAGCAAAGCTTCTTTCTTAGAACTGCACGCCTATGGACTTGTCTTCCATTTTTCTGCTTTCCAGCTGACTACAATATGGTTGTCTTCAAGTCTAAGGTAAACAAGTTTTTGACGAGCCGTTCCATATAAGTTAACAAATTTACCGAATCTCCATTACTAATGATTACTATATTGTCCAATTGTCTACTGTACACTCTTTAACCCTTATCCTCGAGTGGCCTTTTGGCCTTGATAAGTGGTGATACCTATGTAAAAAAAAAAAAAAAATTGAATATCCCCCCCTCCAAAAAAAGAACGAAAACCAAACCGGCAGTCCTCCTCTCAAAAAAACAAAAAAAAAGGCGACCATAAAGTGAGTGCATTTCTTCATATCTTGGAAAATACTTGTTTCCTGGAATTTTAAAAGTTAAAACGATTTTCCGAGGGTGGAAAGACCCCCCATCCCCGAAAAAAAATCGTAGCCAGAAAGTGGGTGCTCATTTTACGTTAAATTAATATAGAAAAGTGATATCCATTTTTAAAACTAACATTTCATCATATCTTGGAAACTACTCGTTTGCCGTAATTTTAAACGTTATTTTCGTTTTCAGCAACCCGGAAAACCTATAAGAGTGGTAATTTTCAAGGAATTTTCGAAGGTGGAGTAATTCTTCATATTTACCAAATTTTTTTTTTTTTTAATAAAAAATAAAATAAATAAATAAATAAACAAGAACATTATTACATCGGTGATTTAACTAAAACGAATATATGTCGCTCAAGCGCTATCTGATCAGGAAGAAGATGATCATTTTACGTTAAATTTATTTATGAAAATAATTCTTCACAATAGCTTTTTTTCCCCTCCAAATGTTTTAGGGTGTTTACTGCTCGCCTAAAAAAGTGTAGCAACTATTTTTTGTCATGGGGAGGTGATTTAGCTCAGGGTCTTCATCTACAATAATATTGATTTTATAATAAAGTCAGAAAAAAAAAGGTGCTCAAGAACGGATCCACCTAAAATTCTTATACCAAAACAATTATGTTTCTTTTTTTTTTTTTTTTTTTTTAAATTAATCAAGGGGAATAACTTCGTCATTGTTTCTTGAAATGCAAGGGAAATAATTAACTTTTATCTGATATGATCAAATAATTTACTTTAAAATGTATAGATAGTATGGAAGCAGTTAGTGGGAATAAAATGTCATGTCATATATTTTGTTGGCAAAACATTTTTTACTCTTTAAAACATACTTAGGGTGATAATGCCACACAATGTAATCGACTTTGTTACAAAGTCTATTTTTTTTTTCAAATCAACTTATCACAAAACCCTGACCTGATGAGGATAAACAAATGTCATTTCCTGATTCAACAGTGTAAAACTACTCTAAATCAGTTGAAATAAAGACAACCTTCAAAAAATAAAAGATTATTGCACAGTAATGTGAAACTTAATCACATTAAAATAGAATGAAGAAAATTCTAAAAAAATAAAATAAAACATTAATGATTTGAACATTTATTGAATTAAAATGAAAGAAAACATAAATTATTTGAACATTTATTGAATTAAAATGAAATTAAGAAAATTCTAATTACACAAAATAAAACATTAATTATTTGAACATTTATTGAATTAAAATGAAATTAAGAAAATTCAAATAACATAAAATAAAACATTAATTATTTGAACATTTATTGAATTAAAATGAAATTAAGAAAATTCTAATTGCACAAAATAAAACATTAATTATTTGAACATTTATTGAATTAAAATAAAATTAAGAAAATTTTAATTACACAAAATAAAACATTAATTATTTGAATTAAAATAAAATTAAGAAAATTCTAATTACACAAAATAAAACATTAATTATTTGAACATTTATTGAATTAAAATGAAATTAAGAAAATTCAAATAACACCAAATAAAACATTAATTATTTGAACATTTATTGAATTAAAATGAAATTAAGAAAATTCTAATTACACAAAATAAAACATTAATTATTTTAATTAAAATAAAATTAAGAAAATTCTAATTTACACAAAATAAAACATTAATTATTTGAACATTTATTGAATTAAAATGAAATTAAGAAAATTCAAATAACACAAAATAAAACATTAATTATTTGAACATTTATTGAATTAAAATAAAATTAAGAAAATTCTAATTACACAAAATAAAACATTAATTATTTGAATTAAAATAAAATTAAGAAAATTCTAATTACACAAAATAAAACATTAATTATTTGAACATTTATTGAATTAAAATGAAATTAAGAAAATTCAAATAACACAAAATAAAACATTAATTATTTGAACATTTATTGAATTAAAATGAAATTAAGAAAATTTTAATTACACAAAATAAAACATTAATTATTTGAACATTTATTGAATTAAAATAAAATTAAGAAAATTCTAATTACACAAAATGAAACATTAATTATTTGAATTAAAATCAAATTAAGAAAATTCAAATACCACAAAATAAAACATTAATTATTTGAACATTTATTGAATTAAAATAAAATTAAGAAAATTCTAATTACACAATATAAAACCTTAATTATTTGAACATTTATTGAATTAAAATAAAATTTTAAATATTCTAATAACACAAAATAAAACATTAATTATTTGAACATTTATTGAATTAAAATAAAATTCAGAAAATTCTAATTCACACAAAATAAAACATTAATTATTTGAACATTTATTGAATTAAAATGAAATTAAGAAAATTCTAATTGCACAAAATAAAACATTAATTATTTGAACATTTATTGAATTAAAATAAAATTCAGAAAATTCTAATTACACAAAATAAAAATTAATTATTTTAATTAAAATAAAATTATGAAAATTCTAATTTACACAAAATAAAACATTAATTATTTGAACATTTATTGAATTAAAATGAAATTAAGAAAATTCAAATAACACCAAATAAAACATTAATTATTTGAACATTTATTGAATTAAAATGAAATTAAGAAAATTCTAATTACACAAAATAAAACATTAATTATTTGAACATTTATTGAATTAAAATGAAATTAAGAAAATTCTAATTACACAAAATAAAACATTAATTATTTGAACATTTATTGAATTAAAATAAAATTAAGAAAATTCTAATTACACAAAATGAAACATTAATTATTTGAATTAAAATAAAATTAAGAAAATTCAAATACCACAAAATAAAACATTAATTATTTGAACATTTATTGAATTAAAATAAAATTAAGAAAATTTTAATTACACAAAATAAAAAATTAATTATTTGAACATTTATTGAATTAAAATAAAATTTAAAAAATTCTAATAACACAAAATAAAACATTAATTATTTGAACATTTATTGAATTAAAATAAAATTAAGAAAATTCTAATTACACAATATAAAACATTAATTATTTGAACATTTATTGAATTAAAATAAAATTTTAAATATTCTAATAACACAAAATAAAACATTAATTATTTGAACATTTATTGAATTAAAATAAAATTAAGAAAATTCTAATTACACAAAATAAAACATTAATTATTTGAACATTTATTGAATTAAAATGAAATTAAGAAAATTCTAATTGCACAAAATAAAACATTAATTATTTGAACATTTATTGAATTAAAATAAAATTAAGAAAATTCTAATTACACAAAATAAAAATTAATTATTTGAATTAAAATAAAATTAAGAAAATTCTAATTTACACAAAATAAAACATTAATTATTTGAACATTTATTGAATTAAAATAAAATTAAGAAAATTCAAATAACACAAAATAAAACATTAATTATTTGAACATTTATTGAATTAAAATACAATTAAGAAAATTCTAATTACACAAAATAAAACATTAATTATTTTAATAAAAATAAAATTAAGAAAATTCTAATTACACAAAACAAAACATTAATTATTTGAACATTTATTGAATTAAAATTAAATTAAGAAAATTCAAATAACACAAAATAAAACATTAATTATTTGAACATTTATTGAATTAAAATAAAATTTTAATAATTCTAATTACACAAAATAAAACATTAATTATTTGAATTAAAATAAAATTAAGAAAATTCTAATTACACAAAATAAAACATTAATTATTTGAACATTTATTGAATTAAAATAAAATTAAGAAAATTCTAATTACACAAAATAAAACATTAATTATTTGAACATTTATTGAATTAAAATAAAATTAAGAAAATTCTAATTACACAAAATGAAACATTAATTATTTGAATTAAAATAAAATTAAGAAAATTCAAATACCACAAAATAAAACATTAATTATTTGAACATTTATTGAATTAAAATAAAATTAAGAAAATTCTAATTACACAAAATAAAACATTAATCATTTGAACATTTATTGAATTAAAATAAAATTTAAAAAATTCTAATAACACAAAATAAAACATTAATTATTTGAACATTTATTGAATTAAAATAAAATTAAGAAAATTCTAATTACACAATATAAAACATTAATTATTTGAACATTTATTGAATTAAAATAAAATTAAGAAAATTCAAATAACACAAAATAAAACATTAATTATTTGAACATTTATTGAATTAAAATGAAATTAAGAAAATTCTAATTACACAAAATAAAACATTAATTATTTTAATTAAAATAAAATTAAGAAAATTCTAATTTACACAAAATAAAACATTAATTATTTGAACATTTATTGAATTAAAATGAAATTAAGAAAATTCAAATAACACCAAATAAAACATTAATTATTTGAACATTTATTGAATTAAAATGAAATTAAGAAAATTCTAATTGCACAAAATAAAACATTAATTATTTGAACATTTATTGAATTAAAATGAAATTAAGAAAATTCTAATTACACAAAATAAAAATTAATTATTTGAACATTTATTGAATTAAAATAAAATTAAGAAAATTCAAATAACACAAAATAAAACATTAATTATTTTAACATTTATTGAATTAAAATAAAATTAAGAAAATTCTAATTACACAAAGTAAAACATTAATTATTTGAATTAAAATAAAATTAAGAAAATTCTAATTACACAAACTAAAAATTAATTATTTTAATTAAAATAAAATTAAGAAAATTCTGATTACACAAAATAAAACATTAATTATTTGAACATTTATTGAATTAAAAGGAAATTAAGAAAATTCAAATAACACAAAATAAAACATTAATTATTTGAACATTTATTGAATTAAAATAAAATTTTAAAAATTCTGATTACACAACATAAAACATTAATTATTTGAATTAAAATAAAATTAAGAAAATTCTAATTACACAAAATAAAACATTAATTATTTGAATTAAAATAAAATTAAGAAAATTCTAATTACACAAAATAAAACATTAATTATTTGAACATTTATTGAATTAAAATGAAATAAAGAAAATTCAAATAACACAAAATAAAACATTAATTATTTGAACATTTATTGAATTAAAATGAAATTAAGAAAATTCAAATAACACAAAATAAAACATTAATTATTTGAACATTTATTGAATTAAAATTAAATTAAGAAAATTTTAATTTACACAAAATAAAACATTAATTATTTGAACATTTATTGAATTAAAATGAAATTAAGAAAATTCAAATAACACCAAATAAAACATTAATTATTTGAACATTTATTGAATTAAAATAAAATTAAGAAAATTCTAATTACACAAAATAAAACATTAATTATTTGAATTAAAATAAAATTAAGAAAATTCCAATTACACAAAATAAAACATTAATTATTTGAACATTTATTGAATTAAAATAAAATTAAGAAAATTCAAATAACACAAATAAAACATTAATTATTTGAACATTTATTGAATTAAAATAAAATTTTAAAAATTCTTATTACACAAAATAAAACATTAATTATTTGAATTAAAATAAAATTAAGAAAATTCAAATACCACAAAAATAACATTAATTATTTGAACATTTATTGAATTAAAATGAAATTAAGAAAATTCAAATAACACCAAATAAAACATTAATTATTTGAACATTTATTGAATTAAAATGAAATTAAGAAAATTCTAATTACACAAAATAAAACATTAATTAATTGAATTAAAATAAAATTAAGAAAATTCTAATTACACAAAATAAAACATTAATTATTTGAACATTTATTGAATTAAAATGAAATTAAGAAAATTCAAATAACACAAAATAAAACATTAATTATTTGAACATTTATTGAATTAAAATTAAATTAAGAAAATTCTAATTTCACAAAATAAAACATTAATTATTTGAACATTTATTGAATTAAAATGAAATTAAGAAAATTTTAATTACACAAAATAAAACATTAATTATTTGAACATTTATTGAATTAAAATAAAATTAAGAAAATTCTAATTACACAAAATGAAACATTAATTATTTGAATTAAAATCAAATTAAGAAAATTCAAATACCACAAAATAAAACATTAATTATTTGAACATTTATTGAATTAAAATAAAATTAAGAAAATTCTAATTACACAATATAAAACCTTAATTATTTGAACATTTATTGAATTAAAATAAAATTTTAAATATTCTAATAACACAAAATAAAACATTAATTATTTGAACATTTATTGAATTAAAATAAAATTCAGAAAATTCTAATTCACACAAAATAAAACATTAATTATTTGAACATTTATTGAATTAAAATGAAATTAAGAAAATTCTAATTGCACAAAATAAAACATTAATTATTTGAACATTTATTGAATTAAAATAAAATTCAGAAAATTCTAATTACACAAAATAAAAATTAATTATTTTAATTAAAATAAAATTATGAAAATTCTAATTTACACAAGATAAAACATTAATTATTTGAACATTTATTGAATTAAAATGAAATTAAGAAAATTCAAATAACACCAAATAAAACATTAATTATTTGAACATTTATTGAATTAAAATGAAATTAAGAAAATTCTAATTACACAAAATAAAACATTAATTATTTGAATTAAAATAAAATTAAGAAAATTCTAATTTACACAAAATAAAACATTAATTATTTGAACATTTATTGAATTAAAATGAAATTAAGAAAATTCTAATAACACAAAATAAAACATTAATTATTTGAACATTTATTGAATTAAAATAAAATTAAGAAGATTCTAATTACACAAAATAAAACATTAATTATTTGAATTAAAATAAAATTAAGACAATTCTAATTACACAAAATAAAACATTAATTATTTGAACATTTATTGAATTAAAATAAAATTAAGAAAATTCAAATAACACAAAATAAAACATTAATTATTTGAACATTTATTGAATTAAAATTAAATTAAGAAAATTCTAATTTCACAAAATAAAACATTAATTATTTGAACATTTATTGAATTAAAATGAAATTAAGAAAATTCTAATTACACAAAATAAAACATTAATTATTTTAATTAAAATAAAATTAAGAAAATTCTAATTTACACAAAATAAAACATTAATTATTTGAACATTTATTGAATTAAAATGAAATTAAGAAAATTCAAATAACACCAAATAAAACATTAATTATTTGAACATTTATTGAATTAAAATGAAATTAAGAAAATTCTAATTGCACAAAATAAAACATTAATTATTTGAACATTTATTGAATTAAAATTAAATTAAGAAAATTTTAATTTACACAAAATAAAACATTAATTATTTGAACATTTATTGAATTAAAATGAAATTAAGAAAATTCAAATAACACCAAATAAAACATTAATTATTTGAACATTTATTGAATTAAAATAAAATTAAGAAAATTCTAATTACACAAAATAAAACATTAATTATTTGAATTAAAATAAAATTAAGAAAATTCCAATTACACAAAATAAAACATTAATTATTTGAACATTTATTGAATTAAAATGAAATTAAGAAAATTTTAATTACACAAAATAAAACATTAATTATTTGAACATTTATTGAATTAAAATAAAATTAAGAAAATTCTAATTACACAAAATGAAACATTAATTATTTGAATTAAAATCAAATTAAGAAAATTCAAATACCACAAAATAAAACATTAATTATTTGAACATTTATTGAATTAAAATAAAATTAAGAAAATTCTAATTACACAATATAAAACCTTAATTATTTGAACATTTATTGAATTAAAATAAAATTTTAAATATTCTAATAACACAAAATAAAACATTAATTATTTGAACATTTATTGAATTAAAATAAAATTCAGAAAATTCTAATTCACACAAAATAAAACATTAATTATTTGAACATTTATTGAATTAAAATGAAATTAAGAAAATTCTAATTGCACAAAATAAAACATTAATTATTTGAACATTTATTGAATTAAAATAAAATTCAGAAAATTCTAATTACACAAAATAAAAATTAATTATTTTAATTAAAATAAAATTATGAAAATTCTAATTTACACAAAATAAAACATTAATTATTTGAACATTTATTGAATTAAAATGAAATTAAGAAAATTCAAATAACACCAAATAAAACATTAATTATTTGAACATTTATTGAATTAAAATGAAATTAAGAAAATTCTAATTACACAAAATAAAACATTAATTATTTGAATTAAAATAAAATTAAGAAAATTCTAATTTACACAAAATAAAACATTAATTATTTGAACATTTATTGAATTAAAATGAAATTAAGAAAATTCTAATAACACAAAATAAAACATTAATTATTTGAACATTTATTGAATTAAAATAAAATTAAGAAGATTCTAATTACACAAAATAAAACATTAATTATTTGAATTAAAATAAAATTAAGACAATTCTAATTACACAAAATAAAACATTAATTATTTGAACATTTATTGAATTAAAATAAAATTAAGAAAATTCAAATAACACAAAATAAAACATTAATTATTTGAACATTTATTGAATTAAAATTAAATTAAGAAAATTCTAATTTCACAAAATAAAACATTAATTATTTGAACATTTATTGAATTAAAATGAAATTAAGAAAATTCTAATTACACAAAATAAAACATTAATTATTTTAATTAAAATAAAATTAAGAAAATTCTAATTTACACAAAATAAAACATTAATTATTTGAACATTTATTGAATTAAAATGAAATTAAGAAAATTCAAATAACACCAAATAAAACATTAATTATTTGAACATTTATTGAATTAAAATGAAATTAAGAAAATTCTAATTGCACAAAATAAAACATTAATTATTTGAACATTTATTGAATTAAAATAAAATTAAGAAAATTCTAATTACACAAAATAAAAATTAATTATTTGAACATTTATTGAATTAAAATAAAATTAAGAAAATTCAAATAACACAAAATAAAACATTAATTATTTGAACATTTATTGAATTAAAATAAAATTTTAAAAATTCTGATTACACAACATAAAACATTAATTATTTGAATTAAAATAAAATTAAGAAAATTCTAATTACACAAAATAAAACATTAATTATTTGAATTAAAATAAAATTAAGAAAATTCTAATTACACAAAATAAAACATTAATTATTTGAACATTTATTGAATTAAAATGAAATAAAGAAAATTCAAATAACACAAAATAAAACATTAATTATTTGAACATTTATTGAATTAAAATGAAATTAAGAAAATTCAAATAACACAAAATAAAACATTAATTATTTGAACATTTATTGAATTAAAATTAAATTAAGAAAATTTTAATTTACACAAAATAAAACATTAATTATTTGAACATTTATTGAATTAAAATGAAATTAAGAAAATTCAAATAACACCAAATAAAACATTAATTATTTGAACATTTATTGAATTAAAATAAAATTAAGAAAATTCTAATTACACAAAATAAAACATTAATTATTTGAATTAAAATAAAATTAAGAAAATTCCAATTACACAAAATAAAACATTAATTATTTGAACATTTATTGAATTAAAATAAAATTAAGAAAATTCAAATAACACAAATAAAACATTAATTATTTGAACATTTATTGAATTAAAATAAAATTTTAAAAATTCTTATTACACAAAATAAAACATTAATTATTTGAATTAAAATAAAATTAAGAAAATTCAAATACCACAAAATAAAACATTAATTATTTGAACATTTATTGAATCAAAATAAAATTAAGAAAATTCTAATTACACAAAATAAAACATTAATTATTTGAACATTTATTTAATTAAAATAAAATTTAAAAAATTCTAATAACACAAAATAAAACATTAATTATTTGAACATTTATTGAATTAAAATAAAATTAAGAAAATTCTAATAACACAAAATAAAACATTAATTATTTGAACATTTATTGAATTAAAATAAAATCAAGAAAATTCTAATTCATAAAATAAAACATTAATTATTTGAACATTTATTGAATTAAAATGAAATTAAGAAAATTCTAATTACACAAAATAAAACATTAATTATTTGAACATTTATTGAATTCAAATAAAATTTTAAAAATTCTAATTACACAAAATAAAACATTAATTATTTGAACATTTATTAAATTAAAATAAAATTAATAAAATTCAAATAACACAAAATAAGACATTAATTATTTGAATTAAAATAAAATTTAATAAAATTAAAATTAAATTTCTCGTTATTTTCATGACAAGTGCTCGTTTGAGCTCCAATCTATGCCCCCCCCCCCATCACCGAACATCCACGAGAAACACTTGTCTATCTGAAAACACTATCAGTAATTCCTCCACTCTTTATCAGGTCCTAAACCTAAATGTAGATTCCATGAAAAAAGCTTCTTTCTTAGAACTGCGCACCCGTGGAACTTTCTTCCAATAAAATAAAACATTAATTATTTGAACATTTATTGAATTAAAATAAAATTAAGAAAGTTCAAATAACATAAAGTAAAACATTAATTATTTGAATATTTTTTTCAAAGAAGTCACCACTAATCAAGGCCCAGAAGCCACTTGAGAATAAGGGTTAAAGAATGTACAGCAGTCAATGGGACAATATCATAGTAATCGTTATTGTAAATTTAATAAATTGGATTACTTAAGGGGAACGGCTCATCAAAAACTTGTTTACATTGGACTTGAAGATGACCATATTATAGTCAGCTGGAAAGCAGGCAAATGGAAGAAAGTTCCACAGGCGTGCAGTTCTAAGAAAGAAGCTTTGTTCATGGAATCTACGTTTAGGTTTAGGCACAGATAAAGAGTGGGGGAAATTATTGATAGTGTTTTCAGATAGACAAGTGTTTCTCACGAATGTTTGGTGATGGGGGGCATAGATCGGAGCTCAGACGAGCACTTGTCATGAAAATAACGATAAAGCAGAGATAGGCTTGCAACGTCTCTTCTGCGAGAAAGAGGTTGCAGAGAAGAGAAAAGGGCATCCCCTACTAGGCTACAAAATCTATTTTGATCTCTGTCAAGGCAGGATAAGCTGTTTTTAGCAGCTCCTGCCCAGATGTGGCAGCAGTACTCCATCCTTGGACGTACTTGGCTTTTATATAGAGAATTGCATCAGCAGTGAGATATCTACTGGAGACGTAGAAGGATCTCAGCATTTTTTCAGCGACCTTGGCAACAGATTTGATGTATGTGTTCTATTTCAGATCAAGAGTAAAGGTAAAGCCCAAGAGCTGTCAAAACATGGAGCCTCCCCAAAGCGAGAACTATTTATTTCATTTGATGCCAGATGGGCATCAGAGAGTTGATGATGTAAAATAACAGTATGGTTTTAGACGCATTAAAATGAACCAGCCACTTTTTCCCCATTGTACCACATGCTCAAGATCAGAGGAGAGAGAATCAGAGAGAACTTGATTATTTACAGCCTTTGATGTGCTGCCATAGATGGCAGTGTCGTGAGCATAAATGTCTACCCATGATCTTAGGATGTAATTTGATGTAGATCAGGAAGAGAGTTGGACCTAGGATGGACACCTGATGGATTCCAGCATTAATACTATGAGCTTCTGACTTCTGCCTATCAACCACTACTTTTATGAACCTATCCGAGAGAAATGATTTAATAATTGAGAAGACATTTCTGACTATACCTTAGTCGGAGATCTTGTGAAGTAGACCTTTATGCAATACTCTATCAAACCTGTTAGATATGTCTAAAGCAATTGCCCTAAAAAAGAAGCCTCCGTCGAGAGATTTGCTAATCCTATGAGATATAATTGTAAGCACATCTGCTGTAGATCTAGCAGAACGGAAACCATATTACATGTCACTAGGAAGGTTATTTTTGCTAAGGTGGTTGACTACTTCTTTATTTAATATGGATTCCAGCAACTTACTCATGATGCACAGGAGACTTATTGGTCTGTACTGAGAAGGAGATGACCGATCATACTGATGAGGTTTTCCAGGGTGATGGGAAGCAATTCTCTATAAGACAAGGCTTAAACAGCTTTGTAAGCATGGGAGGTAGTTCTGGTTGAAGATTTTTAAGCACTATAATTGGAATGCAGTCAGGGACAGTTGCTTTACTGGAATCAAGGTTTTTGATTAACTTGGTAACATCAAACACAGATATTTGTATCTCGCATAGCATATTTTTTGATATGGGAGGAAATACCGGGGGTTTGCAGCCTTGGTCGCATAGGTTAGAATTAGCTGCAAAGTTCTGGGCAAGGAGTTTAACTTTGTCTGATCCTGATGAGATTATCTCAGGTCCATTGATGATAGTTGGGATAGAACACATGCTTCTGTTCAGGATCCTGTTTGCTATTTGCCAAAACTGGTGGGGACCAAGCTGCTGCTCAGTCACTTTGGACTTGACGGACTGAACATACAACTCTCTCACATTCTTCGTTACTCTTTTACAGTGGTTGCTGGCAGTCCTGAAAGTGGCTTTAGTCTCAGTACATCTGTTATGTTGGACGCAATAGAAAAAGTGATTTTTATGCGCAATGGCCGCAGCACATTCAGGAGAGAACCCATAATAAATGTCCAGATAATGAATGTTTATTGTATTATTAAAATTTTCTTTATTTTAATTTAATTCAATAAATGTTCAAAAAATTAATGTTTTATTTTGTGTTATTAGAATTTTCTTTATTGTAATTTAATTCAATAAATGTTCAAAAAATTAATGTTTTATTTTGTGTTATTAGAATTTTCTTTATTGTAATTTAATTCAATAAATGTTCAAAAAATTAATGTTTTATTTTGTGTTATAAGAATTTTCTTAATTTTATTTTAATTCAATAAATGTTCAAAAAATTAATGCTTTATTTTGTGTTATTAGAATTTTCTTAATTTTATTTTAATTCAATAAATGTTCTAAAAATTAATGTTTTATTTTGTGTTATTAGAATTTTCTTTATTTTAATTGAATTCAATAAATATTCAAATAATTAATGTTTTATTTTATGTTATTAGAATTTTCTTTATTTTAATTTAATTTAATAAATGTTCAAAAAATTAATATTTCATTTTGTGTCATTAGAATTTTCTTAATTTTAGTTTAATTTCATAAATGTTCAAATGATTTATATTCTTGTATTATTAGAAATTAATTCAATAAATGTTCAAATAATTAATGTTTTATTTTGTGCTATTATATTACTTTAGTATATTTGTTTGAGTTTTAAGTAAAACATGTTATTGACATATTCAGATAAAGTCTTTATGAATTGTCTCCCCTTCCAAAGAATTCTTCAAAAATTAAGACAAAAAAAAATTGTCCAAAAACACAGTTATGTAACGTTTTGGTTTTTAGTGGGACATTTGAAGAGTGCATATCAAGGGCAGACAAATGCAATTTCAGAACCGAATTAAAAATCAAAAAGATTTTTTTTTGCAACAAAACTAGAATTATGAAATTTTTTAATGCAAGTTTTTTGTTGTTGATTTTGTTGAGAAACTATTTTTAAATTAAATATGAGAAACTTAACAAAATGGATAATTTTTTTTTTTATTTTTAAACTAGCACATGTACACAGCTTAGCCTGGTATTAAGCATAACATTAAGTTCATTAAAAAAAATGAAGTAAAAAAAAAAACAGAAGGAAACTCAGGCATATGCATGCAAGCATTGCTTTTTTTTTTTCAGAAGATGAAATAAATGTCAGACCATTTGGGAATGCAGTAATATTGCTTGCAGGAGATTTCAGACAAATGTTACCTGTTAATCATCAATCAACACCAGCAGATGAAATAAATGCTTGCCTGAAATACTCTACTTTTTTGTTCCACGTGAAGACATTAAACTTAACTCAAAATATGCATGTCCAGTTGCCGACTGTTCGATCCGCACAAAAACTTTTGCATCACTTGTGGAAAATTGGGTACGAAAAAGTGCCAGCTGATCAGAGTTAAGGGCAAAATTCTTTGACTTTTAACTTCTTTAATTTCTGTAATTTTATTTCATCAAAAGAATAGTTAGTTTAAAATGTTTTTGCAGATATTCAAATTATAAGAATTCCATTTGACTGAGTGAATGAGCTATTCTTGCAGGTCAATACAAAGATGCCCATAAACTTAACGCTATTATTCAATGTAAAATTCCAAGTGAGGTACTCAAATACAAAGTAAGTAAAAATAAAATAAAAATATTACTTGAGCTGAGATCAAAACCAAACCCTAAAGACAGTGAGTCAAGTATGATAACTATTAGTCTAGCTTGCCACAACTTTAAAAAGTTTTTACAAACCTACTTATTCTTAACATAAAATAGTTGTCATGTGAACGATTCGTGTATGTCCATTCACGAAACAGTTGACAAATAGATAAAAATCTGGTGACCCTTCATGTACCAATTTTTCAATTTTAATGAATTCCCAACTAAGAAAATAGATGACATCAAAAATATCGAAGCCAAAACCTTGAGATCTTCGGTTCTACCCATCAATTTATTTTTACCTTCCTATAAATAGAGATTAAAACATTACCTTTTGTGTGGGTTTCAGGATTCAAAATTTATTTATTGCATAAATTTTGGCAATAAAAGGTTAAAAACTAAAAAAACTGCCCTTAAAGTTTGAAAAAAAATTGTTTAACAGGGAGTTGTAGCAAGTTGAGCAGCAAGATGTCTGTTCACATTACATTTAAATTTCTGCAGGTTAGTACTATAAGGAAAGCAATAAACAGGGAGGGAATTCCAAAATCTAGCAATTCAAGGGAGGAAGCTTTTAGAGTAGAATGTGTTAAAGTTTGGTTACTAAAGTAACCACACAAGGGCATGTGTAGTTTACGAGGAACGCATCCGAAAAGCAGGTGAACCCCTTTTTTATTCAAGGGCAAATAACTCCTATCCAAGGAAGGGTAACTCATCTCATGACATCCCCTCTTTTACAAAAAAATTCTTTGTGTATATTTCACTTTAGAAAGCTACCTTATATAACTTTCTTATAGGTCATATCTTGGGGTAAGTCTTATGACACGACACGGCTTACAGGATAAAACAATAAAATTGTCATCCTAGAAAAGACGACATGATTCCTTTTTTATTCGATAAAAACTGGTTTTCTTTTTTTTTTTACAGACCATCTACTAGTTGGTCAGTTGTCTATAAACTTCAAGAACAATAGGAGCCTTCTATCATGTCTGAAAGTGACACAATGTTCAACGAGCAAGATTGGATATGCGCCGCTGTACAACTCATGCTTTCTACCAATCCAAGTTATGACAACAGGACCATTGCCAGCACCCTCAAAATGCATCGCTGGATTGCCATGAATAGCAGGGACGTGCCCAGAGTTATGAAAACAAAGTTTCCAGCCACAGTTATCATCTTTGGTGTGATTCCAAGGGAGGGCCACATCATCTCATATCTTCGAAGCCGGCTTGAAAGTCAACACCAAAGTGTACCTAGATGTGCTGCAAAGTGGTGTGATTCCCTGGTGCAATCAGGTGGCCGCTTACAGACCATGGGTATGGCAGCAGGACTCAGCGTCAGCCCACAAGTCGAAAGAGACCCAGGCTTGGCTTCAGAAGAGGTGCTCCAACTTTGTATTCTTCTCTCATTTGCCCCCCATCCTCCTCTGGTATTGTTGTTGAGGCATTTGGTGGGGAGATTGTTAACCAGCTTACGATTGAATAGTACTTCTGATAGATCAGAATGGCATGATCCATTGGGATAGATCGGAAATATAGTAGATTCATGTCTATGTCTCGGTTGCCTATTATGACTTTTTCATGGCCATCTTGTTCTGCCATGCCTTTCGAGTGGAGGAAATCTGGAGGAAGAAGTGATGTGCTCAAAATCAAATTCTTTGACAAATTCTTTGAAATGCTGAAAGTTAAAATGTGACTCATTGTTGCTGATAAGCCTTTCTTGGATTCATTGCTCAGCAAAGATTTGCTTCGTCAGACTAATAACTTCCTCACTGAAAAATTCCATTAGTTTTGAAAAGTAATCCACAATGAGGAGGTAGTTGTGCCTGGTCAAATTGAAGATAGCAGTGGTAACGACTTGCTATGGTCATACTGGGATGTCATGCGGCATGAGGGATGTCTGGTGTTCTTCACATATGGTGTATTACTTTGTCACTTTTTATAGTGTTCCAGAAAATACAGGTTTTCGCCATGAGCTTGTATTTATCAGGTTTCATTGATTCAAGGTCAATACTTTATCACCTTTGAGTAAAGTATCGATCGATCGATACCTCCATTCAGTCTCGAAAGACAAAG
The DNA here is from genome assembly GCF_053919585.1 of Euprymna scolopes. Lineage (NCBI taxonomy): Eukaryota > Metazoa > Mollusca > Cephalopoda > Sepiida > Sepiolidae > Euprymna > Euprymna scolopes. The sequence continues at coordinate 103,190,562 of NC_136509.1, forward strand.
GATACCCTCATAGGGGCAGCTGTGTGTGTAATTATGAGGCAAGGGTTGCACAATCTACAACCACACTTCTCCTGAATTGATACTGCTTGAGTCCAGTGACAAGGAGAAGACCAGGACGACTGGAAACAATGCCGAGATAAGTGGAGAGCACATATAGCACCTGGAAGTCTCAAATGGTCACCCATTTTAGTATTGAACAGGTTCAACGTTGCTTAACCTCAGTGATCTAACAGGAAACAGTGTGTCAACGTGATTATGCCGTACATGAGTAAAATACCATTCCCTATAGAAATATCTCGATAAGACCAGAACAGCTGAATGTCTTTACGTGGTTCTCTGTAAGATTCTGACCACTCTTGAAGAATCTGTCATGTCAGCATCTGCATTATTTTCTCAACAAAGAATTGTATGAAGTTTAATTTAATGTCTAAATCAATGACTTTGTAGCGACTTCCTACAAATATTAAGTGATTTTACAAGCAACATTTTGGTCCTGCATACATCCGTGGTTTACACACACACAATTTTTGCGATCGTAAAAACTTGTAGCAGCCAACAGCCTTTACTAACAAGCAGGGCAACATCTCACAACTTCGAGATTTGAAATTAATTTCCACCTGGCTTGTCCAATCACAAGCCAGCTCTCTATCACGTGACAGAGTTTATAAAAGGCAAAACCTGAAACCATTAACTCTCTTTCTAACTGGTCTGCCCAACAGCAAACATCGCCAGGGGGCTTTGGCCCCCAAGCCTAATGTGAATACAAAACAAACTTCTCTTCTAACTGCTATTTGTTTCCACGTGTGATACCCTGAAACGAACATTCTTTAATACAACTCGTACTCACCCACGTCAACACCCTGGGGACTTTGCCTTTTCTTTCTCTTTTGTTTTGATGACTACTGTTGTAAGCAGGTGTGCGCACGAACAAGGAATTATCGTCTCCTTCAGCCGGCCGGCAATGTGTCAATTCTATCTTTAATTCATGGAACACTCTTTTCTCTATCAACGATCTCATCACAAATTCATTTCCGCCTGGCTTGTCCAATCACAAGCCAGCTCTCTATCACGTGACAGAGTTTATAAAAGGCAAAACCTGAAACCATCATACCTTCTTTCTAACTGGTCTGCTGAACAGTAAACATCGCCGGGGGGCTTTGGCCCCCAGGCCTAACGTGAGTGCAAAACAAACTTCCCTTCTAACTACTACAACGACTGCTGCTGTAAACACGTGCGCGCACGAACAAGGAATTATCGTCTCCTTCAGCTGGCCGGCAATGTGTCAATTCTATCTTTAAATACATAGAACACTTTTCTCTCTATCAACGAACTCATCACGAAACCTATCAGATTAAATACAAATACACATATAGAGTCCTAGCGACCATACACGATGTTACAAACATTAACTTTATTGCCAAAATGTTCCTTTCTTGAACATTTAAGCTTTATCACTTTCATGACTCTCGTGCTAAACCAGCACACGCACAAATAAAAATACATCAACACAATAACATCATTCGCCTTTCTTATATTGTTAAATCATGTTGAACTTTTAAATTCGCCTTTGTCTTAATGCCATTTCTGATAACCATTTATTTTCATATTTTTGTTGGGGATTTGGAAACATTTAGCTATGCTCACATCACGACCGTGATACCAGGCATCGGTGAATGTCAACCAAGCTCCCCACAACTTCTTTTTTTGTTTTGTTAGGAAATCTAGGTAGTCTATCTGCTAGTAGCATGTCCTTGCATGGACGATATTTAATAATCATATCGTATTTCTAGAGTCTTATTTACATTGGTTGAAGTCAAAGAGGTACAGCGGTTAGGTTCTTGAGACAGATCATTCCCAAAAGTTTGTGATCACTTTCAACTTCGAACGAGCAGCTGTAAATGCATCGGCAAAATCGTTCACATCTGAATATTCTGCTCAATATTTGCATAGTGTTATTTCTGTTTGGGTCAGGGATTTTGAAGCAAAGATTATGGGTTTGCCATATTGCATTAAGGTGGTTCCCAAGCCTCTAGATGATGCATTGACTTGTATTATAGAATTTTTAGATGGGTCATAATAACAGAGTAGCATTTCCTTGCATATAGAATTCTTTACCTCTTGAAACCATTTCTGGTGAATATTGGTTCACTCATAGCAGACACAGTTGCAAGGAATATTAGCAGGAGTGAATTGATATTTTGAATAAACTTTTTTTCTGGCTTGTCGAATCAGAAGTCAACTCTCAGTCATGTGACCATGTTTATAGACGGTGGAACTGCAACACGCTTTCTTTTTTTATAATAATAATAATAATAATAATAATAATAATAACAACAATAATAATAATAATAATAATAATAATAATAATAACCATAATAATAATAATAATAATAATAATAATAACAAAATGATAATACAAACAAGAAGGCGAAAACGAATTACTATTATTATTATTATTACTATTATAATTATTATTATTATTATTACTATTATTATTATTATTATTATTATTATTATTATTGGCTCACATGGAGCTTTCACACAAGTCAATAACCGATCTGATTGGAAACCTGTTGTGTTCTCTGGATGCTGAGTGACAACAAATCTCCCCAAACGTCCAGCTCTCTCCACCTCCATCGATAGCATTTGCAAATAAATTTGCATCATCACAACAGCCATTTACCATTGATTTCTCGCTGGCAGTGGCCATTAGTTTATACTGGAATTTGAGTAGCATTGAGCCTCCTCAAGGTCCCAATTCTCCTCGCGGAGGTTTGATAGCAACTCCACATGGCACAGACTTGTCTGCAACTTCTCTCTTGGGATGCAACAGAACTCACCCAGGCCTTCAGAAAAGAAAAAAAATAAAACTTTCAGTGCCGCTGACACTTCCTGTTGCCGTAAGATTTTTTTCCTTCAAAACTGTACATTTCAATTCCATGAACGTAAAACATTTTAACTGCACACATTTCACGGGAAATGATGAAACACACTTCAATGATACATTTTCCTGAAACAAAACAAGGAAAAACAGTTTTTACAGAAAATCAAAATCATTTCTAAATGGACACTTGTTACAAAAAAAGCTGAAAAATATTTTTAGCTGTAACACATTTCACTAGAAATGCTAAAAAGTGTTACAAAAAAAGCTGAAAAATATTTTTAGCTGTAACACATTTCACTAGAAATGCTAAAAAGTGTTACAAAAAAAGCTGAAAAATATTTTTAGCTGTAACACATTTCACTAGAAATGCTAAAAAGTGTTACAAAAAAAGCTGAAAAATATTTTTAGCTGTAACACATTTCACTAGAAATGCTAAAAAGTGTTACAAAAAAAGCTGAAAAATATTTTTAGCTGTAACACATTTCACTAGAAATGCTAAAAAGTGTTTCAACAGTATGTTTCGCAGTAACAAAACAAAAATAAAAATGCTAATTTTTATTCCGCCAGACTTCTTTTTTTTTTTTTAACTAAAACTGCCTTTTTCTCTTCCTGCATCACACTCATCTGAGATATTTAATAAAAAAGAAAAAAATGGGTCAAATCGACGCCATAAACACACGTGGTGTAAATATCCATGACGATAAAGTAATCTCCCTCATAAACTTTTTCCCCCCCCCCCAAAAAAAACTCGATAACCTCCACCGGAAGTAAACCTGTCAACAAAACAATTTGTCAACGACGTTTAACAGCAAGCAACAGCAACTTACCGACTTCAAATTCAACGGAAATAGTTCAAATTTAAAGAAATTGTACAACAATTCCGCGAAAACGAATTTGAACATCAGTCAAAAGCAACAAACCTCATGCTGACAAAAGCGGATTTTACAAACAAATGTCACAGACGGACATATTCAAAATCCTCACTACTTTGCATTTTCTAATATTAATCTTACCGTCACAAAATGATGCACATAAAAGAACCTTTCTTTTACTTTGATAAACTTTATTTGATTTTCCTCCGGAAACCAATCCAAACAAGAGGGTATTTGTAGCAGACATGTTTACAAGGAACACTAGCAGGAACAAATTCTTGTGGCTCGAAATTTTGAATAAACTTCCTTTCTAGTTGTCCAATCAGAAGCCAGCTCTCAGTTATGTGACCGAGCTTATAAAAGGTGAAACCGCAACGCCCTTTCTCTCTCTTTCTTCCCAGATCTTGGACTGACAACAACTGCAGGTGGCACAAACCTGTCCCCAACTTCTCTCTCGGGACTCAACAGAACTCAACAGAACCTAGTCTCACACAAAAACACACGTTCACATACGCGCCCACGTCCACACACGTACATATATTCACGTTCGCGTACATGCACTCACATTCACGTGTATATACACACATGCTAACGTACACACATGTACTCACATACACGCACACAAGGACAACGTCACTTCCCCTTTCAAAGGAAATCCACACAATGCACAAAAGACACACCGGAAACACCTATAAAAGGAAGAGACAATCTGTTTCCAACCCTTTCTTTTCAGACCAGCTTCCTAGCTGGGTGGTCTACATGCCTTTTTGGCATGCACGCGCACGCACGTACCTCACACCACTTGCTACTATGTGGGACAAAAAGCTATCAGACCGTACGTACACTTTATACGCTTTCTCTCTCCATGGCCTGGATTGACTTTTTCTCATTCTCACTCTTTCTCTCTCTATCTACTACTTGTGCCAGAGAATACCACCACGTAGCTGACGGCTAACATGGTGCACAGTTTAACTGATGTCAACCCTCTATCCTTTTCTTTGTCTACATGATGGACTGCCATTTCTCGTTCCATTACATTACTCACTTCTCTTCCCACACGCGAACAAACGACAGTGACCCGAACGTGAGATGAACAAACCTTTCCTTTTTCCTTCTATACTACCAATCCTGCAACAAATGATGGTTACACCCGCGCGGACATGAACACGTGTTATATCTAAAACATTCATTCTTTCAACAGTAAATAAACAACACGTTTATCTATTCCAGCAATCGATTCTTTGTTTCCTTCATTCCATTCGTTTCATTATTTTTCTTTTGTAACGGGATTAGGATTTATATATCCTAGTCCTCTACAGGACTCAACAAAACTCACCAGAACCTTTGAGTTTGGAGTTCGACAAAGATGTGAATACAAATAATCCAACACTTCTTGTCTTCATCTTGAATGCAGTACAAACATAAACTCTCTTTCTCATCCTAGAATACTGTCTCTAATCTACTACTAACTTGAAGGAGACAAATAATCCATTATGACTATAAATCATAATTTCAACACACACACACACACACACACACACACACACACACACACACACACACACACACACATCAACTCTTCTCTTTTACAACAGGCCTTTCTAATAATTCATCAACATCTTTACACAGGAACTCTTTCCAATACTAAACTTTTTCCTCACGAAGATAATCAATAAAGCCGTCATTAAATGTTAAAATGAGACTTCTTGTCTTCATCTTTACAGCTTCCTTCTTCAGGAGTTTGCCATGAGGTCCAAAAGTTTAGGAATGAAAGATGCCATTTAGGTAAGGATTCCTTCTACCTTTTGTAGATCTGTTAAGTTGGCGAGTGATTTATTTCCTCCACTTTTTGGGGATCTGAGTGCATCCCATTCTTATTGAAGATAACACTGAAGAATTTGACTTCTTTTGGTTGATAGCACATTTATTACTGTTAGATGTGAGACCTGCAGTTTGCGCTGTCCCCATCGACATCCGTAGGTTGTGGTCGTATTCCTCTTTGTTTTTGCAAAAGATAATGACGTCATTGATCAATGCCAAAGACAATGACGTCATTGATCAATGCCAAAGACAATCATTGATCAATGCTAAAATTCCTTACTTTTCTATGATCATATTTATCTTCTGTCGGAAAACGTCTTAGAACAAAGGACATTCTTTGAAAACAATATCTTCTTAAGAAAAAGTTGAAGGTACTTAAACTATGGCTCTCTTTATACCTTGATAGAGCAGTAGCTGTTTTTTGGCATCAAGCTTAGAGAAGAATTTAGCGCCAGATAGTTTGTAGGAAACAATATGACATAAATGCGGGAGTACCTCAGGGGTCTATCCTTGGACCTCTATTATTCCTGATATTCATAAATGACCTCCCTGATAAAATTATTTCGGAGATGGGTATATTTGCCGATGACACCACTCTCTATAACAGATATGAGGGGAAAACAAATGAACACATATCCAAGGAAATGGCAGAAACACTAGAGGATGACCTCCAATCTGTAGTGGAATGGGGACAAAAATGGATGGTCACATTCAATGCTGCTAAAACTAAGCTTGTTTCCTTCAATAACTACAAGAAACCTTCTCTACCACTAATAGCAATGGCCAAGAACACATTGCCTGAAAGTACTTCTTTTAAACTCCTCAGCCTAACGTTTACAGGGAATATGAACTGGAATAGATACATTGAGAGCATTGCCGAGACTGCTGCAAGGAATGTTGGCTCCCTCTACCATGCTAGAAAACTACTTACGCCTGACAGTATCCTATACCTCTATAAGGCCACCATTCGCCCATGTATGGAGTACTGTTGTCACATCTGGGCTGGTGCATCTGCTGCTTGTCTCTCGCTCCTGGACAGGGTTCAAAAGAGAGTCGCCAACCTGATAGGTCCTGAACTGTCATCTAGGCTTCAGCCTCTGTCCCATCGACGAGATGTTGCACCCCTCTGCCTGTTCTACAAATACTTTAATGGTGAATTCTCTGATGAACTGCAAACACTTGTACCTCCCCGACGTAACTACCCCCAACAAACCCGACAAGCTACTAAGTCTCATCCCTTTACAGTAGAGATCCCTAGGTGCAAGAAAGCCTTTTACTCCAATAGTTTCTTCCCCAGAACTGCAGGTCTTTGGAACTCCCTTCCACGATTCTGCTTTCCCAACTGTACTGATATGCAGAAGTTCAAGTGTAATGTGAACAAACATCTTTCTACTCATCTCTCTTCATAATGCCCCTGCTAATTAAGTCCCTGATAGTAGCCCCCTGCTTCAAAGTGGCACCGTGCCTTGTTTGGGGTGAAAATTGAATTAAAAAAAAAAAAAGAATTGTCAGTGTTTTCTGGTTGCAACACATGATGTCCTTGTTTAGATCTTTGGGGTCTAAGCATAGGCAGGGTTACTACCTGTAGATGGGACATTTCCTCAGCACATGAGCTATCAAGTGATTATTTGGTATTGTTCTACAAAGTTACCAATTCGATCAAATTGATCTGGGTATGCTTCCATCAAGTCTTTCTTGGATTGGGGTATTGATTGAAAGAGCAACTGAAACACCTACTGAATAATTGACTGCGGCACACTTTGTTCTTTGGATGGAGCATATAGGGTAACTAACTTCAAGTCAAGAGGGTGGTGCTAGTTTAGTTGGTCCGCATGAGGTCACTTCATAGAACTTAATGTCAATTCGCCATTGTATACACATTGAATTCATATGGGATCCGTGGTAAGCCATCAGAACTGCAGTTTCTTTCTATGTCATGTTGAAACATGGTTGTCCATTTTGGTTTACACATTCCAGAAACATTTACTGGAATGTGCATAAGGAGAGCAAATTTTTTCTTCTGCACATGTGTCCATCTTAATTTTCAATTCATCTGCATCTTTCCTATTTGCTAGTATTACATCCAATGCAGCGAATGCCTTTGACCGCGGGCTCTTTTTAACATGTTTTTAACTGAATAAAATGTAATTTTCTCAAAGTCGTCATTTATCTGGTTTCGAACGTTTATAGAGTTCTGTATCGGTGTGAAGTCTTTGTTCTTGATGGACTTATTTGTCTACGGTTGCCTGTTGGGATTACTCTTTATTTTTTTTACTGTGGCAGATCTTAGCCTAGTGGTTCTTCTGACCACAGGATAAACATTTGCTGACTCGAGTTAGGTAGTTTCAATTTTCATGGATGTTATATCCCGTTTTGACGGTATATAATAACATGACAAAATACGCCGAGTGGAATGCGTAACAAAAAGGTTTATTCGTACTTCGAAAATAATACACAATACAAAATGGCTGCTCGCCTTGAAGTTGATATACGCGTAAATGAAGGTAAAGGAAAAAGGTAACTTAGCGTGTGTGAGCGGAACGCTCGTCCTGGGAGCTTGGTTAATCCTAACTACACTTGGAGAGTGTAAGACGCGAGACGGTTGGGCTAGTGCGTACCACTGAACTGACTCCAAGACAATTCAAGACGCTCTTTTATACACCGTTTTGTATCCGGTGCTATCCGTAATTATGTCCCTTATAACAATGGATTTACTGTATGTGTTAGTGTTCATCGGTCTGTGCTGTTTTGCATTCACCCATCTGTCTCATATAACTGAATTCCACCGAATTTGACATTTCCCAGCATATAAGTGGTTCACTTGTGTGGTTCAACATCATCGTTACTTTTGCTGAAAATACAGAATGGGTCACTTACAGTTTTATTCAATGAGTTTTTAATATCCTTTGTGTTTAATAAAAATACGTGGGCTTCACACTTCACGGGGGCCGGTAACAAAAAAAAAAAATATATATATATATGTGTGTGTGTGTTTGTTAGGTTATAAATAACATATGTTAAAAATAGTATATTTTACTACCAACATAAATCTTGCTGAAGTTCATTGTCTTCTTAAAATAAAATCCATTTTCTTGAATGGAAAACTGTCAAAATATCTCTGTCAGAACAGACATACGGTCGAGTGCGTCATAAGATTGTGGGTAAGTCACAAGCCAGCTACTGCAATCAACTCGATCTCTTAACCAACTTTTAAAACAATGTTTCGACAAACGCGTTAATTACACTGAAAGTACTCCCAGTAGAATGCACTTCCGATAAAAGGATAGTAATTGGAGAAAACAACGAACAATGTGTTTCAGATCACGTGTTTCCACTATTCGGTTCATAACGGCGGGCATGCTTGGCTCTTAAATTAAACATCAATTCCTTCATTCGTTTGACTCTTCGTTCAATCAAATTCGGACAATGCGATCGATCGGAGACGTTTCATTTAGCCATATTGATGTGTCTATCATTTTTGAGAAAGGATTTCTTTTTTCTATTTGTCATTTTTTTCGTTTTTTTTTGCGTGTGTTTCTTTTCTATATTGCGTTTTTGATCAAATTGTCAAATTGCCTAAGAAGTATTGTTTGAATAAATCCGACATTTTTTTTTAATGCTCACATAGAAATTTCAGAGTAATGTGACTGTTCTCTGTTCATGTCAACCATAACATTCTGTGTTAATTTTTATTATTTATCCACTAGGAGTAGTCACACAGCTCATCATCAAAGATTTCACTTTGAAAACAACTTGTGGCATTTGCTATGTTCTTCTATTTCTTGTCATAAATAATTTTATCAAGAATTCTTCATAAGTTTTGGTTTCAGTTTCGATTATAGCTGAGAGCACTTTTTTTTTTTACATAGGCATCACCACATTATCAAGGCCAAGAGGCCACTCAAGGATAAGGGTTAAAGAGTGTACAGTAGAAATTGGACAATATAGTAATCATTAGTAATGAAAATTTTGTAAATTTGATAACTTATATGGAACGGCTCATCAAGAACTTATTTACGTTAGACTTGAAGACAACCATATTGTTGTCAGCCGGAAAGCAGGAAAACAGAAGACAATTCCACAGGCGTGCAGTTCTAAGAAAGAAGCTTTGTTCATGGAATCTACGTTTAAGGTTTAGGCACAGATAAAGAGTGAGGGGAATTATTGATAGTGTTTACAGCTAGACGAGTGTTTCTTGTGAAAGTTTGGCGAGGGGGGACCATAGATTGAAGCTCAGTCGAACACTTTCCATGAAAATAACGATACATCAGAGACAAACTCGCAACATCTCTTCTGTGAGATAGAGGTTGCAAGGAGGAGAAAAGGACATCTCCTACGAGGCTACAAAGTCTATTTTGAACTCTATCAAGGCAGGACAAGTCCTTTCTAGCAGCTCCTGCCCAGATGTGGCAACAGTATTCCATCCTTGGACGTATCTGGCTCTTATATAGATAGAGAATTGCATCAGCAGTGAGATATTTACCGGATCGATAGAAAGATCCCACCATTTTTCCAGCGGCCTTGGCAACAGATTTGATGTACGTGTTCCATTTAAGATCAGGAGTAATGGTCAAGCCAAGAAGCTTGTCAAAACTTGAGGCCTCCTGAAGACGAGAGCCATTCATTTCAATTGATGCCAGATGTGGATCAGTGTTGATGATGTAAAGAGAGAAGCTTGGTTTTAGATGCATTAAAAGTAACCAGCCATTCCTTTCCCCATTATACTACGTGCTCAAGATCAGAGGAGAGAGAATTGGAGGAGAGAGAATTGGAGAGAACTTGGTCGTTTACTGTCTTAGATGTGCTACCATAAATGGTAGTGTCGTCAGCATAAATGTCTACAAATGATGTAAGGATGTGATTTGGAAGATCATTAATGTAGATCAGGAAAAGAGTTGGGCCCAGGATGGACCCCTGAGGGACACCGGCATTAATACTGTGAGCTTCTGATTTTTGCCCCTCAACTACTACTCTTATGAACCTATCAGAAAGAAATGATTTAATAATTGAGAAGACATTTCCAGCAATACCATAGCTAGAGATCTTATGAAGTAAACCTTTATGCCATACCCTATCAAAGCCTTAGATATGTCAAGAGCAATTGCCCTAGAAAGGTTGCCTCCGTCGAGAGATTTGCTAATCCTATGAGATATAACTGTAAGCACATCTGCTGTAGATCTAGCAGAACGGAAACCATATTGAGTGTCACTAAGAAGGTTATTTTTGTTGAGATGATTGATTACTTCTGTATTTAAGACAGATTCCAGAAACTTACTCATGACACACAGGAGACTTATTGGCCTGTACTGAGAGGGGGATGAGCGATCACCTGAATTCTTAAATACAGGGCATACTGATGAAATTTTCCAGGGAGATGGGAAACTATTCTCCTTAAGACAACGTTTAAACAGTTTTGTAAGTATGGGAACTTAAGTCATCTATTTTTTTTTATAAATAATTTTATCAAGAATTCTTCATAAGTTTTGGTTTTGGTTTCGATTATGGCTGAAGGAACTCAAATAATATATATAGATATATTTTTTCATAAGTTTTTATTTCAGTTTCAATTCAAGCTTATGCACCCAAGTCATATGGATATATTTTTTTTATTTTTGAAATCGCAACTTTATAATATATAAAAATCGCAACTTTATAATATATAAAAATCGCAACTTTATAATATATAAAAATTGATAGAACATTAACTCTATAATAATATATACAAAATCTGCAAGAATTAAAATATCATATTTACGTGTGCTTTACGACCGGGCTTTACCGAGCGTTCGTGCTAGCTTAGATATATACTTTTGAACATCGATAGAACATTAATTCTATAATAATAATAATAATAATAATAATAATAACAATAATAATAATAATAATAATAATATATATAAAATCTGCAAGAATTAAAATATTATATTTAAGCATACTTTACGGCCGGACTTTAGCTTAGATAAATATTTTAGCTGTTTTAACAAAAGAGCTACAATAATATCAGAGCGTCTCCATTTACACTGAACATCTACAGAATGCCAACATTCAATATATTACATATGAATGAGTCCCCTGTGGAATTTCCACAGGTCCCGCTAGTTATTATTATTATTATTATTATTATTATTATTATTATTATTATTATTATTTTACTACTGCCCCCATGTTAAAGTTTGGGTTAGTAAAGTTATGAGAGACAACACAAGGGCATGTGTAGCTTACAATGAATTTATCCAAAAAGCATGCAAACTCGTTTTATTCAAAGACAAGTAACTTCTGTCCAAGGAACGGTAACTCATGTCATGACAGAAAACTTTCCAGCATTTAGGGACCTCAACAGTAAAGGGGTGAGATTTTGCTTAGCGTTAGTAGAAGGGCATGCATAGAATTTGCAAACACAGAAGCATTCGTCACATATTTCTGAGTCGTACATTGTCCCACGTTGACATTCATGCCAAGATGTTGTCGCTAACGTCCTCCTCCTCCTCATCATCATCATCATCATCATCATCATTATCATCATCGTCACTGTCATCGTCATCATCCTCATCATTATCATCCTCCTCCTCATCATCAGCAGCAGCATCCTCATCATCATCATCCTAATCATCATCATCATCATCAGTTCAACATCAGTTTTACATAATGCCATTAAATGTTAAAATTAAAAGAAAATATTTTTTAATTTCTAAACTTCATGGCAAATGCTCAACTGAAATCCAATCTATGGTTCTTCTCAACTTTGCCAAACTTTCACAAAAAGCACCCAACTAGCTACAACCATTATATATGATTTCCCCCACTCTCTATCAGTGCCTAAATGTAAACACAGGTCTCATAAATAAACTTCTTTCCCAGAACTGCCCGCCTGTGAAACACTGTTCTGCTGGCTTGCTTTCTAGTTAAATACAACATGGTAGCCTTCAAATCCAATGTAAACAAATTCTTCTTGAGCCGTCCCCATAAATAATCAAATTCTACCCAATTTACACCATTAACAATTACTACACTACCACCTTACGTTCATTAACCCTTATCCTCGGGTGGCCTTCAGGCCTTGATAAGTGATGAGACTTAAAAGAAACCCAAAACACTATTTCTGAAAGTAATAAAGCCGCATGTTGTTTATTAACCCTAACCACTAACACTAAGTCCGGGTGAAAATATGAAAAAAAAAAAAAAAAAACTTTCAAGGGTCCTATTTATTTTCCTCCCCACGAGGGCAGAGTTCGATACAAGGTGTGTTTTTAAGGTAGGGAGAATATTCAGCTCCTTGACCCCAAAAAGAGATAGTTTGTATTGAGACAAAATTAAAAAAAAAAAAAAATGCTTTAGTCTAGAAAGATTTCTCTTTCGGTAACCGGGACAGAAAATATGAAGTGCTATATTAGAACAGATACTTTAATTTGATCCTACTTGTTTATCTCTGGTGTGTGTGTGTGTGTGTGTGTGTGTTGTGGGCTAACCATGTTGTTTGGAGCAGCTCAATTTCGCCTATATTTTAAATAGCTTTACGCGTTGTTTGCGTATAATCATATTAAAATCATAAACAAAATATCATTTTAATACACAAAACTCATCGGGAGGGGGGGGGGTGTAAGGATACAAAGCGAACGTTGTAGAATTTCCAGTTAAAAGGAAGAAAAAAAACTTTAGTCATCGAGAGTTATCCCCCTTGACAGAAACGGAAGACAAGATGGCGGCTCTTCTGCGGAGCTCTCGCACGTGTCGCGATAAATGCGTCGAAATATTCGGCCAGTGGCCCCCAATCCCTGGCCGACGACCCCCTGTATACCAACAGGGCTACAGTGTCCCTTTTACAACGGAAGGAACCCACGTTGGCGGTCGATCAACAGCAGATTCCGTCGTAGATCTAGTGCTAACAAGACATAATAATCACAACGGTCGACCCGGGCCATTGTTGCATCATCAAAAAACATTGCGTGGGGAAAGATGGTCCCCGAGCGGAGGACTTGAAGGTCAACCGAATTCAACCCGCCCTCGGTGCCCTTCTTTGCACATCTCGGCCACAAGGAGACCCCAAACGAACAACAGAACTCTTATACGAAACGCTTCGTTACTCAAAAGGGATTTTAATAAACAGCATGTCTATACGAGCGTGCCCTTTAACGCGGTCTCTAGCACGGCTCACCTTTTGTCGAATAATCGACTAAAGTCTTCTTGTTTGGATTTTGGTAATGACGGGGTTGCATGTCGCTTCTTCTCGACTTCATCGTCTGGGGATGATGATGATAAAGGCGGTAAAGATAAAGAAGAAACAGCTCTGACGGCGGATCCCGGCGGTGATACGTTTCCCAACCTGACCCAGTCCGGTTTCGGAATGGCCCTCACTGCCCTTTCGGTCCCTGAAGTATTTCCAAAAGTGCCCGTCATTGCTGTGCCTCGGAACCCCGTTTTCCCCAGATTCGTCAAGATGATTGAGGTAAATATAAATAGAACTTTTGGTTTTCGTTAAGAGTCGCACTTTGTTTACAAAGCCATTTGGCGGAAGTGACGTCAGACAAATTTTATGGTACAGATGACCAACACTGTTACATAATGTACCCCCCCTTTTTTTTTTAATTTAAGTAAATATAAAAAATAGAAATTTTATTAGTTTTTATTGTAACTTTTGTTACAAAATTAGGTGCTAATGCAGAGAGTGATCCGCGCTATTTTTTTAAAATCGTATTTCCACGTTTAATTAAAGCTTTGATATGTTTTTTTTTTTATTATTATTCAATTGTAAGGTTAAAGTACAGAATAGGTACAAAACACTCTCCCCTCCCCATGTTAAGAATGACTTTTTAAATAATAACGTTATTATTTCAGCACGGATCACTCTCTGCATGGGTACCCAAAATTATAATCTTTATTATAAAAAATATGGGCATTCCAACAATATTTCTCGAGACATTTTATTGTTACATTTACTTCACCTGTTTTCTAGACGGTGGTGGATAATTTGGTGTTCGCGACGAAACATTTTCCAACAGATATTTTAACTGAAGAAATTAATAACATTCTTAGACGAATTTTGTATCATTATAAGTAGTTTGGCGTAAGAATGCTACTTTTCTGTAAAAAAATGTTTATTTACTTTTAAGAATGTTTCACATAAATAAATTAATATTGCAATTTTTTTTTTTTTTTTTTTTTTTAAACAAAATTGTTCCACTTATTTTCACAAGTTCCAGGTTTGTTTTACTATCCACATAGATTCGAAAAGTTGTCAAAAAACCCAAATATATAACAAATAAATGTTATCAAAGGCAAGTTACTTTTCTACCTATATGAATAAGTTTTTAGTGTTTTTATTTAATGTATGATGATTAATTGGTTCGGAAAATGAGTGGTGTTGAACGCTGCCGGCGAACAAGAAAAGATGGCCGCGATGTCTTCGAAAACTCGATATTCACTTCGAAATAAGAAATAAAACAAAATGGTGGAAGAAACCCACCTAACTGGATATTTTTTTAGTGTTTTTATTTAATGTAACATGTTTATTCAGCTCGAAAAACCTGCAGTGTTTACCGATGTATTGGAAAATTAAAAATGGCGCCCGCACGACTCTCTTTGACACGGTAAGTTTGGTAAAATGAGTTAAAAAAAAAAAAACTATACAAAATACTGTGCGAAACTCGCTCAATATACGTTACCGTGACATAGGCTGACATATATTCGGTGGGTTTTTAACAGCTCTATTTTGTATATTTTTTATTTTTAACTCCTTTTTCCCAAACTTACCGTGTCAAAAAGAGTCGAGCGCCATTTTTAATTTTTCAATACATCGGTAAACACTGTATGTTTTTTTTTCGAGCTGAATTAACATGTTACATTAAATATAAACACAAAAAACATATCCAGTTGGGTAGAAAAGTAACTTATCTTGCCTTTGATAACATTTTGATTTAACATGTAGGTAAGTACTTTTTGACGGACCGTCTTTTTAAAAATCTACCAAAAATCAGGTAATTATCCGATCAATACGAAATTTTCAGCGATTATTGAGAAGAATGAACTTTATAACCGTGTACTTATTTTTCATAAACGATATGTATATATATATATATATATATATTTTTTTTTTTTTTTTTTTGCTTACAACCCCCCCCCCCTTGTTTTCAGGGGGTACAAATATGCTTAAAATAATCATCTGAAACCGAACACAACATATTGTGTTGTAAGGGACAGAAATATAGATTAAACAAAAAAAAAATCGTTTGCATACCTTATTTTGACATCTGAATATCAGAACTTCGATTGTGTTTAATTATCCCGCTTTTGAGTTTTGAAAGGTGAAATTCGGTGAATATGTTAAATAATTTAAGTTAAACAAAAAAAAAAAAATTTTAATATTTATACGAAAAAAGCCATTTTAAAATCTTTGATAAATAAATTAACAATTTTTTTTTTTTTTTTTTTTTTTTTTTAGCGAGCTAAATAATGCATGAGCATTATTAAACAGGGCATGCTTTGAAGAATCGATACAAAAAAAAAATTTGATAAATATTGTGTCCTTTGTGTTAAAAATAGCATCATTTTTTCGATCTCGTTTGAAAACGTTTGCCACCTTTCGACTACGGTGGACCAAACGTGCTGAAATAATTTTTTTTATTCTGCTTTAAATTGCCCCCCCCCCCGTTTTGGGGAGCCTGGTCCCCACACACATACACATTAAAAACCAAACTCATACAAATGGTCACCCATCTGGTACTGGCCAGCCTCAGCGTTAATAATGCATTGAAATTTTCGTCACTGAAAAATAAGGTGTTTTTTTGCCTGTTTGGTCTTCCATAGTTTGCTTTTTATCAACTACAAACGTAAACATTGTCGATCTAGACTCTAGATCGACGCGAAGTAACTCGTTGAAGTGGAATTATTTGAAATCTAGGTACTTATATTATAATATTTTTGCATATTCTCATAGAAAATCATCCTAAATCTTAGTTAGACAACAAATAAATTATTTCAAAAACCTTTTTTTTGGAAAAATTTAACATTAAAAATTTAAAAATAGAAAAAGTTTTACATTATTCTGTTTTCTATATGATAAAATTCAGGGTTTTATCTTTCTGGAAAAAGAAAAGTTACTCAGAAATAATGGATTTTAATAAATTTAATTTCGTTTTAAAAAACAACTTGATTTTTCGGCCATTTTTGGCGGTGCCTAGGTATTACCATTGAATTAAGCATTGTTTATTTACAATTTTCACACAAAAAAATTGTAATAGCAAAAATATTTCTACTTTTTTTTTTTTTTTTTTTAATTAGGGATTTCGCATAATTTTTATATGCAAGATTTTAATTTCCTTGCTAGCATGCATGTGAAATTTTCGGCGTAACATAATTTTTATATAATCTCAAACAATAATTTTAAAAAAATTTAAAAACGAACATAAAAAATAATTAAAAAATGATAAAAATTGATACAAACGTTCAGAATAGGAATGTATGGATACACGTCTGGGGGGGGATCTGACACCCCTACCTCCTTTTACTATCATGACTTCATTTGGAAATGGCGTTTCGATTGGCTGTAATTTTGGGCCTCCTTATAATCGTGTTTACATTTTTTTTTTTTTTTTTTTTTTTTTTTTTTTTAGTTTGTTGCTTTTTTTGGCGAACGGTAAATTACTTACTTTCTGAGGGCTAATTAAGTTGTTTTTTGTTTTTTTTTTTGTTTTGTTTTTTTTCCACAAACAAGGTGGGTTTTTTTTTTTTTTTTTTTTTTTTTTTTTTTTAATTCAATATCTTAGGACGTTACTAATTATCTTTGAAATAGACCCAGAAAACTAATATTTACCTTTTTAAAGGATTTTTACAATGAATTTATTTAACTTTAAAATTTAGCTGAATTGGTTAGCTCACCATGTAAACATTTTCATAACTTTTTTTTTTTTTTTTTTTTTTCACGTGAACAAATATTTTTTTTCCTTTAGGAAATTAACTTTAGTCTCTAATCTTTCAAATACAATCCAAAAGAAATCGGAAACCTACAAAAAACTCATAATAAATCGGCTTTCAAAACCTCTATGTTTATCCGCTCCTTTTTGCCCGTAAATAATAATAGGTACTTATGTATTTTTGGTACCGTGCTGAAATAATGTGTTATTTTGAAAGCCATTATTAACATGTGGAGGGGAGTTAATTTTGTTACTATTCTGTGCTTCCACCATACAATTTAATTAAAAAAAAAAAAAAAAAAAAAAAGATTGTGAAACTTAAATTTAACCTGAAAAAAAAGGGGGATTTGTATTACTATACACATAGATTCGAAAAAGTTGTCAAAAAACAAATATGTAACAAATGTTATCAAAGTCAAGATAAGTTACTTTTCTACCTAACTGGATAATTTTTTTTAATTTTTTTTTTTTAATGTAATATGTTTATTCAACGCGAACAATATAGTGTTTACCAATGTATTGGAAAATTTAAAATGGCGCCGAACCCTATGTGTGTCAGAATTTTTGGGGAATTTTTGACACCACTAACACAAAACTGCAAATAAAATATAAAAAAACTCATAATTTCTCCTTTTAAAGTGGGTTGTTTATTTTCTGTATGGAATATACTACCAAAATAAACTATTAAAGTTGTTTAAAAAATAATAAATATTTTTTATTTTTTAAAGTGTTTACAAAGTACCAGCGCGCATTCATGCAGCCATTGTTTTACGTAATGAAATCAATTGAATTTTATGAGTTAAATTTTTTTTCAATTTTTAAACTTTAAAAATCTATCAATTTTTCTAATGGTTCAATTTTTACGATATTTTCTGGTTCAATGTGAAATTTTAAGATCTTTCCAATAAACTGAATATAATATTCTAGACAAGCGTTTTTTTTTTTTTTTTTTTTTTTTAATTCACCCCCCCCCCCATTTTGAAATGTCTATTCAAATGAAAATAATTAATTTTCTCACCTCAAATTTATATATCACAAATTGAAGATAAAAAATCAATAAACAAAATAAGCTAATTTAAAACAAAAAAAAACGTTACTTGCAAATTTACCTGTAAAGTCCAAAATTTAAAACCCTTTTTTAAAAACCATTGTATTTTTTTTTAAGTGAAACCTTATAATTTTGTTATATTTTCTATTTCATTCAATGCTTTTTTTATTTTTTAGATATTTAAAAAAAATTCACGTCCATAAAGAAGCAATAAAATATATTAAATCAAAAATTCCTCGAGTGTTTTTTTTTTTTACAGGCAGAAACTGATAAGTAAAATGTGATTATTTTTTAACTACGGTGGCCCATATTTACTAACTTTCGTTTACAGCCAGCAATAGAAAGGGAGATTAATTCTGGCACTTAAGGCCACTGAAGTTCTTAACTGGAAGAAAAGGCGGCGTTTGTCTCCCTTTATTCCAGTTGTGAAACATCTCATGTCGCAGTATTTTTTTATACTCGCTTAAAAAGTATTTTATTTAAAAAGTACATGGAACATAAAATATGAATATTGATAAATTCTTAACAATGAAGTTGTTTCAGCATCGTTTGTGTCTGTATGACAACATTTAAAAGTTGTGAAACTAATGGAGCAAGGTTCAAATCAAACTTATTAAAACGTTGCTTTGTTTCATTGATTGAGATTGTCGGACTGACTTCCTCATCTTGTTTGTTAACGTCACAACGTTTTGGCCGTTTTTCCCTCCGGCCTTCATCAGGTGTTTTGTATCGAACTGGGGAACCGTTTGTTAGGAGTCTCGAACCCTAACAAACGATTCCCCAGTTCGATACAAAACACCTGATGAAGGCCGGAGGGCAAAGCGGCCGAAACGTTGTGACGTTAACAAGATGAGGAAGTCAGTCCGACAATTTCAATCAATGAAAACACCTCATCTCAAAAATACAGACAATTACTATTGCTTTGTTTGAACAGAATTTTTCGTACTTATCAAGAATTCTGCTTATATTAAAAATCCAAAATAAAGAAAAATTTGTAGGAGGTACATACCTATAATGAAATAAAAACAAATGAATTCTTATCCAGAATCCAGCCTAATTAAAAAAAACAAAGAAAAACTCTAAAACTTTATGATGTATATAACCGTTATGTAACGAAAATATATTCCAAAAATCATATGAATTCGAGTAGCTTTATTTTTATAAAGGAAATCTACTTTTAGTGATTAATAGTATATCATAACCATTACAAGGCTGATTTTAAATTCTTGGTAGTTTGAATTGAGTTTTCACCCTTTATTAAATGACTGATCAAGACAAACCATTCTCGCTTTTCTTAGTTAAAATAAAACAAAAAAACTACTTGATCAATTCATGTGATTTTTGGAATGTGACATTTTCGTTCCATGACTGGTACATGCATCATAAAGATTTTTGTGTTTTTGTTTTTTAATTAGGTTGAATCCTGGACTTGTACTTAAAAATTAATAGAACCATTTCATAGTAAATATATGAAAACCAAAATTGTCAACGGAAAATGAAGATTCACGCAACGAAACAAAATCTTTGTTACGTGCAACAAAGTTGTCGAATATTCAACATTTTTTTTTTTTTTTTTTTTTTTTCTAACGAATGCTGATGCGCAGATGAGGCACACCATCCTTGTATATTAAAATATCACCGTTTGATACGTTTCGTATTAATATAAAAACTGATTTTAATTTTCTTTTCTTTTTTTTTTCTTAGGTTACGAATAAAGATTTAATGGATTTGATTCGTCGAAAAGTGAAATTAAATCTTCCGTATGCTGGAGTCTTCTTGAAAAAAGATGACGGGTAAGTTTTATTTTATTTTGTTTATTTAATTTTATTTTATTTATTCATTTGATTTATTTTTATTTTTTCTATTTATTATTTTCTAATTTGTTTTTGAATTTGCTGTTTTGTTTGTTTGTTTTTTTTTTCTTTTTTCTTTTTATTTTATTTATTTTTATTTTATTTATTTTTATTTTATTTTTATTTTATTTTTATTTTATTTATTTTTATTTTATTTATTTTTATTTTATTTATTTTTATTTTATTTATTTTTATTTTATTTATTTTTATTTTATTTATTTTTATTTTATTTATTTTTATTTTTATTTTATTTTTATTTTACTTATTTTTTTTTATTTTTATTTTATTTCTTTTTTATTTTTTTATTTTTTTTTATTTCATTTTTTTTATTTTTATTTTTACTACTGTTCTCTCAACCTTGGGTCAGTGTAACCTCTGGCCTTCATCTGGATCGATAGTGCATCTCGTACAACTCTAAAAAAATATACAGAATTTCACACTGAATCCAAGAGATTGTTGGCCATGACCAAGTAGAACATTTTTTTTTTTTTTTTTTTCCCCCCCCAATTTCTTTGGTTTTGATTAGTGTTGGGACAATTCCTAAATTTTTTCCGATTACGGGAAAATGTTGATTAACGATTCTGATACCAAGTACGATTCTGATTCCCGTGGAATTGTTTTGAAATATACCATTATATAATCGAAAGTGTTTGTGTAGCAAAAAAATTTGGTAAAGTGGAAATACAATTAAGGGAATGTTGAAAACGATTTTATTTTTTTTTTTTATTTATTTATTTTTTTTTTTTTTATTTTTTTTTTATTTATTTTTGTTTTTTTTGTAAAAATTTCCTTTGTTGAAGATAAATGTTTTTGTTTCAATTCTAGCCGATGCCATCCAAGTATAACTAATTTTCATATTTTTAAAACAAACTTCTATTAATTCACTGTTTTTTCTTTTTTTTTTTCTCATTAGATGTTTAGTTTTATTATAACACCGTTCTATTTGTGTATATTTTCTGCGTTGTTCACAATTGCATCTGGAACTGCATTTAAAATCTCTTCTATGTGAAACCGTTTCTACCGAACTACTCGAATTTTTGGTCAACATAATTGAAACTTGATATAAGGTGCTTTCAATAAGTTTCCAAACTCTTCTTTTTTTTTTTTTTTTTACACGCATTTAAAATTGTCGTAGACTCTTGAAAATTCAGAATGTTATTGCTATACATTTTATGAGATGACTAATTTTTATGATTTCAGGTTCAAATGAACAGCTACAGCAGGAATTGGAATACACCTTACTAAAGCCTGATTGTCACAGCTGGTGAATTTCAATACCGCAATCTGGACGTGAGGATATTTTAGAATGATATGCAATAAAATTCTGTTTTAAACTTGGAAAAAATGCAACAGAAACGTATGGAATGCTTCAGACTGCTTTTGGACCATCTTGTATGAATCGAGTATCAGTTTTTGAGTGGCATAAGAGATTCAAGGAAAGCAAGGAGTCTGAGGGATGATGAGGTGTGGGAGAAGTAAGAAAGTCAGAACACCAGGGTTGATTGGCCAAATAAAGAATTTCATAGATAAGGAACGTTGTGTGTCTATAGCAACAACAAGTGCACAGTTTGATGTCAGTGTGGGAACTGTAACACAATAATTCGCAATGAACAGAAGATGCGGAAGATTTGTGCAAAGTTTGTCGCAAGGGTGCTCAGAGAGGATCATACTATTTGACCATGATGGGCATCAAGACAGTTCCTCATCCCTCCTTATAGTCCAGACCTTGCACCCTATTACTTTTGGTTATTCTCTAAACTCAAGGTAAACCTTAGCGGTTGTTGCTATGAGATAATTTAGGAGATGAATGAGGCTGTGATGAGGGTCCTTGACATGCTCACAAAAGAGGACTTCCATGGGACCTTCCAGAAGTTGGACGGTACAACAAATACATTGCAGTTGGAGATTATTTCAAAAGGGGTTAGTTTCATGTGTGTACTAAAAGTGTGCTTACAAAAGTCTGGAAACTTATTGGAGGCACCTCGTAGATATGGGGTATTTGAACCTATGGAACAAAATAAGGGATAAAAATTGAAAAATGACTTGCCAGGCATAAGTCGAAGTAATGCATATGCGTTACATATGCACAAATATGCATTTTGCTGCGTTAATTTGTCAAATTTTTGTATGCGTCTGTCGTTAGCTCATCTGGTAACAAATACGAGAAGAGAACTCTATATTTTGGTTTCAATTTTAGCTGAAAGCACTTTTGCATTAATTTAAACATATTTTACGACCAGGCAACATCAGGCACCCTGCTAGTATATAATAAATTTAATATAATTTTCTGATTTTGTAGTCGTGATACGGAAGTGGTTAGCTCTCTTGATGATATTTACCGCATTGGAACCTTTGTCCAAATCACAGAGATGCAGGACCTTGGGGACAAGTTACGGATGATTCTCATGGCCCATCGCAGGTATGTCATTGTTCGAAAATTCTCATACGCAAAACCTCAATAAAAAATTTGTTTCATTCACATCTTAAGGAAATTTTTTTTTTTATATTAGGTTCTTGTTCAGAATTTCTCCCGTATTAAAAACAAACAAATGCAGAAAGATCTGTAAATTGAATGTACCCATGACTAAACAAAAACATCATATTCCAAAAATCACATGAATTTTATCAAGTAGGTTTGTTTTTTTTTTTTTTGTTGTTTTTTTTGTATAAAAAATAATTTCTTTACAGTCAAGTACTTTTATTTTAAATAAGAAAATCAAATTTTATGACTTGAAGTGATTTTCTCTGCAGCCATTTTGAAAAAGTCTCAAACAAGGGAGATAACCCAACATAGATTTATGCTTGTAATGCCTATGAATTCCTCTTTAATCATTTAAAAATGATTGTCTTTATAAAAATTTAAATTGTAACATTGCATGGACGCAAATGCATGTGAAATGACTTCACCTGTCGGGAAAAATATAGACTTTGAAATGGAGATCACGTTAGAAGCATGGCTGATGTTTGAGAAGGAGAGAATGAGGAAATAAAGGTTATTGTTGTACGAAAAAGTTTGAGTAAACACTTGTCTTATGTTGTTTTGCAACTGAGGTTACCATGTGTTGGTTCCTGAACAACGTTACACAAATTTTTGTTCGATTTACGTGACCTTTGGAATTTTATATTTTCGTTTTATCACGGGTACGTATATCGTAGATTTTTCGTTATTTTTGGTTTTTAATATAGGGGTAAATTCTAGACAAGAACCTCTTTCTCTTTCTTTATCCGTCTCGTTATGTTAAAAGAAATTGAAACAGAGAGAAAAGAATCGTCACTTTTTGTTTTAAAA
Source organism: Euprymna scolopes (assembly GCF_053919585.1). Classification (NCBI taxonomy): domain Eukaryota; kingdom Metazoa; phylum Mollusca; class Cephalopoda; order Sepiida; family Sepiolidae; genus Euprymna; species Euprymna scolopes. The sequence goes on from NC_136509.1 coordinate 103,214,235, forward strand.
TCCAAAACTCTTAAAAGCCTTGTGCCATCCTTGAAACCTGAAAATATCTCGTCCATGTTTGGCACAATTCGTTGTCAAAAATGCAAAATTTCAATGGCATCCTAACCACCTTACTTCCTAGAACTTTCTCTTTTTGCTTTGGTTCTTCTCCAGAATTCTCCCCCGTCACATTCCAAAAATCGAAGTTGATGAAGTACTTTTATTTTAAGATAAGAAAATCAAATTTTATGAGTATCTGTAGAGTGACGTTTTTGGGAAAGAAAAGAAAAAAAAAATATATATATATATATATATATATATATAAATAAATTTATATTAATTTTATTTATACAAACATTAATGGCTACATATGTGCATACATGTTTCTGTAATCACCCACGTTGGGGGATTACGTCTTCAGGCCACGAATTACCGTCAAAACATGTATGCACATATGTAGCCATTAATGTTTGTATAAATAAAATTAATATACCTGCTCTGTTCACTCATTGAGCACTATTTTGGTAGACACGTGTTGTTTCATTGGATGTATTTCTAGGAAACTAAACTCTACTGGCTATATATATATATATATATATATATATATATATATAAACAAGGGAGATAACTCAACAATTCATATTTACTAGATTTAGTTTGTAGACTTGATGTTTTCTTGGATAACTGCTGAATTTGTTTGACTTGAGGTTTCAGCATCGTTTGTGTCTGTATGACAACATTTAAGTTCTCAAACTGTTTCTAATGGAGCAGAGTCCAAATCAAACTTATTAAATCATTGCTTTGTTTAAACAGTATTTTTTGTACTTGTCAAGAATCCCTTCCCTATATTATAAAATAAAGAAAAATCTTTAGGATGTCCGTATCCATCACAAAATGAAAATGTCATATTCCAAAAATCACATAAATTGGTCAAGTAGTTTTATTTTTATAATGAAAATAATTTTTAAGCAATTAATGAGAATTCGTAGGCATTACAAGATAAATCTGAGTTATTGTTGAAATATCTTCCCTTTGTTTCTTAATATTGTTCAAAATGACAAGTGAAACAGTCACTTCTCAGATACTCATAAAATTTGAATTCTTCATTAAAAATAGAACTTCTTGATCATAAAAAGATAATTTTCTTGATAAAAAAAATCTTACTTAATCAATTTACGTAGTTTTTTGGAATATATTTTCTGATTCGTCATGGATACGTACATCATTAAGATTTTTTTTTTTTTTTTTTTTTTTTTAAATATAGAAAAAAATCTTGATAAGAATGTTTTCTTTTAAGTATGCGTTTTTTTTTTTTTTTTTTTTTTTTTTTTTTTTTTTTTTTTTTTTTTTTTTCAATTTTGGTGAATATTATTTTATTTTTTATTCTCCAACATTATTTTTTTTTTTTTTTCACCCAGAATTAAAATCAACAGTCAGTATATAGAATCTGAAGAAGTTGAAGCCACTGAGGGTAAGTTTTTTATTTTTATTTACAGAGTGCATAAGGTATCCTCAGATACTTTTTTTTTTTTTTTTTTTTTTTTTAAACATTTTTAGAAAAATAGAAAATAACTGTTTAATCATTCAAATTTACAATTTCTTGTAACAAAACAAATATTAATCTACGTTTTATTCTGTATATATCCTCCTTTGGCTTCTATCACTGATTCGATTTGAGTTTGAAAGCAACAGCAGTTTTGATCAGGTGGTCTTTATTTATGCCCCCCCCCCCATTGCTTGGGCTATTGCTTCCATCAAACAGGATTTGGTGTTACATATTAACTTCCTTTTCAAAGTGGGGGAGGGCAGAGCGGTAGCTCTAGATATATCTAAGGCTTTTGACAGGGTACGGCATGAGTGTCTCCTCAGGAAAATTAAATCATACGGTATCACTGGTAGAATATTTAACATAATTAAATCCTTCTTAGATAAGAGAAAAATCCAGGTTGTCCTCGACGTTCGTACATCTAAACAGTGCGATATAAATGCGGGAGTGCTTCAAGGGTCTATCCTTGGACCTCTATTGTTCCTAATATTTATTAATGACCTCCCCGACAAAACTGCCTCTGAGATGGGTATATATGCTGATGACACCACATTCTATAACAGGCATGACAGGAAAACAAATGAACACATAACTAAAGAAATGGCAAAAACACTAGAGGATGACCTCCAATCTGTAGTGGAAGGGGGACAAAATTGGATGGTCACATTCAATACTGCCAAGACTAAACTGGTTTCCTTCAATAATTACAAGAAACCTTCTCTACCACCAATAGCAATGGCCAGTGACTCCCTGTCTGAGAGTACATCTTTCAAACTGCTTGGCCTAACGTTCACAGGAAACATGAGTTGGAACAATTATATTGAAAATATTGCCAGGGCCGCTGCGAAAAAGGTAGGCTCTCTCTACCGTGCTAGAAAACTACTGACACCTGAAAGGATCCTGTCCCTCTATAAGGCCACCATTCGCCCATGTATGGAGTATTGTTGTCACATTTGGGCTGGTGCATCTGCTACTAGTCTCTCGCTCCTAGACAAGGTTCAAAAGAGTCGCCAATCTGATAGGCCCTAAACTGGCATCTAAACTTCAGCCTCTGTCCCACCGACAAACCGTTGCATCCCTCTGCCTGTTCTACAAGTATTTTAATGGTGAATGCTCTGACGAACTGCAGACACTTGTGCCCCCACGACGTAGACATCCTCGAAAAACCCGACAGGCAGAATCCAAAGGATGATGGTCTTGTGAGTTAGGAAGCCATAAATTTGGTGTGAAATGATCATGAAAATTTGAGGACTTTATGGGATGATTCTAAATCTGGTTAGAAGACATGGACCCTTCCATTAGCTATGTTGTCTATCCAAAGCTTAATAATGGTTTGAAGAGTCTCGACATATACATCTGCATTGACTCCAAGACCCTGGGGATGGAGGAATGAGGAGGTATGATATGCCCTTCACTACTAACAACACCTGAAAATCATTACTGGTGACTTTTCGAAATCTTGTATCTGTGTTTCGCTTTCATAAACAATATTATGTGTCTTTTCATTTCATTTGTTATAGTAGTGTCGACCATGGCATCTTCTGAAAGCAAAACATTAATTAGTATTTAATTTAATTTAGATTTAAAAAAAAAAAAAAAAAAAAAAAAAGTGTCCTCAAACACCTTACATGTCCTGTATATATAATCAAATGCTTTTTATAGTTTATTTTATTTTCAGCCATTTTTGATGTAGAGGGCTACTATATGAAACATAAGTTGAAGGGATGCTATGTAGAGTTTAGCAGCAAGATGTCTGTATTACACTTGAACTTCTGCATGTCAGTAACGTCAGGGGGGAAAAAAAAGGAACCCAGAAGGGAATTCCAAAGTCTAGCAGTATATTAATTTAAATTACAAAAATATAAATATCCTCAAACACACACACACTGTGTGTGTGTGTGTGAAAGAGAGAGAAAAAGAAAAAAAAATACACACATATCTATATATATATATATATATATATATATATATATATATATAATGTGTGTGTATTCGTATTTTCACTCAAACAAGGTTTATTGCCAAAGAGATGTAAAGAACTACCATGGATTAGAGGCCATGCTTATAAGTAGGGAGTTGAGCAGCAAGATCTCTGTTCACATTATATTTAAACTTTTGCATGTTAGTACAGTCAGAAGCAGGAAATATGAAGGGAATTCCAAAGTCTAGCAGTTTGAGGGAAGAAATACTGTGAAATCAAGGTAGTGACATGATTTTTTAGATGAGGATTGATAATTTGTTTTATTCGGACTACTGTACTCATCATAAAGATTCCCAAGTTTGACCATTGCACCTTAGAAAAAGTCGGACCTTATGTTGACCAAAACCTTGTGGACGTAGCACATCAGTTTAGAAGAGCAGCCGAATAATACAGCTTCTCTTTTAGATCACAGAAAATTAAGTTTTTTTTTTTTTTTTTTTTTTTTTTTTTTTTTTTGCAGAACCTACCAAACGGAAATCGAGACGACGACGCAAAGCTGAAAATGAAATTGAAGAACCTCGAGATTCTGAAGATCCTGAAGTTATTGAGGAAAGCTTGAAGCAAAATGCTGGCGTGCTTATGGTTGAGGTGGTAAATATTATGCACGAAGACTTCAAACAAACGGATGAAATCAAGGTGAGGACAAATTTGTTTTGTTTGGGGAGGGTGTCAAAGATCACCTCTGCTCCCATGATCCTCCTCTATGCAAAGTAGGAGGAGGATCATGGATTTATACACGTCAGCTTCGTAATTCTTGTTTTCTTTATTTTGTCCTTTAGTCCTCGCGTTCCATGAGTGGTGTTTCTGACAAAGGGGAAGAATTACTGTTTTTTTAATGCTTATCGTTGGCTAGTTTTTGACCTTGAAGTAGTTTTGTTTTAGCTTACATCAAGTAGCTTTATGCCTTGTCTGGAGCGATTTTCTCCCAAAATTTCTTTTTGTATTTATTGTTTTTCTCTTTCAATTTATTCTTTATTTCTGTTTTCATTTATTTCATTCTTTTCTCCTTTTTGTTTCTTTTTCTTTCTTTCACTCTCGTCCCACTTTTTCTTTTTTTCCTTTTCGTGCATTTTTCTTTTATTCTCTTCCATTTCTACTTCACTTTATTTTTCATCTTTTCATCCGAATGCCTTTCATTCTACTTTCAAATTTTGTTTGTTTACTTTTCAATCTCTTGCTTCCCTTATTTTGCCCTTTAGTCCTCACATTCCAGGAGCAATGTTTGACAAAGAAGGAAAAATTGCAGTTTTCTGACTCCAAATCTGGCCATCTAATACTTATCATTGGCTGGATTTTGTTTTTTATTTTTTAATTTTAATTATTTATTTTTATTTTATTTTTTATTTTTTTTAAGCTCTTTATACCAAATGGCTTCATGCCCTGTTTGGGGGGGGGGGCAATTTCTATTAGATTCATTAACTGAAAGTACTTCTTTTAAACTCCTTGGCCTAGCGTTCACAGGAAACATGAGTTGGAACAATTACATTGAGAGCATTGCCAGGACTGCTGCGAGGAAGGTAGGCTCTCTCTACCGTGATAGAAAGCTACTAACACCCGAAAGTATCCTGTACCTCTATATAAGGCCACCATTCGCCCATGTATGGAGTATTGTTGTCATATTTGGGCTGGTGTATCTGCTGCTAGTCTCTCGCTACTAGACAACATCCAAAAGAGACTCCAACCTGATAGGTCCTGAACTGTCATCTAAGCTTCAGCCTCTGTCTCACCGAAATGTTGCATCCCTCTGCCTGTTTTGAAGTAATTTAATGGTGAATGCTCTGACGAACTGCAAGCACTTGTGCCTCCACGACATAAATACCCCCGACAAACCCGACAAGCAGCTAAATCCCACCCCTTCACAGTAGAAATCCCTAGATGTAAGAGAGCGTTCTACTCCAGTAGTTTCTTCCCCAGAACTGTTAGACTTTGGAATTCCCTTCCGGGTTCCTGCTTTCCCCAACTTTACTGACATTCAGAAGTTCAAGTGTAACGTGAACCGACATCTTGCTGCCCAACTCCCTACATAGTACCCCAACAGCTTATGTCTCTGATAGTAGCCCCCTACACCAAAGTGGCATGTGCCTTGTTTGGGGTGAAGATGTAATAAATAAAAAAAAAAATTTTTTTTTTTTAAATTATACCAGAAAAAATATTTAATATGCGACTTGTTTTATTTTGCATTTCTTTCTTTGTTTTTAATATCAACTGTTTATTTGTTTATTGTATAGTTTGTTTATAATGATCCTATTTTTAAAATGTATTTTTCAAATTAAGGTATTGAATCCATCTTTAGATCTGATCACCTCAGAGGAAGTATTAATACTATTAAAAATACAAATGTTCTAAATCTCACTTTCTGATTTTTTTTTTTTTTTTTTTTTTTTTTTTTTTTTTTTTTTTTTTGTGTATGTATGTGTGAATACTTCTGTATTGAACTACAGGCTCCTTCCTCTCAATTCATCTTTAAAAAAATAAACTTTACTGGTTCATCCACAAAATGCAGCAATAGCTCTAGAATCACGCCAAGGTTGGCGAAGATGCCTGGGAGGCTAGTTGAAGACGTGGTTACACACTATCAAATTCGACATCAAATTTCGCTCCGGTCTGCAGACGTTTGCTGCTCGTCTTGGAATTGGTGGCAGCAGACCATCATGAGTGATCAGCATTCTTTCCAGGATTTAAACTATTAATCAAAATTACATCCCTTATCAAATTTTTTAAGTTTTATTCCATGTTAACTAAAATGTCTATCGTGCAACACTTTCTGAGGTGTTTCCTTTGAAAGATCTGAAAGTGTGTAAAACTTTATTTTTCAGGCACTGACATCAGAAGTTGTCAAGACGATCCGTGACATCATCGCCATGAACCCATTATACAGGTAAGTTTTCAAAAATTGTTTGAAACCAGAGAAATATTTTGCAGTTAAAATTGATGACAGGAAATTTGGAGCATAATATTGTCTGGCCTTGGTGAACTCGGTCAGATGTCAGTGTTGACATGATGACCTTAAGGTCATGGGAATTAGTATGTCTGTGGATCCCAGATTCTGGAATTGCACACACGCAAAAATCTTGGGTCTTATTTCGTGGCAAAATCTGATTGGCTAGGGAAACTTCCACCCCATCAACATACCTCGCTACATATACTACTGTCGCGCGAAAATTAGTGAGATTACTTTTTGATTCCGAGGGGCACGGATTGTGTGGAGACCGCCGTTCCCTGGAGGCATGGCTCCTCTTCCTCCTCCTCCGCCCGTCTGACGCTGTTTGTGAAGAGATTTGAGACTTTGAAAAAAAACTTACTAAGAACTGAATGATATTTGTAAAAATTATTTGTACATAAGTTTGTGAAATTAATTCTGTAGAATAAATTTTCACGAGGCTTCGATATTCACTTTCAGCATACAGGATTCAATGTAACAACCCTCAGAAGGACTACACGATACGAGCCGAGAGTTCCAGATAAACAGGGGTCCTAGCTGAGCTTCATCTGTGTGGGGTTACACTGATTACAACTCCATGTGGAACGGATCTATCACCCCTAACTTCTTTCTTGGGACTCAACAAGCCAACACCTGGCATAGAGGCTTGGGGTTCGACTATGACCGAATACTAACAAGCCAACCTGCCTATTTCCACACACAAACTCGTCCGACAATATTGTCTTTAATCTATCGTGACTCTACTTCTAACTTCTAGAAGACAAATAATTCATTATAGCTATGAGCCATAACTTCAAACAAACACACCTGAGCACCTTTTCTCTTTCAACAGGCCTGACTAATCTTTAATCTGCGCCTCCACACAGAAACACTTTCCACGAGAAACCCTTTCACTACATAACCTACTAACGACAATAATCAATAAATTTGTTTTTAAATGTTAGAATGAGATTTCTTGACTCCATTTTTACAAAAGATAATTTTCCCATTGAGAATAAACGTAGTTGTCCCAAGCAAAAATTGGCAGCATAAATCCAGTCAGAAAACTTTGAATTATAAAGAACTAGCGAGGGGTACCCGGCGTTGGCCGAGTGTTTGGAGGTGTGTGTGTGGAAACTCCAGGGGTGGGGGTTAAAAAAAAAAAAGTATGAAGATCGAACCGTTTAGGCAAAGTTGTAAATTAAAGTGTGAAAAAAAAAAAAAAGTGCGACATTAACCATTGCCCCACTGCGAGATGCTAACGGAAACGCGTTTGAATTTATTTAATTACTTGGATTTGGCAGGTGCCCGTTTTAATGAGTTAATGAGGTCAAGTTTGACTGCTGGATTTTTATTTTCCCAAGATGTTATAGGAAAAAGACTAACCCACATGTGGCAAGCGACAAATGTTGAATATTTATCTTCCCGAAATCGAGTAAATTAAATAGACAGGCGAGCTTCGTTGTTAGCTGTGAGATATTACAATTTATGTGATATAAAAAGTTTTAAAAAGTTGTAAACCGACCGATCGCTTCTCTGAAAAAAGCCTTTTGTAGACATACAGAAAAAGCGAACACACATACATACAAACATGCATACATTTTCGCTTTTATATTTATAGATTCCAGTATGAATCCATTTAGGATCAGCTGAGCATAGTTCCCTCCATGTATTTAAGACAGAAATATGACTGAAAAATAAGAGATTCAGTAGATTTTATACAGCGTTTTTTGTTTTTTTTTAGTCCAGATTTTAGTTGAACAAACCAATAATAAACTGCAACTCCATATACTGGAAGCATTACGAACAAAAACTAAAAAAAAATATTGATAAAATAACTTTCTCAATCATCCTGAAATGTTTGAAGTAATTAAAATAATTAATATATATATATATACTAGCTGGACACCCGGAGTTGGCCAGTCATACAATCCGCTTAAACATGATATTTTGATTTATGCAGACTACGTATGTATTATAGAATCAATCGTCTATTGCAAAAATAGTTTTAAAAAAATAATTTCATTCATCAAGTTTTTAGTCTGTTTACAATATCATGTCAGTTAATATTTAATAGTCTTTCTTTTCTTATAAGAACTTTTACAGGGGGAATATATTCCGTTACATCGGCGAAGGTAACCCTGGTGTAACATAAAATATAGATAAAAAATGAATTTTTACAGGGGAATAAGAGAAGACTATTTTTAGGATTGGAATTTTTTGATACTTATCCGATGAATTTCTCCACAAAACCTATCTAAGAACACTGCCAGAAATATTTATTTTTGTGTGAAATTTGCAAAAGATAGGCTCAGCTGTTTCGGAAGCTTTGAGGAAGGAACTCGCACATAATGACTTACGTATGTGTGTGTGTGTGTGTATATATATATATATATATATATATATATATATATATATTTAAAGGGAACTATAACAGTAGTCTAAAGAGCAGAGTGTATTTTAATGTAATAGTAAAATTACTAATTTAATTAAAATACAAGAAAAGAACAGTGCTCATTGTAATTCAGGAATATAAGCTCGATAGGCAAATATCCTAGAGCAACTTTAATATTTAGTAATGTGATTGAAAATTTAAAATTCAAATTAAAAATCTGTTTCATAAGAAGGAACAACAACAAAGGCAATAATTTGTACGATCGTTTTGGGAAACAATGTTTTTATTGTGATAGACATTAAGCCACGGACAATAATTTTGACATAGTATTTTTTTTTTTTAAAACAAAGTCTATTCATCAGCAAAAATATTGGTGTTTTTTTTTTTTTTTTTAATATATGTAAAAGACACCACAAATAAACCTAGCATTTTTAAGTAAGGCAGATGTATCTGGAAAAAATAAAAATAAAAAGGAAAATATTTACTTGATAAGCAAATTAATATGGGTTGGGGATAAAAAAATAAAAATAGAATAAAATTATAAATCTGAATTTAGTTATAATATATTTTAATAAAAGTTTAGAATTATATATATATTTACATTTTAATTCTTTGCCTTTTGACAACCGTAATTATCATCAAATTATTCATTTGGATGTTGATTGTAGCTTATAAATGCATGAAATGTTGAATTTTCAAAAAGAACGTCAATGTAAAATTTTATATCGGTTAGAATATGTTTGTAAACGCTTAATTTAAAATTGAGCAAATATTTTTTAAAAAAGTGGGGGGAGATAATTAGGGTTTATTCCATTTATATTATCTATTTTGAACTTATTGAATTTAGTATTTCATTATTTATTTATTGAAATTAATGAATATAGTATAGGTTAAGGTTAAATATATATTTAAATAATATACAATAATGGTACATATATCAGATAAACTAATATTAATAATATTGATCATCAAAATTTTTATTAATAAGAGTATCAAGTTAAACTTAAATTTCAAGATTGAATATTAATAAGTAACATTTTTAATGGCTTATGATCGTTTATATTTGTTAAATTTAAACCACCGTTTATGACTGCATGCGGAAATAAGTTCCTCTCTTGAATTTAGGAGGGTTGTTTTGTTTGATATCGTCATGTTTTTAAATCTTTAGGGTCTCTTGTGTAGAAAGTGCACAGAATCTATCTCCTGGTGTACATGATTTATATGATCCTATTATTTGCCATTTCAAATTGAATGAAATATTCTTATCTTTGAGCCGCCAAATATGCTTGGATAGAGTGGTTTGGTTCAACAGGGAGTGGTTTTTAAAGGAATGTTTATGGGTTGAAATTCTATGCATAATAAGTCCATATATATATATATATATATATATAATTTGTGTTTTTTGGGAAAATATGCTCATTCAATTATATGTCAACCTTAATTTATACCAATCCTTTAATTTATGAAGCTCGATGTAGCTACAGAGCATATACAAATAAATGACAAAAAATCAAGTTCCAAGATGTTCATCTTATTTTTTTCAGCTTGTTAAAATGTTCAATTCTTAAAAAGAAAAAAAAAATATATATATATATATATATATATATATACACACACGCACACACAAGCTGGATGCCCAACATTGCCTGGTCGTACAATACGCTTAAGCATCATATATTAAGTTATGCAGACTCCATATGTATTATTATAGAATCAATCCTCTATTGATTATTATATATTATCAGCTTTGACTGTGAATACAAATAAGCCAATACGGCTATCTCCACACACAGACTTCAATGCGGTACACGCATATAAACTCTTTCTCATCCTACAGTACTGTCTCTGATCTTTTATGATGCACATTTCTACTATAACTTTAAGGAGACAATACATCATGGCTATGAACCACAACTTAAGCACACACACACACACACACACACACACACACACACACACACACACACACACACAAAAAAAAACTCTTTCTCTTTCAACAGGCCTGTCATATCTTTAGTGATCATCTCTTGAAGGTTGCTGAAGTTATGTTTGTGTAGTTTTTACTATGTACTAGTGATGGGACAATTCCAATATTTTTCCACGTTTCCTACGATGGTGTCGCATATGCACCCGTAGCTGATATACGCAGAATGTTAGTCTTGTTTTTCTTCAGATTGTGTTTTTTTTTTTTGGTTTTTTTTTTTTGGTTTTTTTTTTTATTTTAGAAACTCATGTTCCCCTCCCCCTCAATAATCGCTAATGTGAAAAACGACATGACCAGAAGAGAATTTAAAAAGAAATCCACAGCATGCAGCGTTAAGATCGGCAATTGTTCTCGAGCAGGGTACCACATGATCTCAGACATGCCTGATAGATTTTTCCCTTAAGAATTATTTAAAAATTAAAAGAAAGTTACACCTGTTATTTGAATATCTTTGTCCTTGGGAAACTATCATATTTCCATTTCTCACTGTATTTAATAAATTTGTAGTTTCTTTTTTTTTTTTTTTTTTTTTTTTTTTTTTTTTTTTTTTTTTTTTTTCCCACTTTTAACTTGTTTATCTTTCCAGGGAAAACCTTGCTCAGATTATTCAGGCTGGCCAAAGAATTATAGACAATCCTGTTTATATTGGAGATCTTGGTAAGTGTCACCTTTTTAATTTCCATAAATTAATTTTATTTAAAAAGAAAATCTTTAGTAATATTTGAGGTGTTTGTGTCTTTAGGATTAAAGCTCAGTCGAGCACTTTTTGTGAAAGTAATAATAGAATAAAGAAGCAAGAATAATAGGTTACTTTTGATGTTGTTTGCTTGTCACCGTGCACACTTCATTTCTATACGTGAATGGTTTAGATGATTGGGGGGGGGGCGAATAATGTAAATACGTGGTAAATAAGTTAAGACAAATGGAATTTTTTTTTTTTTTTTTTTTTTTTTTTTTTTTTATAGAAATGGCTCCAGACGAGATATGAAGTCACATAATGTAAGGCGCTAAAAAGAAATACTATTTCAAAATCTAACTATCAGTCAAATGTTGAATAGATAGATTTTGGCCTAGAAAACAATTCTTTCCTCTTTGTCAGAAACATTGCTCATGAAATGTGAGAACTAAAGGACAGAATAAGGGAAACTTTTTGCTCTACCCTAAAATGATATAAATAATTAAAATTAAAAAAAAAAAGTGGCAGTGCATGTGAAAGAAAAAGAGGGTCAATTATGACATCACAATGTATTCTGATTTTAGGAAATCCTTTGACTTTGTAAAACACTAGTATTAAGCAATGTCAAATTAAGAAATTATATTAATGATATTAGTTTAAAAAAATAAAAAAAGATGGCACTTTTTTTTTTTTTTTTTTACATGGGGGTCACCACTTATCAAGGCCCGAAGGCCACTCGGGGATAAGGGTTATTGCGTGTACAGTAATCAATGAGATAGTATTGTAGTAATCATTAGTATTGGGGGTTTTGATAGTGTCTTACTTAAGGGTGCGGTTTGTCAGGAGTTTGTTTATATTGGACTTGAAGATGTCCAAGTTGTAGTCAGGTGGAAAACAGGCAAGCGGCAGAGAGTTCCACTGGCGTGCAGTTCTAAGAAAGAAGCTTTGCTCATGGAATCTACATTTGGATTTAGGCACAGATAAATTATTGAAAGCAGTTTCAGCCAGACGGGTGTTTCTCATGAAAGATTAGCGAGGGGGGGGGGATGAGGAATTGGAGCTCAGACAAGCACCTGCCATGGAAATACCGATAAAACAGACAGGCTCGCAATGTCTCTTCTGTGGGAGAGAGGTTGCAGGGAAGAGAAAAGGGCATCCCCCACTAAACCACGAGGTCTTTTTTTTCTTTTAAATATTGTTAAGTGAACATTTAAATATTTTAGAAAGCCACACTTGTGTATATTTCACTTTAATTAAAAAAAAAATTTCAATTTTATTTTTAATAAATAACAATATTTATTCAAAACAATTTCATGCTCATCTGTCTTTCTAACCGTTAAATCTTAAATTATTATCGATTGTTTCAAATGATAAATTCAACAACCACCAAAAACTAATCAAAATATATAAACATCGTTTTGACTTAACTCCAAACATCTCAAGTCATGCCAAGGCTTACCACCACCATAGCATAGAAGAGAAAGAAAAAGGGGGGAAAAAAAGTACAAACTGTCTAATTTCCTGAAAATTAAAAAAAAAAATTCAATTTTATTAATAAATGACAATATTTATAAAAAACAATTTCACATTCGTTTGGTCTTTCTGTTAAATCTTCTTACGTTTATTATTTTATTTATTTTTACCACAATTTTTTACATTTCCAAGAAATAAAAAAGGACAACACAAAAAATTGAAGACTGCTTGTTTGAGCTGAAAGCTTGCTTATAATCTTTAAATATTTATTTAAAGAAAAAAAATATTGTTTTGGCTTTCTAAAAACATTTAAATATACTAGTTAAATTTTTATAATTAATATTTAATAATATAACAAATACTGACCCAATGGGTCATGGTTGGTCTAATTACTAACCATTGCATCTAATTAGACTTAACTTTGCTAGTTATATTAGTTATTGGATGTCCAATATTTTTCTGTTTAAAATTCTTAATACAGATACACTTGTCGATTCTAAAATTGCCTAATCGTCTAAAAACAATTAGAATTTTATTTTAGGAGGGATTTAGTGTAGAGCCCTCATTGATTTTAAATTTTCTTTTGAATTCAGCAATGTTTTCCTGTAACCCGGCAGGGTAGTTGTTTTTGCAATCCTGCTTCACGGAACCTATTAATGTAATCAGGCGATCTCCAATCTCTAAATGCAGGGGCTAGCCTTAAGTCCCCATGGCTGCACTCTTATTTCTATTTAGTGATGGATTCTTCAAAATTTAATTGGACTCTTACTTGTTACTGGAACTACTTTGATGCTCAGGGCACAAAATGGGTCCAACCCTGAGTATGTGAGGCAATACCTTTAACTGGTTGGTTGGCCGTTCATCATCAGATGCTGTGGTTGAATTCTCCTCATAGGTGCTCTGGTGAATGGCTAGTATATCACTTCCTTCCATGCAGTCTGGTCTGATCTGGTTGTGGTGTCGGTGCTGTAAATAACTGTTTTCAAATCAAAACATTCAATAATCAATAACTCGCATCATTTTCTTTATAAACAAGAATAATTATTCATAAGATATATCAGCTTGTGCAAAAGAAAGTTAATCTCTTCTTTGGGTTCTTGATGGTTTCAAGATGCAGGATTTTTTCAATTTGGATTCCTTCAGATGGTTTCTCAGTCAGAGGAGGAAGAGCTTTTCCACACCTCTTTTGGGGAGTTAACCAGCTTTTGAGCAGATATCCAGCTTTTAGGCTAAAGTGCCAAAACTGATGCATACTCTTCAACAGCCAGCAAGCAACTCCCCTCTCTCTCTCTCTGCCAAACCAATGGTTTTGATGAAATACTAATTTTGACTCTTCTATTTGAGATTAGCATTTCCTCCTCTATCATTTGGAGATTACTATTTCTCTCCCATTCTTTTTCTCTTTTTCTTTTTCTGAATCTCTTCCTTTCCTTCTCTTAATCCATATCTTTCTGCCATTTATGAAAAATGCATATCGCTTTATCATTCTGAATTCTTTTGACCAAGTGTCAACACTCATGACCACACCTAACCCTTAGTCTGTAAGCAAGGTAATTTGGTGCTGTTCGAGTGCATGAGAATACTGTTACATTCTTTTATCAAAATTTGGGATGAATAAATAAGCTTATTGTGAGATTTTCGTCCATATTTTTAACTTGTGCCATTTTTTTTCTATTTATTGATTCCTGCACTTTTATTTTTTTACTTGTATTCATAATTATAATCTGTGAATTTTAGTTCTGACTGAAGAGATTTTGCAAGTTTGTCTCTGCTCTTTCATTACTTTTATGATAAGTGCTTAACTCTAATCTATGCCCCCCCCCCTGTAAGACATTGCAACAAATACTTGTCTAGCTACAACAACTGCTAAGAATTTCCCTCACATCATATCGGTGGCTAAATAAAAATTCCTGAACAATTTCCCTCACATCATATCGGTGGCTAAATAAAAATTCCTGAACAATTTCCCTCACATCATATCGGTGGCTAAATAAAAATTCCTGAACAATTTCCCTCACATCATATCGGTGGCTAAATAAAAATTCCTGAACAATTTCCCTCACATCATATCGGTGGCTAAATAAAAATTCCTGAACAATTTCCCTCACATCATATCGGTGGCTAAATAAAAATTCCTGAACAATTTCCCTCACATCATATCGGTGGCTAAATAAAAATTCCTGAACAATTTCCCTCACATCATATCGGTGGCTAAATAAAAATTCCTGAACAATTTCCCTCACATCATATCGGTGGCTAAATAAAAATTCCTGAACAATTTCCCTCACATCATATCGGTGGCTAAATAAAAATTCCTGAACAATTTCCCTCACATCATATCGGTGGCTAAATAAAAATTCCTGAACAATTTCCCTCACATCATATCGGTGGCTAAATAAAAATTCCTGAACAATTTCCCTCACATCATATCGGTGGCTAAATAAAAATTCCTGAACAATTTCCCTCACATCATATCGGTGGCTAAATAAAAATTCCTGAACAATTTCCCTCACATCATATCGGTGGCTAAATAAAAATTCCTGAACAATTTCCCTCACATCATATCGGTGGCTAAATAAAAATTCCTGAACAATTTCCCTCACATCATATCGGTGGCTAAATAAAAATTCCTGAACAATTTCCCAGAACTGTCCATCTGTAGAATGCGATACCGTGTGTCTGGTTCCCAGCTGACTACAACATGAAAGTCTTCAAATCCAATGTGAATAAATTTCTATTGAGCTGTCAGATTAGATAATCGACTTCTATCCAACTTCCACTATAACTAATCTAGTTGTCTCACCATCTACCTAGCACTTAACCCTTATCCTTGAGTGGCTTCCAAGCCTTAATAAGTGGTGTCCTCCCAATTAATCTTTCCAACATGAAGTTATGAAATTAACAATCAATAATTTTGAAAATGTCTTTTTTACAGGAGCTGCTTTGACCGCTGGTGAGCCAGAAGAACTCCAGCAAGTCCTTGAAGAAACTAATGTAAGTCTATCTATAACTAGCAGGGAGATCTGACATTGCCCGAGATTGAATAAGGATCAATGCATGTTTCACAATTCCAATACTTTTCTTGTCATTGAAATCGGTGAAATCGCCTATTTTTTTAATCAAATCGATTGCCTGCTCTAGCTGGGGACTCACTGTGGTGCACTGTGAGGAAGCTTCATATGCCTCCCTGCAGTGACTGAGTCCATGATGCATTGTAGTCTACATTGCACTGTAGAGAACCTAATCTTGATTTAATAAAATGTTTATATAATGGTTTAAGTTAGTTTCAAATGCAAAAGTCAAGTATTATGCTTCAATTGTGCTCTAAAGAGAAACATTCAGTTCAAACGCACCTGTCTGATCAAAGAATTTACTGTTTATTATATACATAAAGCTCTTCTGCTTGTGAAGTAAAAAAAAGTTTCTAAAATGCAATAATAAAGTTTCTAATGTAATGCTTTGGTCAAACTTTGCTTGCTCCTTCGTTTATCAGATTTTTTTTTCAATTATCAATTTTCGATACTTATCTGAGGCATTCTGATAGAAAACCTGTCTAAGAGCACTCCTAGACACATAAAGAATATTTGTGAAACTTCAAATAAATCGGCCCAGTTGTTTCAGGCTCCATAGGGAACGATCTCTCACATACACCCACAAAGTGCTTTTATATATAAGTAGAAATAATAGATAACTTAAATGCCATGGCAAGAAAAACCAGAAATATGTGAAACGAAAAGATTAGTTGGTTTACCACTCTTTGAAGAGAGGTGTAAATGTCTTACAATTACAGGCCTCCTTAGAAACCTGAGCAATTACAGGCCTCCTTAGAAACCTGAGCAATTACAGGCCTCCTTAGAAACCTGAGCAATTACAGGCCTCCTTAGAAACCTGAGCAATTAAACCTGGAACTCCTTAGTTTATCATTAGCCTTTAGTGAATCGCAATTCTTCTAGAATATTTGTCAGTTTTGGTATTAGTCAAAAATCAAGGGAGATAACTTGACAATAATTCTTATGAGATTTATTTGGTAATGCTTAAGAATTCTCATTAATCACTTAAAAATGATTTTCTTATCTGAAAGAAGCCTTAATTTTTTAAGATTTGTTTTTGGTTAATTTTTGATTTTTATATCAGAATTTGTTCGAAACGCAAGTTTCAGTTGATCTTCTGAATGTTTTTTTTTTCTGTGACCGATTTTGTTTTTATTTCAGATTCCTCGTCGTTTGATGCTCTCTTTATCACTGCTGAAAAAAGAATATGAACTGAGCAAACTACAGCAAAAGATCAGCCGTGAGGTATGTGATTATTTATTAAACGCATGTTGTGTGTGTGTATCTGCCTGTCTATCTGTCTTTGCATCTATCTCTCTCTCTCTCTCTCTCTCTCAGAAGACAATGAAGTCGAGTAGGGTAACGTAACAGCACTCAGACTTAATTTACTTTGCCACAATGTGGGTTTATACTTTTTAAGACTGATGTGGGGGTGTCTTGCATTTTCAAGCTCTAGTCAATCTGTTTAATCTTTGACATTTGAGTATTCGTCATTCGTGAGTTCTTGTATGCAAATGACACACACACCTTCACACACACACACACACCTTCACACACACCTTCACACACACCTTCACACACACACCTTCACACACACACCTACACACACACACCTACACACACACACCTACACACACACACCTACACACACACACCTATACACACACACCTTCACCTATACACACACACCTTCACCTATACACACACACACACACACCTTCATACACACACACACACATACAGAGGAACACATGCAAGCAACACAGAATAAACTCTAAAATGTTGCAAAGTTTTTGATGATTAATTTGAAGAAAACTATTGTTATGCATTCACCTCCAACAAGTGTGCCACATGTGAAACACCCCCTTCTTCACTGTCTTTCTCTCTCGCATGTGTACATTTTGTGTTTGTCTTATTGCTAGGATATTTGTGCATGTCCTAACATCTTCCAACATTCTCTCTCTCTCTTTATCTATCCGTCTATATATATCTTTCCTTATATATATATATATATATATATATATATATATATAAATAAATTACAATAAGTTTACCAAGGTAATCAAAATGGTAAACTTAAAATATATTATAAATATTAAAGAGTTAATATTTACACGTAAAGTAATCTCAACCAGATGTAAAAGCTCAATAAAACCGAAAAGGAAATAGAACTTATAATATGAACAAATGATTAATAAAACATGTTAAAAAAACATCTTTAAAAAGAGTTAAACATTTAATTTTAAAAAGGAAGCACAAGGTAAGTGGATAGTCCTTAATCCGCGCAGTTTCGAAGAAATAATCTCCTTCTCATCAGAGGGCAGGAATTAGCAAAATGCGGGATCGGATTTTGCATGTAAAAGTATTTAAGGAAACCACAAGTAAGTCACAGATCTTACTTGGTTAAAAAAGGGTGAGGTAAGGGGAATAGGAGGTAAAAGAAAAAATGATAAAGATTTCACATGAATGGATAGTCCGATGAAGGGTAAAAAAATCCAAGAATGGTAAAATTCAAACACGGTCGAATTAAAAACTTCCAATCCAACAGGTAAGTTCCAAAGGAATCGCGTAACTGGAAGACGGTCCAAAATGATCCAAAAGGCAGAATTCCTTGGAAAAAATCATAAATGGAATAAGTTCAAAATTATTAAAAGAAAAGTTCAAATGTGCACAGAAAAAGCACTGGAGAGAATATTTAAAACACGTCTGCCAAGGCCGGAAGAATCAAGTAAATATATATGAGAGAGAAAAAGAATGCTGCCTAAATATGCACATGCATACATGTGTGTGTGTGTGTGTGTGTGTGTGTGTGTGTGTGTGTGTGTGTGTGTGTGTGTGTTTCTACAGCATTCTGTTTGTAAGCACACTTCATTGAATAAAATAGAAATAATTTTTAATATTTACATGTTTATCTCTACAATAAAATAATAAATCTACGCATATACATAAAAAATAACTTTGAGGAGATTGAAGATCACTGACAGCTCTAAATATCACCGTAGTTTGCTGAGCAGGGATGGAGTCTTGGATGCTGCAATAATTCATAGGATAATCAGGCTAGCTCTGCTTTTGGTAAGCTTGAAAAGCATGTCTGGTTGGATAGAGGAATTAATTGTATTGTATGCATCAGAAGCATCTAGTGCTTTTATATATGAATATTTTATTATTTCTTCTGGAACATGATTGAGGCCAGTACCAACAAGCACACCCACAACACTGTCAAATCTCTGAAAATTCGTGGGGACATTTGCTGCTATAAACAAGGACATGGTTGCCAAAATGCAGTGACTCATTTTTGCACTCACCTTGAGATAGTTGTCCATGCCAGCAGCAGTTGTAAAATAATGTACAATGTAACCCTGTTGCTAAATACTGTAGCGTTTCTGCATACGCAACTTTTGTTATATTGCCTATTTTGTTTTCTTTTCGTCAAGTGTCGGAAATTGCTACAACACTCTGTGTGTATGTGTCTATATATATACATATATAATTTTTTTTTTTTTTTTTTTTTTTTTACAGTGATCACCACTTATCAAGGCCCAGAAGCCACTCAGGGATAAGGGTTATTGCAAGTACATTACGTTAGTGTGGAGATTTGATGAAGTGTTTACTTAAGGGGGCGGTTCATTAGGAATTTAACATTGGACTTGAAGACATCCAAGTTGTAGTCCGGTGGGAAGCAGGCAGACGGAACAGAATAAATGACACAAGACTATATTCCAAAGTTCATGATGTTGACCATCTTATTCCTTTAATTCAGTTGACATTTAAAATTCTTCAGTGTCTGTTTCGTAGCGCAAAATCAATTATTATATCAATCAGTGAATCTATTATGCCCTTAACTCATCAGAAGAAATGGCAACAATCAATCCATCAAAAGAAAATAAAGTGTGTTTTGACATGATTCAAAATTCAATAATTGGAATACCTTATGTTTCCATTATGCCATTTTAAATTTTCAAAATGGCGTAATGGAAACCTATAAGATGGTCAACATCATAAACTTTGGAATGTAGACTTTTGTCATTTATTCACTATATTGCTCTGTAATTTCATTGAGCTTCTTAAATAAGGATTGGTATATATTATAAAAATATATTTCTACAAATGTATGTGTGTATGTATCGAGAGAGAAATAAAAAAAAAAAAAAAAAAAAAAGGAGGAAACCAAGTCATATGTTCATCAACATTTCGTCTTTATTGCGAGACTTCCTCTGGATGAATGAAATTAAAACAAAACACCAGTACAAATAGCTGAAAATATATTTTTCGATGTAATGAAATATATGACCTTGTTCCATTTCAAAAATGAAAAGTTGTTGCAAATTCAAAAGGGAAGGGACATTGTGAAAAAGATTTATTTTATAACGTCATATAGCCGTTAATATATTTAAAAAGATATAATGCAATTCATATTCATTTTGGAACAAATATGTCCGTTATAATTTAAATTTGGATGCGTAACTGAAATGAAATGAGTGTATTTTTGTTATGTAATTTATTGACAAGAACTAAAAATCGTATAAAAAATAGGTTAATTATTTTTAAGAACCATCGGGTTGTGAAAGGTTTTTTTGGAGGGTAGTATTGTAACTAGAAGAGTCGGGAAAGTTGCCTACATAATTCAACGAGCAAAGTTTGTCTGTAAAAGGCATTTTAATCAATTGAGGATCTGATCCATATAAACAATCCAAACAGATTAAGAAGTACTAATGAAGATATTGTACGACTTGTTTCAAATGACATCAACCATGAACGTTGGATTGTCGTTGGAAGCAACAACGAAACAAAAAACAGCTGATTCTTCTAAATGTTGAAGTACACGGAATGAGGGGAGAACTATGCAGTGGGAAAAGAAAAAAAGAAATTAAACACTTAAGTCTTAATCCTTAAAGAAAGAAATATTGAAAGCAAAATTCGATGAAGTATTTAACGCAAGAAAAAGTAAATAAATCTTGATATTATGGTATTCAAGATACGATTTTGTTACATTGTATCTCTTTTGTACAATAAACCTGTTAGAATTTTATATATATATATATATATATATATATATAATATATATTAGTAAATTTTTACCTAAATGCGAGTTGTGAATAATTTTGTACCCCCATATAGGGCGCGGCATATATATTGTTTGTATAATATAATTATCCACTGATATTAATGTTTATTTTATAACGTCATATAGACATTAATATATTTAAAAAGATATGATGCAATTCATATTCTTTTTGGAACAAATATGTCCGTTATAATTCAAATATGGATGCGTAACTGAAATTAAGTGTATTTTTGTTACGTAATTTATTGACTGATTATATGTATTAATTATTAGAGGATATGTTTTCTATGGTGTGAGAGCGTTAACTTGTGTCTAAAATTAAATTATGTTCTTTTAATAGGAGTTCACTTATTAATGTTTAATTGTGCTTGAATTTGCAATAAGCGGTGATTCAAAGTCTCTGTTGCTGTTTGTTTGAAATAAATGTAACTACTTTTGCTTGATTGAAATCAAAAGTATGATTATACTGCAATGAATGAGAGAATAATGCATTATTATAAATTTTTTAGACACCACTTTACAAAGAACATTACTATTGCTCATTTTCAAAATGTAAGTCTTTTCTTGGTAACAACTTCCTATTTTAGCCCAATCTTGGCATACAAATATATAATAGTTCAATAATTATAATTTTGCATAACTGGGTAAGCTCATCAGTGCATAAAAAAGCAAATTTTTTTTTTTAGTCTCAATTTTTACCAAAATCTGAGATTGCCCAGTTGCATGCTTACATTATGCTGAAACAGTTTTTGCCTATAAAAGACAAACATTTTGAGAATAAGCAACAACATAAGTTTTTGTTCTTTGTAAGCTGGTAATTTTAAAAAGTACTAGACTACCCGTGACCCGTTGGGTCAGTATGTTATATTAGCTATGAAATAATTAATGTATGAGTGTGACACTTGTGACATAAAGAAAATCGTTTTTTGTGACATAACTGAAACATTTCTATTAAAGTATATTAAAATGAAAAAAGAATATAGATAGATGCCTATGAGTCGTTCTGTTTATTATAATTGATTATTTTTTTTAAAAAAGATCTTACATTATAATTATAAGTGGTTTGCCATATTTATAGGTAAATGTACACTGAACAGATACCATAATACTTAAAGTTAAATCCAAATTTTGATATATCTTCTAATTTAAATGCAAAAAAAAACAATTGGGATGCTGAAAATGTACACAGTAAAACAATACGTTTTATTGTTGCGTTGATTATTTGTACCGCAAATTAAAAAACACATATTTGCGAGGTTATTTATTTATGTTGGTAGTGTAGAAGAAAATGTATGTTTTTTTTTTAAGAAAAGTGGATTAAAAAATGGAGAATAAATTTTTAAAAAAAAATGAAGGCGGTGGGGAAAATCGCCGTTGTAAAATGCTCTTATGGTCGTCAATGGGTTAAAGTAGATTTATTTGTAAGAAAATTGTGTTAAAATAACTTAAACGTAATACAGAAATAAACAATGTAAAAAAAAAACAAAAATGCAGAAAGTATTAACAATTGTTTATTTGGATTATTTAAACATGAAAAAAAAAATTGGGATGCTGAAAACGTACACAGTAAAACAATACGTTTTATTGTCGATTATTTGCTTATGTACACATGCGCAACCGGAAGTTGTAAACCAGATGTTGGGTTACAACACCTGTTACAAGGTCATTTGAGTTTTATAATTTTTATAGATTTATAGCTCTAGGATTATATTAATTATCCCAAGTTGTATAAATTACATATATATATATATATATATATATATATATATACATAATAAAATGAAACTAAAAACATAAATTTTCAATCATAAGGTAAACCTATCTGGATTTAAAAAAAAAAAAAAAAAAAAAATTAAGAGAATAGAAAGTTATGTAGGAATTTTATTATTATTTATCAAGTCGATCGATTAGTGCGACATTCCCGCTGGATCACCAAAGTTAAGCAATGTTGAACCTGGTCAGTACTAAATGGGTGACCATTCGGGACTTCCAGTTGTTGTATGTGCTCTTCGCTTATCTCGGCATTGTTTCCAGTCATCCTAGACTTCTCCTTGCCACTGTACTTGAGCAGTGCCGATTCAGGAGAGGTGTGGTTGGGGATTGTGCAACCCTTTGCTACACAATTAAACGTACAGCCGCCCCTATAGGGGGTATCCTTTGTCAGGTCAAAGGTTTCAGGAAGAGAGATAATGGAGAAACCTCTTTAGGCCATCATCGTCAGGAGAGAAAAAGTCGAAATTATACAAATGTAAATGTAAGAAGACAACATTGATTTTAAAAACATTCGGATTAGAATTGGAAAAACATTTTTTATTTATGTACATGTAATTTTTTTTTTTTTTTTTTTTTTTTTTAGTGTTCAATAATTTTTCTACAAATATATGGAGAAAACTATATTTGTCTACGTATACATTTGTCTACATATACATTTGTCTACATATACATTTGTCTACATACACATTTGTCTACATATACATTTGTCTACATACACATTTGTCTACATACACATTTGTCTACATACACATTTGTCTACATATACATTTGTCTACATACACATTTGTCTACATACACATTTGTCTACATACACATTTGTCTACATACACATTTGTCTACATATACATTTGTCTACATATACATTTGTCTACATACACATTTGTCTACATATACATTTGTCTACAAATACATTCAAAAAAACTGATATTGCTTTGCCCTTTGACTATTTTTAGGTTGAAGAAAAAGTCAAGAAACAGCATCGCGAATATATGTTGCGGGAGCAGTTAAAGATCATCAAGAAGGAATTGGGTTTGGAGAAGGACGACAAAGACGCCATTGTTGAGAAGTTCCGTAAGAGGCTTGAAGTGAGTGTTTTATTTCACTAAAACAATTTCACATGAAAATGACCCCCCCCCCCCACACACCTTTTTATAGTTCTCAATTTAAGATGGACTCTTCAGAATTCACCTTTACATTAAAAAAACAAAAAATAAAAATATACACGATGCACGTGCTCATGGCAAAACAATATCATATTCAAAATTACTGAGGATACATTTACAAGACTCGGCATTCCTATTCTGTTGCAGTTAATAACTTGAAGGCCAGAGGATTGGCCGAAATGTGGTGAAACAGTAACTATGAAGATGAGGTTAACAGTTCACAAATAAATAAATAAATACAAAAAACTGTTTTGAACGCCATTTAAAAGAAAGAAATAATCTCAAAGAAGGGGAGATAACTAAGCAATAAAAATTGCAATATTTTTATTGTAATGCCTACAAATTCCCATTAATCGCTTTAAAATGATTTTCTTTAGAAAAAAATCAAACTACCAGACCGATTTACGTGATTTTTTTTTTTTTTTTTTTAATATATTCATATTTCATCACAGATGTACAGATTTTCTTTATCTTTGTCTTAATATGGGAGGAATCCTGGACAAAACCCGGATTTTTTTTATACTGGATAGTCTTGTGCCTACTTTACCCAGTTTGAATCAAAATCTCACCCTCAAAAACTGGAACAGCTGATTTTCAAATGAGTAAAGAGAAAACGCACGATCATGTATAGGCTTGACGATTTCGACAATAAAATAGGGTACCTTATATAAATGTACGAGTCTTTTATGCGCTTTTCATTATTTATTTCTTAAACTTCTAAATTACTGAAATGAGTAACCCAGACACATAGACACCAAAGCAACAACCTGCTTAGATTATTTCTACATTATTGACTGTCGCCTTCCATTGAGAGAAACTGATTTGAAACTTCTTGTTTCTTTTTCTTGTTTGTTTTCTTTAGTTTGAATTCTGAGAATGATTCTGTTTTGCATATCTTGGTTATTATTATGCACTTAGTGTGACCCTTGTCAAAATTCACAGTGGCTAACTTAATTGCCATTGACGTAGGGTCCTTGCACCACGATTCGCCCATACATGGAGTATTGTTGCCACTGGCCGGTGCATCTACCACTAGTCTCTCCCTCTGCATTAGCGTACAAAAACGGGTCTCCAATCTAATAGGTCCCATGTTGTCGACTAAGCTTCAACCCCTGTCCCATTGCTGCAATGATACATCTCTTTGCGTGTTTTACAAATACTCTAATGGAATGTGGTCTGATGAACTCGTTGCACTTGTGCCACCTCGATGTACATATTCCTGACGAGCCCACTTAGCAACAAAATCTCACCTCTTCACTGTTGAGGTCCCTAAATGTTAGAAAACTTTCTACTCTAATAGCTTCTTTCCTAGAACGGCTAGATTTTGGAATTCCCTTCCTGCTTCCTTGACTCTACTGATATGCTGCCAAGACTAAACTAGTTTCCTTCAATAATTACAAGAAACCCTCTCTACCACCTATAGCAATGGCCAATGACTCTTTATCTGAGAGTACATCTTTCAAACTGCTTGGCCTAACGTTCACAGGAAACATGAGTTGGAACAATTACATTGAAGGCATTGCCAGGGCCGCTGCAAGAAAGGTGGGCTCTCTCTACCGTGCTAGACAACTACTAACACCCGAAAGTATCCTGTACCTCTATAAGGCCACCATTCGCCCATGTATGGAGTATTGCTGTCACATTTGGGCTGGTGCATCTGCTACTAGTCTCTCACTCCTTGACAAGGTTCAAAAGAGTCGCAAACCTGATAGGCCCTGAACTGGCATCTAAGCTTCAGCCTCTGTCCCATCGACAAAATGTTGCATCCCTCTGCCTTTTCTACAAGTATTTTAGTGGTGAATGCTCTGACGAACTGCAATCACTTGTGCCCCCACGACAAACCCGACAGGCTGCTAAATCCCACCCCCACACTGTAGAGATCCCTAGATGTAAAAGATCTTTTTACTCCAATAGTTTCTTCCCCAGAACCGCTAGACTCTGGAATTCCATTCCAGGTCCCTGCTTCCCCAACAGTACTGACGTGCAGAAGAAAAAAAAAAAAAAAATGCTGAAGTTCAAATGCGACATAAACCAATATCTTAATCTTTCTTAGGCATGAGCCCAATTAGTAGTCCCTTACAACCAAGTGGTGATATGCCTTGTTTGGAGTGAATGGGAGTAAAAAAACAAACAAAAAAACTTGTTTTGATTGTGAAATTATAATGAAAAACGTACTTGCTTCAACGAGTGTAGCAACTGATGAAACGCCTAAAACTGCCCTTTTTGCCTGCGTAAAATAACACTAACAACTATTTAACATACCTCATAAAAGTGAGTTGTTTTAGAACCATGACTTGTGACAATATCGCGGTAATTTTACTGATACTCATGGTTGTGAAGTTGAAGATTCTCTTATTTATTTTTTTCTGACTCGTCGTTCCTTTCATGTGACATTAATAACAGATGACAAAATTATGTGCAGCCCTGTAACTCTTCCTCTCCTTATTATGCCCTTTAGTCTTCGCATTTCATGAGCGATGCTTGTGACAAAGAGGAAAGAATTGCTGTTTTCTAGGTCAGAATCTCTACAGCTAACACTTGCAGTAAAATATGTTCGTAGTATTAGAAAGTAAAATGTTCGTAGTATTAGAAAGTAAAATTCAAAGAAAGAATTCCTAACCGTTATGTTCTCTTTCATGCAATTCTTGGTATCCAACCCAAACACACATCTGTCAGCACTTACTTCTGCCAAAAAGACACACGCTCACTCTGACACGCAGGCTTTTTATTGGAATAAACCGACTGCATCTCCTCTGCATATTTTCCCCAACTCCTGTTACATCACATGATCACCAGTTTATAAAAAGCAGGAGTGGCCTTTTTTTTTTCCTTTTTTTTTTTTCCGTTTCCTGAAACGGACACTGCATGTTGTACAAGGTCAGGTTTGTACTAGTTTTTAATCACAGCATTTATTGTTGGCAAACTTACCTAAAGTTTTGGAAATTGAAGATGAATGACGACGTAAGCAATTACAAAAATATGTGAAAAAAGAAAAAAATTCCATCTCTACTAGGAATAAACAAGAACTTTGGTGAGAGTCACAGATGGGGAGTAGGAGTTTCCACATTAGACTGAGAACCTTTAAGCTAACACGCTGACTAAACCTACAAGTGAATATCTTTCTTAGAAGTGCACGCCTGTGGAACTCCCTTCCATTTGCCTGTTTCCCACCTGACTATAACTTGGATGTCTTCAAGTCTAACATAAACAAATTCCTGATAAACCACCCCCTTAAGTAATCCAATTTATCAAATCTCCATTACTAACGATTACTACGATATTATCCCATTGATTACTGTACACGCAATAACCCTTATCCCCCAAGTGGCTTCCGGGCCTTGATAAGTGGTGACCTCCATGTAAAAAAAAAAAAAAAAAAAAAAAAAAAAAAATCTCGAACAGATTGTCATTCGAAATCGTTAAATAAAAAGAAATCATTTTTGTCTTCTTTGGATTGTTTGAACTATTGCCATCATCTGGGCTGTTTTTCTCCCAACGTTTCGGCTGATGTAACCTCTGGCCATTTTCAGGTGTATTTACACTGGATGGTTACATCGGCCGAAACGTTATGAGAAAAACACGAGATAAGAACAATAGTCCAAACAATTCAAATATGCACAAGAATTATTAAGCCTCATCTCAAAAAAAAAAAATATATGAACATCATACCAAAAGGAAATCAATTTTGATCACGATGTAATAGTCAGCTAACGTACCTCCTAATTTCCCGTATGGCTGCTACTGGAAACGGTGTCAAGGCAAATTAGTTCCTTCGCTTTTTTTTTCTCTCATGCCTATATCTTGTTTGTGCATGTACTTTTTGAAATTTTGCTATTGCGATTTCAATAATTTTATTTTTATATTTTCATAAACATATATTTATTACATAGATTCAAATCAAAAACTTATTTTTAAAAAGTTTATTAAAAGTGCAAATAAAGACTAATTGTTATTTTTATCTTTTTATAATTTAAATTTTTATTGCATACTTTTCTATTTTATTTCAATAAATCGCTTCACAATAGAAATACTGAAGAACAATAAAAGTGAAGGAACTGATTTGCTTCGTCACTGTTTCCGATAGTGACACACCGGAAGTTAGAAAGTACGTTATAACGAACGTTTATTTATTTATTTTTTTTCCACAGAAAGGGGAGACAACTTTGCGGCGTATGACTAAGTATGAATTGAAAAATTGTCTCCCTTACATTATTTTTTTATTTTATGCTCATCGCCATTGTACCTATTTACTATGCCTCCCCACGGGACAGTTAGACACCAGGGTCGTTTTTTAACGTGGAGAAAAGGTACAAAAATAAAAAATTGTCTCAGTCGTGAAGGACTGATCCTCCACCGAAAGAGAACAAGAAATGGAAGTGCAGCATCTGAAGAACACATACTACACTTTGATCTTGACCAAAAGGCCAAGTATCGCCATTGTATCCTTAAAAGAAAAAAAATGAATCTTTTAGATTTTGTTCATTAAAGAAACCATAGAGATAATTAAACGTTTTGATAAATAGAAAAAAAAAAAGATTAGCTTGCTTTGATTGGCTTAGAAGAGGGACTCTCCACACTATGAGCACTAAAGGCTAATTTCTTATGATAAATATACTAAGGACAGATTTTGCTGGTATGAAGATCTCTGGCTGGATTCAATCCATAACTTCGGACACGTGCAAATAAATCGGTACTATGATCAATCCCCCCCCCCCCATATTGATCATTGGATGTAAGGAGCTAAAACAAATGAATGACCACTGCTATTATAGGTAGGAGAAAAAGTCAGCAGGATGAGTTCCATGAGTTCCACAGTTCTTAGCCCTGTCGGTGGGGCATTAGAATACGCCGGCTGCCTCCCTGCAGAGGGTAAAAGTCCCTCAATGGGGGTCCTGGATATGACCTTAAACTATATCCAATGGTGAGGCCCCAGCTCGTGGGCTCTAGGGAGTGTGGAGCCACCCTTTAATTACCATTGCTCCCAGGTCCACTCTGACCCGGAGTGGTAGTACCTGTTAGGGTCCCAACTATGGGTTAAATAGAAACCGACGTGAAAACAACAAATATATTCTATTAAAAAAATTTTTTTCTTCAAAATCTTTGGATTCGGCATTAAATAACCCGAAAAGGGTTGATATGCCGTAAAACAAAAACAACCAACCAAAATCCACAGTTCTTGGGGGGGGGGGGGGTACTAAGATAAGGAAATGTATTATAACAATGTACCTGAACAGTGATTTTTTTATTTTTATTTTTTTTTCCGAAGGCCATTCGAGAAAAAAGGTTAATGAGTTTACGGTAGTCAGACAACAGCATGTTAGCAGTTAGTGGTTGAAATGGATTATTTTGGGGGATCGGCTCAACAAGAACTTGTTTACATTGTACTTGAAGATGACTATATTGTAGGCATCTGGAAAGCAGATCAGAACAGTTCCACAGGCGGGGAATTCTAGGAAAGAAGCTTTGTTCATGGAATTTGCATTTCGATTTTGGCTCCGATTGAGAGTAATGGAAACTATTGATAGTGGTTGTAGTTTGACGAGTTTTTTGTGAAAGTTTGTCAAGTGACATAAATGAATAGCTTAGTCAAATTAAAGAAAACAACTAGATCAATGAGTTGAGCTGCAACAAAAGAAGCAGAAGACAATTCTGAAGAACAAATGAACATTTTCTTCTTCCACCCTCCCTATGCCAATATGTTTTTACATTTGATCTTTTTCTTTTTCTTCAGGGTCTTGTAGTGCCACAACACGTGACGGACGTGATTGATGAAGAATTCAGCAAACTCTCTTTTCTCGACAATCATTCTTCAGAATTCAAGTAAGGTTTTTTATTTTACTTTTTATTAATTATTTTTATAAAGTTTTTGATTTTATTGCTATTTCCTTTTTTTTTGCATTTTCGAAATCTAAAAGAAAAATGAAAAGAATTCTTTTTAAACCAGTGTTTTGTTTTTTTGTTTTTTTTTTTGTTTTTTACATTTACATTTTTTTTTTATTTTTTTTCTCGTTTTATGCATAAAACTTAAATGTCATTCTTTTTCTCTATCTCATCCATTTGTTTTTCTTATCTCATCCTTCTACGTTTTCTTGCCCACTTCTACCCTCCCCCCTTCCCTTCCTTCTATCCCCCCCTCATGTCTCTTTCTTCTACCCTTTCCCGTCTCCCTTAAAAAGAGATTTAAATATAACGCAGCCGATCTTCGTATTTTTCAGCGTGACGCGTAATTACTTAGATTGGCTCACCAGCATGCCTTGGGGTCGATTCAGCAAAGAGAACTTTGACTTGGATTATGCCCGCACTATCTTGGAAAGGGACCACTATGGCATGGATGATGTTAAAAATAGGATATTGGTACGTATACGATTCCGTCTAACGAATCGTTCTAAAGCAAATATGTAAATCCAGCATAAATCATTGCAATAACGTTGATTTTACTCTCGGCTTATGCGAACTGAATTCAGCGAGAAAAATGATTTGGTGGTGGACTTTTAAATCATCGATAGTATTAATGATCTTTTAAATAACTGTACCAACCCAGTATTTCCCAGGATCTATGTTGTTGAAATTTTTGTAAATATTTCTGTTGTATAATCTGGAATTTTGTATCAAAGTATGTTTATTGCCAGTAATTGATGCCTCCGTCCCCCCACCCTCTGTAGGGGCAGCTGCGCATGTAATTCTGACGTAAGGGTTGCTCACTCTCCAACTACTCTCCTGAATTGGCACTGTTTGAGTCCACTGGCAAGGAATTGCCAGCAACATGCTACAACAATAACTAATGAAAATTGGCTTGTTAGAATGAAAGTTCGATTTGTCAGTTGAAATGCTATTTAAGTATAACTTCTAAAATCTGGTAAAACTAATTTTACATATTAGAGTTGATAGAACTGTTATTTTTGCTATATACCCCTGAGGGTGGGACACCACGCACAATATGGCTGTGTGTAGTGAGAGGAATACAAAAGAAGACAATTCGTAATCCATTGGTAATCATAAGAAATATTGGTCCTCGTCTTGAGGAAGCATTCTACTTTGATAAGATTCTGAGACTATCCTTCCTGACCTGAAGGTTTTTGGTGTGATTTTCGAGGACATCCAATGGTGAGGCCCATTTGGGGTCTGTGGTAAAATTACAAGCAAAATTGGAAAACAGATGAATTCAGTCGTGTTTAATCAGACATGCATAAATAATGATTTGCTGCCAAAGTATACAAATATATATATATGTGTGTGTGTGTCTAGATCTTACTTATTGTTTGTTTCAGGAATTTACTGCTGTCAGTATGCTGAAGAAAAGTACCCAAGGGAAGATCTTGTGCTTCTATGGACCACCAGGAGTCGGCAAAACTAGTATTGCCAAATCAATTGCAAAAGCACTCAACCGAGAGGTAGGCTACCCCATTTTTTGTTTTTGCAATTTTATTTCTGTGTAAAGTCCTAGAAAACAAGCGATCACTTCCTTCTTTTTTCTTTTTTTTGAAATTTAAAAAAATTTTTTTTTTTTTTTTTTTTTTTTTTTTTTTTTTGTTTAATTGCTTATTGTTTCATTTTACTTGGTTTAACGCTTGATCTCTACATGAGATATCTGAACGTCCAATTAAAGTTTTCCTTTTCATCTCAAATGTTGAATTGCTAAAGAATTGAAAAACACAAAATTTTCTGTTTAATTATTTCATAAATAAATCATTAGGGATGTGACAACAGCATATTCTTTTCTTTGTTTTGATTCCCAGGTATATATATATCCATTGATATCTTATGTTTTTATGTAGTGATGTGGTTCTCCGTTAATCGTGTTTAACTTTGTTAGATATATACTCGAGTCAAAACAATGAAAAGAATATGCTGTTGTCATAGCCCTAATAATCATCCAAGTTTCTGTGATCATGCCAAAAATCTAACAAATACAAATTATCAATCCTCATCTGGAAAAATCCAAAATAACAATCTTTTTATTTTTTTATTGTTTTTAGGTTTTTAATGCATAGGTTACCCTGTGTGTATATATTACATCACATCAGTTTGTATGTGGGTGTATTTTTATGTAGTAAAAACTACTCGAAGTAAGATAGATATCGAGAGAGGCATATATTTTTGTCCGTTTCACTTTTCTATTAAAAAAAATGAGCACATCATCTTCATCAATCTATATATATATATATAATCTGTGAAAGTGTGTGTCTGTGTACATTTCCCTATGCAATAACTTTATCAATTTTTAGTCTACAGACTCAAAATTTGATATACAGGGTACTGAAATTTGGGAAAATCGATGTGACCGGATTTCGGCCAGAAATTTGGTGATTGAGGGGTCAAAGTTCAACAATTTGACTTTTGAGAACTCTACCAAACTCCTCCGACAATTTTGGGTCTACGCACTTGACATTTTAGATATAGCTTCCTTGGACATGGATCTAACTTAATAAATTGATTTGAGTCCAAAACAATAAATTTTCAGGGGTCATAATAGGGGGCAAAGTTTAAACAATTAATCGTTTTTTTTTGTTTTTTTTTTTTGCTCAACATATATCTCCAAATACCCAGGCAACGCCAGGCTGAAATGCTAGTATGACATAAAATGTTCTTGCTATTCAACAAGCTAAAACTTTTTGTCTGTTAAAAATAGGCAAAATATTTAGTACGTATATAACATAGTAATAAAAAGGTTCTTCACTATGATGAGTCTGTTAACCTTTGACCTCTCCAGTATATAATTTTAATATTATTAAAATTGAGAAAATTTCTCTTCAGTATTTCAGGTTCAGTGTTGGTGGCATGACTGATGTGGCAGAAATTAAAGGACATCGGTAAAACTTGGCATTTTCAATTTTTTTTTTTTTTCTTTTTTTCAAGACTTTGTGATAATTTAATGTTTTTCTCAGTAAATAGCTTTCATTTATTAACCATTTAAGCTTGAATGATACTCAGTGTTTATTTGCACATATAATGAAAATTTTGAGTCCAGAAAATTTAGAAAAGCCGTTATGATGTATGTATCCGTCGCAGAACGAATGGGAGAAATGTTAGGGTTTTTAAAATTTTTCCAAAATTTAAAACCCCCTTTAATTTAATTT
This sequence comes from Euprymna scolopes, assembly GCF_053919585.1. NCBI lineage: Eukaryota > Metazoa > Mollusca > Cephalopoda > Sepiida > Sepiolidae > Euprymna > Euprymna scolopes. The sequence continues at coordinate 103,247,317 of NC_136509.1, forward strand.
GAGGGATTTTGTTAGTATTCATAATAATGAAACTTAATTGCTAAAACTTGTAAAATTTGATATTCTTAAATAAAAAAAAAACTTGATCAATTTACCTAATTTTTAGAATATAACATCTTCATGACAAGTTGTTTTTTTTTTTGTTTTTTTCCTAATTAAATGCAAGTCTAAAAAAAATTTATTTAATGATATATAAGCAGTTTTGAACTGTTGCTTATTTTTGTGTTTAATTTTCGTTTCCAAGTAGTGAAAGGAGAGAGATTACCTCCCCTTTATTTTTTTGCACCCTCATTTTTTTGGATGGAACATATTTTTTATTTAATCTAATTAAATATTTAAATATTTTTACATGCATAAAATATTATGGATGTAAAACTATTTTAAATATTTAATAGATAGTAAATATGTTAGTTACAGTAGTCCATCCATGTGGATGATGACATCTTTATTTATTTATTTTTTTTTTTTTACTCTGTGACTCTGTTGATGACTGATGCATGATCTACACTGCTTTTCACAGGAAGACAGGATTTGGATTATTATTTTAAGTGGGCACCGCTCGTCAGTGTCTCGGTGTGCGATGCTCCATAGCTGCTCGCTCATGCTCGTTGTTGAAGGCCATCACGATATCACTTGTGGAGCGCCAAGTGTCTCTGTCCGCTGCCAAAGTTTCCAAAAGATTGAAGGGGATATTGCAGTGCTTGAGGGTGAGCTGGGTGAGCTTGATGCAATCTATGTAGGGTTTCTTCAGGCAGCCGACGTTTCATCAGCCATAAGTGAGCTGACCGAAGAGAACTCTTTGAGGTAGTCTGTTTGATGGCATCCTGATGATGTGGCCCAAACAATGAAGCTAACAATGGATAAGGAGTAACTCTAGAGGGGCTTCTCCTGTGAATGAATGTGTGTGTGTGTGTGTATGTATATATATATATATATATATATATATATATATATATATGTGTGTGTGTGTGTTTATATTAGATTTATATTTGAGTCGACAGTATAATTCCGGATTCTTTTTATGGGAATATTCTCCTATCATCTTTCTGCCTTGATAACACTTAAACTTCTTTTAATCTGATTTTAATTCTAAACTTGTTATCCCTTTATTTTTAATTCTTTTCCCCATTTTATAAATTTTTTATTGAAGTTTTTTTTACATTTATAACTAGCTTTCCTATAATGCTGTTTCAATTAAGGCCAATACCAGCAAATTCATAGCTTTCCTATAATGCTGTTTCAATTAATGCCAATACCAGCAAATTCATAGCTTTCCTATAATGCTGTTTCAATTAATGCCAATACCAGCAAATTCATAGCTTTCCTATAATGCTGTTTCAATTAATGCCAATACCAGCAAATTCATAGCTTTCCTATAATGCTGTTTCAATTAATGCCAATACCAGCAAATTCATAGCTTTCCTATAATGCTGTTTCAATTAATGCCAATACCAGCAAATTCATAGCTTTGCTATAATGCTGTTTCAATTATTGCCAATACCAGCAAATTCATAGCTTTGCTATAATGCTGTTTCAATTATTGCCAATACCAGCAAATTCATAGCTTTCCTATAATGCTGTTTCAATTAATGCCAATACCAGCAAATTCATAGCTTTGCTATAATGCTGTTTCAATTATTGCCAATACCAGCAAATTCATAGCTTTCCTATAATGCTGTTTCAATTAATGCCAATACCAGCAAACTCATAGCTTTGCTATAATGTTCGTTTGCTAATATCTTTTCTCTTTCACATTTCTTTGAAACTCCAGATTAAGGAAATTTCATATCTTATTTGAGTATCCTGTCGAACAATAAATTCATGTAAAATATATTTTATATAGCAAGGTTACGTATTTTAATAATAATGCTACAGTCCTTGAATCTTGACTTTTGCCTCGAGAAAAGGGCCTCATTTCTATTAACTTCAAAAATCTCCCATATTTCCTCCTATAACACACAACACGCTAGGTAACATACAAATATCTGTGCATGAGGTCGCCAAGCTAATCAAGAACCTAGATTCCAGTAAAGCAACTGGCCCTGATGGCATCCCAATTATAGTGTTAAAAAAGCTTCAACCAGAACTTGCTCCCATACTTACGAAACTATTTAAGCGCTGCCTTAAGGAGAAGTGCTTTCCGACTCCCTGGAAGACCTCATCAGTTTGCCCTGTATTTAAGAATTCAGGTGATAAGTCATCTCCCTCTCAGTACAGACCAATAAGTCTCCTGTGTGTTGTGAGTAAGTTGCTGGAATCCATATTAAATAGAGAAATAGTCAACCAGCTCAGCAGAAATAACCTTAGTGACACGCAATATGGTTTCCGCTCTGCAAGATCTACCGCAGATGTGCTGACGGTTATATCTCATAGTATTAGCGAATCTCTTGACAAAGGCTTCCTTTCTAGGGCAATTACTTTTGACATATCAAAGGCTTTCGACAAGGTATGGCATAAAGGCCTACTTCACAAGATTTCCAGCTACGATATAAATGTTTTCTCTATCATTAAATCATTTCTCTCTGATAGGCTCAGAAGAGTAGTGGTTGATGTACAAAAATCAGAGGCCTGCAGTATTAATGCTGGAGTCCCTCAAGGGTCCATCCTGGGCCCAACTCTTTTCCTGATCTACATCAATGACCTCCCTAAACATATACTTAAATCATTCGTTGACATCTATGCTGATGACACAACCATCTACGGCAACACATCAAAGGCTGTAAATGACAAAGTTCTCTCTGATTCTCTCTCCTCTGATCTCTAGCGCGTGGTTCAGTGAGGGAAGACGTGGCTGGTTACCTTTAATGCATCTAAAACCAAGCTCCTATCTTTACATCATTAACGCTCTGATCCCCATCTGGCATCAATTGGGATGGATGGTTCTCGTCTGGGAGAGGCCCCATGTTTTGACAAGCTTCTGGGTTTGACCTTTACTCCTGATCTGAAATGGAACACGTACATCAAGTCTGTTGCCAAGGTCGCTGGAAAGATGGTGGGATCCTTCTACCGCTCCAGAAGATATCTCACTACTTATGCAATTCTCTATCTATATAAAAGCCAAGTACGTCCAAGGATGGAATACTGTTGCCACATCTGGGTAGGAGCCGCTAAAAACAGCCTATCCTGCCTTGACAGAGTACAAAATAGACTTTGTGGCTTAGTGGGGGATGCCCTTTTTTCTCTACCCTGCAACCTCTCTCCCACAGAAGAGACGTTGCGAGCCTATCCTTGTTTTATCGTTATTTCCATGGCAGGTGCTCGTCTGAACTCCAATCTCTGGTCCCCCCTCGCCAATCTTTCACGAAAAACACTCGTCTAGATGAATCCACTGTGAAAAATTTCCCCCACTCTATATCTGTGCCTAAATCAAAACGTGGATTCCATGAACAAAGCTTCTTTCTTAGAACTGCACGCCTGTGGAACTCTGTATCGCCTGCCTGCTTCCCACCTGACTACAACATGGATGTCTTCAAGTCCAGCGTAAACAAATTCCTGATGAACCGCTCTCTCAAGTAGACACTTTATTAAATCTCAACACTAACGTACTGTACATGCAATAGCCCTTATCCCTGAGTGGCTTCCAGGCCTTGGTAAGTGGTGACCAGCTTGTAAAACAAAAAAAAAAAATCCTTGTATAACATAATTGGGTCTGTCACTAGTGTGACCGCCCAACGGTTACGAGAAGTCTTCAAAATCTTTACTGTTTATTTTTACAAAAAATGTTCGCAATATTTTACAATTACAAGAAATTCTTAACAAACTTTAAAAAAGCTTAACCAACCCCAACTACTTATTGTTTTGTGGTAGAAGGGAGTTCCCCCCCCCCTTTTACGAAAAGGCAAAAATGTGTGTTCCCTTACCCCATAGTGTTCGCCAACGAAAAAGAACGAGTCCTCATGTTGTCCCTTCCCTGTATCCCTCCACAAGTGATCAAATCACCTCCCGGCTAAGATGGGGAGGGAGAGTGACAATACGGTGGCACTTATGATGTCTTGTGCCACACGTGAAAATGTTTTGAAAATTGTATTATGTCTAGTAAAAATTTGTCAAAATGTTAAAAATAAAATCGAAATAAATACCAGGAAATTATTTTTTAAGTATTCATAAAAATACCATTAAAATATTTTAAAAATAAAATCGGAATACATTGTTTTGCATAGTAGTATTGTGGATACAAGAGTTGTGTCCCATTGTCACGAAATGACAAATTTTTTTTTTTTTTTTTTTTTTTTTTTTTTTATAGCCGGTCGACCTAGTTTTCTGTTATACCAAATTTTTTTCACTTTTTTTTTTTTTTTTTTTTTTTTGGACGGGAGGGGGGAGTCAAACCTTCCTCTGATTTTGCTTTCGTTTATAATTTAATTTTGGGGGCAGGTGGGGAGTAGTGACAGCCACCATAAATAAAAAAAAGACCCCCCACCCCCATAAAAAAAAACTATCCTTGTGTGGACAGGACTCTCAAATGCAAACTGTTAAAAACTTTTTTATGCACATATGATTCAATTCATGTTTGTCGTTTCTTTTTAATGCATTTATGTTTTGCCTTTAACAAGAATTTCATTTTTCGAAACTCTGCAGAATAATGTCTTGAGTTGAGGGTTCCTTACTACACCACGTCTCCACACCCGGGCAACGCCAGGTACCCCCGCTAGTGTTAACTCCTTCTAAAAATAAATTTTTAAAAAAAGTATTATACAAGATATTTTAGCATTTATTAAAACAATATCGACATATTACTACGTTAATGAGGCATCAATAACTTTGCCATAAAAATAAAAGATGGCGTAAATATTATAAAACACAATGCAACTACTCTTCAGATTTTTCTGGATTTAAGTAATCACGTCCAAATTCGACAATTTGATTTAATATTGATGGTGGATGTGCCATCAAGTAAAAAAAAAAATAGGAAATTTTGATATTTTTCATGTTTCATATATTTTAACTTGTATTTTTATTTAAAATTAATTTCTTTTAGGAGAACTTATATCGGTGCAATGCCAGGAAAGATTATCCAATGTTTAAAGAAAACGAAAACAGAAAATCCTTTGATTCTTATTGATGAAGTAAGTCCATTTTTTTTTTTTTTTTTTTTTTTTTTTTCATGTTTGTATGTCAGTTTCCAAAAAATGAGTTCATGTAATGTGGTGTGTGAAGATCTCTTGGAATATTAAAAAGAAAAAAAATGATTAGTGTTAAAATTGTAGCTTCTTTGAAGTAGAAGTTTTGGTACTTGTTCAGAATTCCTCCTATATTAAGAAACCAAAGTACATAAAAATCTTTATAATGTGCATGTCCGTCATGGAATCAAAAGATTATACGACAAAAACAAATTCTGTAAATTGTGTGTGTGTGTGTGTGTGTGTGTGTGTGTGTGTGTATATATATATATATATATATATATATATATATATATATAGGCAAAATGTGTGTGACCATTTCGTGTATGTCTTCAAAAGGCTTTTCTCGCACACGCTCCCGGGGTCGTTACTATCGCTTAAAACTGCGTATATAGGTCCTATATAATAATATTTAGGAATTAGGAAAGCGCGTAGCGTATAGATTTGTTTGTGTGTCCGCTAAAAACTTTTGACATATTTACGTCGATTTTTACAAAATTATTGTTATTTTGGCTTCTCGTGTGTTGATTGGGCTTTTTAGTATAAATAAAATGAAACTAAACTCAAACTGACGTGTTCGCGGCATTACGCCGGGAAAAACGTCCTGCGTGACTTCTATTTGACCTTCTTAATTAGGTCAAATGGAAGCAGCAAAGTTAACTTTTATTACACACACCTGTTTTTATAGTTATAGTTAGATAAATAAATTCAAACACATCGCACGTTTTTTGTTCTTTTTTTCACACATTAATTTCCAACTCAAGGGTACGGGTTCGATTCTCATACTCACCTACCAAAACATTTTTTTATTATTATTTAACCCCCCCCCCCCCCCCCCCCAGTCTTGATTTACCTCAAGACACCCGGGCATTGCCGGGTACCTCCCGCTAGTATATATACAAAAGCGAAAATTTGTTTGTGTGTCCGCTAAAAACTTTTGACAGACACGACGAAAATTCACAAACTTGGTATCATGTTGAAGCCCCATCCTTTGCACGAAAAATTGGCCAAAAACGTTAATTTTTTTTTTCACCCCGAAATTGACCCTTTTCAACAGGAGGGGGGGGGGTCAATAAAAACGGTCCTCTCGTGACGACGACCGGTTCTACGCATGTGTCAGATGACGTCATGACCTGATTTACTTTAAATACTTGAAGAACTGACTAAATTTCATGTACGTCGTGTTAGCTCAGTTGGTTAGCGCGTTGGTTCGTTATCTAAACGTTTTGGGTTCGAATCGTGGTGTGAGATGTCTTTTTTTTTTTTTTTCTTTTTTTTTTTAATTTTAATATCGAAACAGGCTTATTTAAGCCATTTTTCACGTGTTCGTTTTTCTGTTTTCTTTTTTCGATTTTTACATTTAACATCGTTCGTTTGCCTTGCGTTAGTTTTTTTTTTTTTTTCGATGTTTTGATTACCCCCCCCCCTCCCGCTTAAGTTTTAACGTTCGTTTTTATGTTTTCTTTTTTTACTTCGCTTATAACAAACAAACCTGGTCATTGACCTCATTTGATGAATAGCTATTGCTTATGTCGTCGTCGACGTAACGCTCTACGACTTCCGTGCGCGCACCTGTCAGTTTGGTTCTTAAATAAATTCAAACATCTTTCAGTAATTCATTCTGGCTGGCCGTTTTAGTTTCAAACTTCGCCTCAGTGTAATGTAAATCCTTGTCATTTGATTTGCGTTTGGTAGATGAGGCATAGCATATATTTGTTCATGATCGTAAACTTTTACCAGACTAACAAAAAAAAAAAAAAAATGAACCCTAAGGGAACATATATTTGTTGACATAAATAATTAAAAGAAAAAACAAAAAATTAAGTGAAAAAATTTTGTATAAATATTGTTTAATAATACACTACGATAATTTTGTGTTCGTACAGATATTATCACCTTTTTTTTTTTCTTTTTTTTTTTATATGGAATTGCCTTCTAAATTTGATATCTGCATTGTCAGACATTAAAATCAAAATAAAATACACTTCCCCCCCCCCATGTCCCTCGACACAAATGAAATTTTATTAATATTATCTTTTTTGTATTTTTTCTGATATGAATAAAAAATGTTTTAAAATTAGGTTTAAGTAAAAACACCCCCACCTCTTACCACGCACACATAAATACAAATTTAAAAGGGTAACCATGATAAAAGTTGCTGGCCGAAAGAGAAATCTTTTAAAATTTCCAACAGATGAGATGGATCAACCAACTTCACCATCTCCTCTTTTTGAGTTGGCCTTGTGTCTAAATTTTTTCATTTTTCCAATTGTATTTTTTTTTTTTTTTCCTGTGAATAAGAAATTTAATATCTCAAAGTGTATCTGTTCCATCCAAAGATGGTGCCATACTATCATGGTATCTGTGTTTATGCCAGATACTTCTAGAATGGAAAAATGTCAAACTCCTACATGGATTGATATACTCTGAAATCACATAGTATCAAGACAAGTTTGTTTCAATTTAATTAGAGTTCATATTTTTCTTAGGTAGGATTTCCACAGGTCTCCGCTAGATTTTTTTTTTTTTTTTTTTTTTAAATTCGTTCTCTATTTCTGTCCATTTTCTTTGACAGGTGGATAAAATTGGCAAAGGTTATCAGGGCGACCCTGCTTCTGCACTGCTTGAACTATTAGATCCGGAGCAAAATGCCAACTTTTTGGACCATTATTTAGACGTCACTGTTGACCTGAGCAAGGTAAACCTTAACAAACTCATAATTTTTGCCATTCATTTTTGTTTTATTCATCAGGTTTTGTAGTTAAAGTCGCTCTAGACAAAGCATGAAGCCATTTGATATAAAAAGCTAAAATGAACAAAAAATAATGCAAAGACCTTCACCTGCTCCGTGGTGATTGCCGTTGGGGTGCTACAGATAACCTGTCAACCAGTCCTCTCCATCCTTCCTTGCCCTCCACACGTTTCACCACCTCGCTCAGCTTCAATCCTGTCCATTCTGTGATGTCTTCCCATCTTCTCTTCTGTCTTCCTCTCTTTCTTCCTCCTCTGACTGTTCCTTGGAGCACTGTCTTGGCAATCCTCTCTCCTCTTGTTAAGTGCCTGAACCATTTTAGTTTGCACCTCCTGATTATGGTAAGATCTTCATAAGAATCAATGGTTTGCCTTATTCTGTTTTTGACTTCCTCATTCGTTATCTGGTTTTTATAAGAGATGCCAAGCACTCTTCTGAAACATCTCATTTCTAAGGCCTGAATGCTATTCTCTAATTCTGCTGTAAATGTCCATGTTTTACAAGCATACTGGAAAACAAAATGGACAAGACAGATGCAAAGACAAGAGATGCCTATTGGCCTTAGTTTTTGATTTTACTTTTCAAGCCCAATATAAGGCGATCACTTTCTTTGCAGCAGACTTGGAAGTGTCTTCTTTGTATTTATTCCAATTCATGTTGTTTGTGAACATTAGACCAAAGAATTTAAACATATCAGTCAGGGCACTCGATAATAGGAAAGATTTTTTTTTTTTATATATAATTATTTTTTATTTTTTTTATTTTATTTATTTATTATTTTTTTTTTTAATGAAAATCACTCCAGACAAGACATGAAGTCACTTGACATGAGCTAAAACAAAAGATGATTAATTCAAAGACAAGAGATACCTATTGACCTTAGTCTTGAAACAAACAAGTCTATAAGTAGGAGGAAAAAAGTCAGCAGAAAAAATCATTTCTTGGAATGAGATGCATTATATAATAAAGCATCAAAACAGTGAATTGATGAAAACCAATGATTCAAACGAGCTGAAGCAAAGGAAGCAGGGAGTAGAGCATCCAATTCTAAAGAACATATGCCATAATAGTAAAGACTGAGACTAGCAACATTTTGCATTTATTCATTTAAAAGATATCCAATGTTTGTTCATTATTTTAAAATGATTGTAAATTATTGCAGTTGTAAAATTGTGAAATCATTTCTTAGTGTTGATTTCCATGAAATCGTTTTCATCCAATTATTTCTTCATATCTTTATTTTTTGCTATCTTTAAACTATTGTTACATAAGGGAGGGAGAAGAAGAGGATTTGACTTGGATACTTTACTTGAGGGATACTGGTACCCTGGTGATGACGTGTCCATTTTACTAATGAAGAGAAGTTTACGACGATGAGAGAGAGAGATCTTACGAGTGTTAAGCGACGAGAGAACGGGACCCAAGATCCCTTAAACCGTTTGTCTAGTGGTTAGGACGCTTGTGTTTGAATTAAAGAAGATTCATACCTGGTCCGCTGCTCTGGGAGAGTCTTAATCTGGGTGGAGCTCTCTTGCTGTTTTTGCCGAAATACACAAGATGAAGACAGATGTTTGGTTTTCAACCTTTTATTCTCCCAGGCATGATCTGCAGATGTCGCCATCGATGGTCTCCACTGTGGGTACCTACCACGTCCCACGTCTGGGGTGCGCATCTCCCCCCCTTACTTAGGAGAGAACCATTTTAGACTTCTGCTCGGCTTGGCATTTTCTGAGAGACTCAACGTTTCACCAACCTTGCCACGTAGCATCACATGACATCCGGTTAGATGAAACGTCACTTCCTGCAACATGGATTAACTACAAAAATATCTCTCTGACCTCCTCCCACCCTCTCCCTCTCTCTCTCTTGATCTACTATCTAATAGAGACACAGAGAGAGAAAATAGAGAGTATGAAAGAGCCAGAGAGAGAGAGAGGAGAGATGCTCTTTAACACTATCTCAACAAGGGACCATTGACAATCCTACCCAGGATTATAGAAAATCCTGGTTTGTCTGTTTAATTTGACCAAATGACACAAACAAGGGAAAATTGTTAATAAATCATTTACGAGGGGGCGTGCAATAAGTAATGCCCCTGACCCACTTCCAGTTGTCTGATCTAGCTGAAATTTTGCATGTGCAATGATTTATATCTCTACGGGGTATATGGAAAATTACAGTTCTGAATTAATTGTAGTTTCTGTTTTACAGGTGTTTGAACTGAGTCAGGTGTGAAATGGAGCCTGTTAAATGTCGAGCAGTGATCCAGTTTTTATATTTGAAACGATGCACACCACAAGAGACTTTTGATGAAATGAAAGAAACTTATAGTGATAATGCCCCATCATATGACCTTGTAAAACGCTGGCATCTGGAATTCAAACCTGGCCGGAAGTCTGTGAAAACAGTTCCCAGACCTGATCGCCCCCTCCCCTTTCTGCCATTGATGAAGCATCTGTTCGTCAAGTTGAGGCTGCCATTTTGGAAGATCGGCGCATTACTATTTGCCAAATAGCCCAAGATGTCAAGATTAGTACAGGGTATGTGGAAACTATCATTTAATACCATTTGCATATGCATAAGGTGTCTGCCAGATGGATTCCCAGGTTGCTCACACCATTCCAGAAGCGAGAATGCGTTGAGTGCTCGAGGATGAATTTGGAGATGTGCCAAGAAGATGAGTCAAAGTTTTTCAAAAGACTGATTACACAGGATTAAACGTGGGTCCATCACTATGATCCAAAGACCAAAGCCCAGTCAATGCAGTGGAAGCACTTGGACTCGCCACCTCCAAAGACGGCAAGGGTGCAGCCCTCCGTTGGCAAGGTCATGCTCAGTCTTCTGGGACCAGGACGGAGTAGTGATGACAGATTTCCTGGCAAAGGGTACCACAATTACAGGAGCCTATTATGCTTCACTTTTGAGGAAATTAAGGGAAGCTATCAAGAGGCAGGGCAACATCAGCAAAGGTACCCTCCTCCTGCAGGACAACGCTCCATCCAGTTCACAACTCTCATGTCACCAAATCAGAAGCACGGGCGTGTGGTTATGAAATCCTTCCCCATCCTCCCTACTCTCCTGACCTTGCACCCTCTGACTTTCACCTCTTCCCGGCCATGAAGTTGTTTTTGAAAGGAAAGTGTTTCCCAGATGATGCAGCCTTGATTTCTGAAGTCACGTCATGGTTGCAGGACCAACCAGGGGTGTTCTACAAAAACGGTCTCCAGAGCTGCATCAAACGATGGGAGAAATGCATGACTCTGTGTGGTTCCTATGTAGAGAAAGACTAATAACTGTCGAGTTTCGTTGCTCTACTGCTATGGGAAGTGGGTCAGGGGCATTGCTTATTGCACGTCCCTCGTATTGTTGATTTCCATGAAATCGTTTTCACCCCTTTTTCTTTTTTTTTTGCACACTTTTACACACAACTTGTACAAACTACTTCACCAGACTTCTTTTTTTTTTCTTTCTCTTCCAGGTTCTTTTCATCTGTACCGCTAATGTGACCGGAACAATTCCTGAACCTCTGCGAGACCGAATGGAAATGATTGATGTCTCTGGTTATGTGGCCGAAGAAAAAATGAACATTGCCAAAGTAAGCCAATGTAACTTTGTTAGGCGTAAACTCGATTTGTTATTTGCTTCCTTTTTGTATTTTCTACGTGAATGTTTTTACGTTTTTTTTTTTTTTTCCAGTCCTATCTTGTTCCCCAAGCCCAGAATACTTGCGGCGTCGTTGGTGATATCGTGGAGATTAATGACGAAGCCATGAAACAGCTTATAAAATCCTACTGCCGAGAAAGTGGTGTTAGAAATCTGCAAAAACAAATTGAAAAGGTCTCTCTCTCTCTCTCTCTCATATATATATTGTTTGGGAAGTTTATTAAAAACTAAAAATAAGAAAACGTCCTTCGTTAGAACATTATTTTGTCAGTAAGTCCATCGCTTGTATCGCTGAATAATTTTACTTATATGAATAAACAATAGAACCAATGTTCTGAAAGGATCAACAGTTTTTACCATGAAACACTGTTTCAGGGATTTAAAAACAAAACAGTGTTGATCAAACACCATCTCCCTCAAAACACATGAACAAAAATATTTTTGATACTGGATTTAGTTTTTTTTCCTCCAGATAAATTAAGCTAACCAATTCGTGTCATCCATCCCTTTCTTCACAAGTTACTGTGCCTACTTACAAACTACTGTTTTATATAGTGTTTGGTTTGAATCCATTAATTCAATATAGGATTCACTCCTAAACTAATAAATCTGTTATCATGTGTTATAAGTATTTTACTTGTCTATGCCTGTTTGTATGCCCAGTTAAAACTTGAAAAATATACAAAAAACTCTACAAAGTTGGTATTTTTTTAATTGGTATAACTCTGGGAAAATAATACCTAAAAGAATTTTCCAGAATAGCCAACAAAAAATAAATAAATGTTACCAAAGGCAAGATAAGTCTATCTACCTGGATAATTTTGTTTTTTATTTAACTTATTTCAAAATGTTTCATTTAAAAATAAAGGTGGTATAAAGCCTGTAGAATTAAAAACAAAATGATTTCTTTAGAGCCATAGTCGAACTTTGATAATCACACAAAAATTGAAAATTAAACAAAATATTGATAGAATATTACATTTTTGCACAATTGGTGATATTTATTGCATGGGGTTCTATCAATATTTTTTAAATTAGGATTCGACTGTGGCTTTAATTTTTTTTTTTTTTTTTTTTTTTTTTTTTTTTTTTTTTTTTTAAATGTCGTTTTAAACAAAAATAATATTGTCTACCTTTTATTGTCGTATTGAAAAAGTAATACATCCAAAAATTCTAATTCATCGATTAAGAAAACTGCTATTGTGTTTTTTGTAAAAAAAAAAAAATTAAAAAAAAATAAATAAAAATTTTTTTTTTTTTTAAACTGTCTGTTGCTGTCGAGGAAATAGGAAGGCAGCCATTTGCAAGAGAATTTGGCAGAAAGGGATATAAGACATAAGTTTTTTTTTTTTTTTTTTTTTTTTTTTTTTATTACAGTTCCAATTTCAGAGAATCGCTGTTTACACAAAAAATGTTCAAATTTTATTCATGCACATGTCTCTTGTTTTTTATAAAAAAAATATATTTTTGATAGAAATTTATGAAGACAGAACTGAAATTACTGTTTTTGCTTCGTTATTTTAAATTATTGTTAAAAAAAACAAAATATATTTTTGATTAAAAACATTTAATATTATGTAAATAAATATTTATGTTTTAGCTTTTTTTTTTTTTTTTTTCTAAACTGCTTTCTCTCTTTCTCCCTAAACTGACTTGACTTATCTCCCTTTTCGCCAGTTTTTTTTTTTTTTTCTAAACTTTCTCCCTTTCTCCCTAAACTGACTTGACTTATCTCCCTTTCCGCCAGTTTTTTTTTTTTTTCTAAACTTTCTCCCTAAACTGACTTGACTTATCTCCCTTTTCGCCAGTTTTTTTTTTTTTCTAAACTTTCTCCCTTTCTCCCTAAACTGACTTGACTTATCTCCCTTTCCGCCAGTTTTTTTTTTTTTTCTAAACTTTCTCCCTTTCTCCCTAAACTGACTTGACTTATCTCCCTTTCCGCCAGTTTTTTGTATTATGTTTCCTTGATAGCAATAAACTTATTTTTACAAAAAACAATACCAGTTGTCCTACTCTATGAATTATCGTAATTTTTGGACATATCACTTTTTTCGATATAACAATAAGGTATAAATTATTGGAATTTGTTTGAGGAATTTGTATATTTTATTTGCTGACTGTTATCCTCATCTTTATAGTTGTTTCACGATGTTTCGGCCATCTATTCCTCCGGCCTTCGTCAGGTGGTTTATTACAACAGGATAGGAATGCTGAAATCTCCAAACTGTATTTTCAGTAATCACTGCCTTCCATAGTTGTTGTCGTCTCGCCACATTTTGAGGAAGTAAGCTTCCTCAGACAATGCTCACCTGGAACCGTAGAGATTCAGCGTCTCTATCCACTCCACCCCCTTTAGGCTATATAATCTTTGATGTTCTATTTTAGTTTTAAAAAACAACTTTCCTGCTCCTAAATTCTCTCTTAAACTAAAACAAAAATTTTAAAAAGAGATAACTTAACAATAATTAAAACTTGCAAGATTTACATTGTAATGCCTATGAATTCCCATTAATCACTTAAAAATTATTTTCTCTATCAAAATAAAATTATTTGATCAATTTACATACTTTATTGGAACATATTTTGGCGACATATACTATTTTTTTCTTTTTTTTTTTTCTTTAAGAGGACTTCTGGATAAGAATCTTATTTTATTTTAAAACCTATAGCGGACACGTATATTTTCAATGCTTCGACTACAATCTCAGACATTGTTTTTTAGTAGAGAAAAATAACTTTCATGATCCTAAATTCTCTCAATTTCTTTCTTTTTTTTTTTTTTTTTTCTCCACAGGTCTACAGAAAAGCTGCATTTAAAATCGTAAATGAAAATGTTGCTAAAATCGTTGTGACTCCCGACAATTTACCTGATTTTGTGGGCAAACCACTTTTCACAACAGATAAGATGTACGAACAGACCCCAGCTGGAATCGTCATGGGATTAGCTTGGACGGCCATGGGTAAATGCAGCTTTTGTTGCTTTGTACTCGTTACTCGTAGACACGCCAGGGGATGAATGCTCCCAGCCCTGAACCCCATATTACCATTTTTAATTTTTAAGTTATAAAATAGAATATTATCACTATTGTTTATGGATGTCCTACATAAAATGCTGATGTGCTTATTTTGTGCACGCTTTTCGACTGTACATGAATGTGGCTGATGGTGGGATGAATCTTGAAAAACTGAATAAGTGAAGTGGAAGAAGGAATCTTGAATTCATCTGCATCTTTTCAACATTTCTAATGAAGACGATATCACAAAGGTAACCCAAAAAATGGTTGCATCATTCCACCACTCCAGCAGGTATCTCACTCCCGACACGTTCCTCTACCTCCTATAATAGCCAGATACGTCTTAAAATAAAGTACTGTTGCCACATCTGGGCAGGAGTTGCTCAGAGTATCCTATTCTGCCTTGACAATTCAAAACTAGCTGCCTTTTTCCCTTCCCTACGTCTTTCCCACAGAAGAGATGTTACAAACCTGTTTTTACTCATGATTTTCATAAGTGCTCGTGTGAGCTTGAATCTATGCCCCCCTCCCTTGCCAAACCTTCACAAAAAAAACAACACTTGTCTAACTACAACCATTATCAATAATTTCCCTTACTCTATACACTATGCCTAAATAAAAACGCAAATTCTAGTACTGCCCGCCTGTGGAACTCTGTTCCTCTGGTCTGCTTTCCAGCGTACTACAACATGGTCGTCTTCAAGTCCAATGTAAACAAGTTCTTGTTGAGCTGTCCCCTTAAATAATTAAATTCTAGCCAATTTCCATTCCTAACATTTACTACACTGACCCATTGACCTCTGTATACTCATTAACCCTTGTCCTCGAGTGGCCTTTGGGCCTTGATAAGTGTTTTACTCTCTTGTAAAAAAACAAAAAAAAAAAAAAAACCCTGGTTTACACTTGAAGTGTAAATAAAGAAAAAAAGTTGTACGTTAGAATTTAATTATTTACTTTATTTGTGAAAATTAAAAAAATTCTTTGTTTGCAGGTGGTTCTACTTTGTACATAGAGACCCTTCTAAAGCGGCCGTTAGCGAAGGACGACAAAGAACAGGGCTCTCTTGAAATAACCGGCAATCTCGGTACAGTGATGAAGGAGAGCATCCACTTGGCGTTCACGTTTGCAAAATCATTTATGATGGACAAGCCACCCTACGACAAGTTCCTCCAGAATGCTCACCTCCACCTCCACGTACCCGAGGTGAGTAATTGTTGACGTGATACTATCAATATCCCCACCCCCCTCCCAAGTGTTACGACGGACATAAAAAAGAAACATAACAAAAGAGGAAATAGGTTTATCAGGAGAACAATGAATAGGAAGTTCTTCGCAAAGGTGTGCAAAACGGAATTCGCACGCATTTGGAAAGGCTTTATTTCTATTACAAGAACCCAAGTTTGCCCAGCAGAGCAAACTTGGGTTCTTGTACCGGAAAAATATCCAGTAAATAAAACATTGTTTAGTAAATCGTTATTTTAAAAATTTTTTGCATTTCCATACACCAAATATGGATATAAACATCACTAAAACATCCGCTGGGTCATAAGCTTCATTTCGGTAGTTTACTTGCCTAGGTGGATTGCCTGTAGGCTGAGATAAATCGCGTCACACACACATACCCACAGACAGACAGACATTAGGAAAATTTTATAAGATTACCTTGAAAATAAGGAAAATGTCTTGAAAACACCTTGAAAATCATTCTTTCTGTTCAATAAAAATTTGTCAGAATATTAAAAATATAACTGAAATACAGGGTCCACCAGATAATCGGGAAGATTTTAAAAATTAGCTATTGAAAAAAATACATTAATCTTTGTTTTACATGAATGAAATCTAAATTCTTTACCATTTTTTTTTTTTTTTTTTTTTTTTTTTTTTAAAGAAACAATACTATTTTTAAAAAAATACGCCTTTCAAATGAGTGCCATTAGTGGCATGACATTCTTGGATTCGGATAGAAAAGTTCGATACTTGTACAGTTTAATCAAGACATTAAAAAATGAAAATATCGAAAAAAAAAAAAAGTCATATTGTACGTATCCATTTTGAACTGAAGATCTCCGAAAAAAATTTCACTTAATTTGATCGAGTATTGACATCTTGGATTTTTAAAAAATTTTATTTGGAGTTTAGAAACACCACGGGGAGATAACTCAATTTAAAGCGCCGACACTCCCTCCCCATCTTTAATATTAGCTTTTTTTTCCTAATAATCGACCCTTTTGCTCGGTATCATAACAAATTTTTTAATTTTTTATTACATTTTTACCCCAAACAAGACACATTGCCATTTTGGTGTAGGAGGCTACTATCAGGGGAAGCAACTACTGGGGCACTATGTTGGGATTTGGGCAGCAAGATGTCGCTTCACGTTACACTTGAATTTCTGCATGTCAGTACAGTTAGGGAAGCAGGGACCTGGAATGGAATTCCAGAGTCTAGCGGTTCTGGGGAAGAAACTACTGGAGTAGAAAGATCTTTTACATCTAGGGATCTCTACTGTGGGGGGGGGGGGGATTTAGCTGCCTGTTGGGTTTAAAAAAAAAAAAAAATGATGAGATTAAGTGAAATTTCTTTTTTCAAAGAACTTTATTCCATAACGGATACGTACAATTTAAACTTTTTTCGATTTTGTCTTGATTCAACTGTACAAGCACCAAAAGTTCTCCATGACTTCTTGCAACATATTTACTGATATTGCTTCAATGTTGTTTGCAATGCATTCTTTGAGAGCTGGAAATGTTTTAGGTGGGTCACTTTCGAACACTTTCGTCTTAAGATAACCCCATTTAAAAATAATCACAAGCACTCAAATCGAGTTAATGGTGGGTCCAAAGTATATTTCCGTTGCGAGAAATGACATGACCCGAAAATAAATCTTTAATGGAAATTTTTGCTGTTTGACTTTTAGTTCCATCTTGTTTGACAAGTGTTTGTTCATCCACTGCGCAACGACAAGTTGAGGAGTGAAAACGTTATTTATTATCTCAATATAACGTTGAGCATTTAGAGCCTCCTTTTCATAAAAAAAATGGACTGGTAATGCCTCTTGCAGACGTAACGCACCATAGCTTTAATTTCTGAGCATGAAGGGGTTTCTCATAAAGCAAATAAGGATTTTCCTCCGCTCACTGCTCCTGATAACTGACGTCTGATGTTAAGATTTACCCTCCCTCCCACAATGCTTCCCTCCATTGCTTCTTCATTTAAAAAAAATGGTAAAGAATGTAGATTCCATTTATGTATAATAAAGTCGTTAAAATCTATTTTTTCAATAACTAATTTTTTAAAATTTCTCCGATTCATTCATTTTTTTAAATATTAAAAATAAAATCAAAATACATTTTTCTTAAATTGCATTTTGTTGATGCAACAGTTATGCCCCTTTATCACAAAACTACCTAATATTCCTATTTACTTGCGTCCTCACGAGGGCAGAGTTAGACACAAGGTCTGTGTTTTATGTGGGGAAAATCCAGCTCCCCAAAAAGCAGCACTCTGAATGAGAACAAAAATTTTAATTGTCTCAGTCATGAAGGATTTCTCCTCCACTGACTGAGGACAGAAAAGGTGAAGTGTAGCATCAGAACAGATACTACACTGTGATCTTGGCCAGAACCATATAATTTACGAATGTAACTAAATCGAAATAAATACTGTATTCATTTTTATTTCGGACTGTTATCCTCATCTTCATAGTTGTTTTCACAACATTTCAGCCAACTCGTCCTCTAACCCTCATCAATGTTTAACCACGGCGAGATAGGAATGTGTAGTGGATAAAGGTGTTGAGTCTCTATGGTTTCAGGTGAACATTGTCTGAAGATAACTGTCTCAATCCTACTCTAAGCAGGCCAGAGGATTAGTTGGCCAAAACGTGTTGAGACGACAACTATGGAAGGCAGTAATTACTGCAAATACAGTTGAAATAAATATTCAAATATTTTTTTAATATTAATTGAAATACTCTTAGTTTTTTGGTTTGTTATGTCATTCTTTATATATCGAATTTTGCTTTGAAAACTTGAATTTTGTCTGGAGAAAGTCTAGAACAGTCCTTGGTCCTGCATATGACCTTAAACTATATCCAATGGTGAGGCCCCAGCTTGTGGGCTTTGGGGAGTGTTGAGCAACCCCTTAATTGCCATTGCTCCCAGGTCCACTCTGACTCGGAGTGGTATTACTTGTTAGGGTCATAACTATGGGTTGAATAAAAACTAACTTAAAAAAAAACATATATATTCTATTAAAAAAATTTTCTTCAAAATCACTAGATTCGCCATTAAATAACCTGAAAAGGGTTGATATGCTGTAAAACAACGAACAACTAGAACAGTCCTTGAAAATAGACATTAAAAATCTTATTTTCAGTGTCATCAGGCAGAAAAAAAAATTGCGATAACAAGGGATGGCATTGGTGCCATCAGCCAGACGCTATTTTAATTGAAACATTTTTTTTTTGCTTGTTTTTTTTTTTTTTTTTTAACTTTTTTTTATTTTTTTTATTTTTTTTTTTTTTTTTATTTTTTTTATTTTATTTTTTTTTTTATTTTATTTTTTTTTTATTTTATTTTTTTTTTTATTTTATTTTTTTTTATTTTATTTTTTTTATTTTTTTTATTTTATTTTTTTTTATTTTATTTTTTTTTTATTTTATTTTTTTTTTTGTTTGGCTCAGTAGCCTTAGGATACCACCTCTCTTGCCACCTGGGCAATGCCGGATACCCATGCTATTATTTCATTAAAAGTTGTTAATAATAATCAATGTTCCTTGTTAATCGGTCTTGCCCAGTCGTTAAATATGCTTAAATATATTTTGATTCATGCAAATTTCATATTTATTCTTACAATTCTCTGTTGAATATTACATATATTACTGATTTCATTTTTTTTTTTTTTTTTTTTTTTTTTTTCTTTTCAAATGACTTGGTTCCATCAGCTAGAATCCAAACAAAATATTCTTTATCTGTGCCTCAATCAAAACGTAGATTCCATGAACAAAGCTTCTTTCTTAAAAGTGCATGTCTGTGGAACTCTCTTCCATTTGCCTGTTTCCCACCTACAACTTAGATGTCTTCAAGTCCAACATAAACAAATTCCTGATAAACCGCCCCTTTATCAAATCTCCATTACTAACGATTACTACGATATTGTCCCATTGATTACTGTACGCGCAATAACCCTTATCCCCGAGTGGCTTCCGGGCCTTGATAAGTGGTGACCTCCATGTAAAAAAAAAAAAAAAAAAAAAAAAAAAAAAAAACTAAAATTTAGTGCTCAAGCCAGGTTTCCTCCAGTTTGAGCAATCGACAGATAAATTTAATTTAAAATGAAACCACTTCAAGCGATGAATGTGTGCATAAAACTAATAGAAATATGTCACAAGTTGAAACGAACACTTTTACATTTCGACTTTCCGACATTTTTCTGTATGCCTAATTCATCTACTCAAAGATTTTACCTGTTATAAACCGTCGTTGGCGTATGATTACTATTTCCCATTAATTTCAGTGTTATGTGACCAAGAGTTTCAGTTAAATATTTACACACACATACATTTACCGTTTTATCTATGTAAACTATATTTCTGTTTGTCTCTCATTCCAGGGTGCAACACCAAAAGACGGACCAAGTGCTGGTTGTACTATTGTCAGCGCTTTACTTTCTCTAGCCATGAATCGTCCCGTACGACAGAACATTGCCATGACTGGTGAGATCTCTTTGACTGGAAATGTCTTACCAGTTGGTGGAATTAAAGAGAAAACAATTGCTGTATGTATTTTCCGTTTTTTTTGTTTGTTTTTTTTTTTTTTTTTTAATGCTATTGTTTTGCTCAGATATTTTTTATCACTGATATTTGATGTTTTTTTTGTTTTTTTTTATGTACATATCCATCAGGGAACAAAAAATAGTTTCTTTTTAAATATAGTAAATCGTAGCCATTACAAGAATGATTTCTATCTGTTCATTGTTGACAATTAGGGCCAATGGCTTTTGCTAACTGCCACTGCCAAACAATACCCGACAGTGGAAGCCAGATGATTTCAGGTTGGTCATGGCTATCAGTGCCCACTATTCCCCAAGATTGACAGTGGGCCTCCACGCACAACCATAATCTTCTGGCTTTTCTGTGATACTTCCACCAGATAACAACTGTACATGGGTCTTGCTTTTATATATGTATATCAAGCTTTTTAAAATACGAAGTTCCATGGTTGTTGATCAATACTGGTTCTTTTGTAATTTTACCTATTACATCATTATGCATTTTTCTCTTTAATGATTTTCTGATGAGTTCATGCCAGAAATATCCAGTATTCATATGCAAATATTGTTAGCCATGATTTAGTGTATACCAAGAATAGAAAATATTTGCAAAAGTATTTTTTTTTTTTTTTTTTTTTTTTTCCACAAAACTCTCGTGTGTATTTTTGGTCCCCCCAACAAAAGGAGGCTGGACTTGTAAATTCATCCTCGTCCATTCGTCTGTCTGCACTTTTCTCAATAACTACACCTTGGAACTTAAAATTTTGCACAAACATTAAACATGATATGAGTAAAAAAAAGTAACAGAACGGATTTTCCGGGGGAAACTTCGGTTACCCCCTAGGGATGCCTTTCGAGTTAAAATGGCTAAAATTGACACTTTTGTGCTTATTAAAAAAAAAATTGAAGCCTTGGATTTTTATAAAACTTTCTGAAAAGTTGTAACTGATTTCTATATAATTTTTTTTGTCTATACTTTGCGATAACTCTTGGGTGTGCCCCAGGGGCTCTTTTAAGACTAATAAAAACACTCCATTTTTGGGACTATTTTACCATATTTGTCCCAAATTTTCTGTGTCTATTTAGTAGTTTTGCATGGTGCTGAACTCAAATTTAAATATGTTAAGGTCTTGGAGACTTTTTGGGCTAAATGAGAGGGGGGGGGGGTAGGCTTAGTAAATTTTTTTTTTTTTTCTTTCTTTCTTTCATGGTGCAGAACTCAAATTTACATATGTTAAGGCCTAAAACTCCACTATTTGTTCGTTTTCACCAGGATTTGACGTTCACTGGGGACTTTTGGGGCTAAATGGGGGGGGGTGCTGAACTTAGTCATTTTTGTTATGCCTCGTTTACTTTGCACTCACGGAGGACCAGGCATGCTTCACTTGTTTTCATAAGTTTTGGCTTCAATTTCGATTCAAACTGATGCACCCAAGTCATATGGACATATTTAGTTTATTTATGAAACTATCTATAGATATCTCTGGAAAAAAAAAAATGCCAACATTGAAGTATGGTTAATCATTCTTCTGATCCTAAAAAATAATGACCATGGCTGCTAATGGGTTCATATCATTTAAAACTAATGGGGGTGGGTAGGAGGCCTTGCCTTGCCCAATTGCAAAATATGCTTAAATATATTTTAATTAATGCAGATTTCATATTTTTTGAGCCAATTCTCTATTGAAAATTATGTTGTATCTAATATATAGTACTAACTACTGTGTGTGCGTGTGTTGAGCAAAAAAAAAAAAAACAAAGTGGTAGTAGGTAGGCAGGCTCCAACCCATATCACGATGGAGGAAAAGAATGTTAAAAAAAAAAAAAAAAAAGCGATGCCTTTGCCGTTGCGTCCATTGTCAAACCAGAAGTGGCAAAGGTTTAAATTAAGGCTAGTCAATCAAAGAGGGGATGACTTTCGAAAATATAGGGAGAGGGGCGACCCCTCCTTGTAGAAAAGTGCCCAGTTGAGGGTGAAGGAATTAATGTTTTTAGCCAATTTTTGATATTTGTCATCCGACGGGTGGAGCTTCAAAACAATACTGATGTCGTAAAAATCAGTCAACTCTATTGAAAGTTTTAGGCATACATACATTTAAGCAAGTAGGTGAGATTTCTATTATAGATGCCAAAGTTTTTAAAAAATGAATTGGGTGCCATCAGCTAGAATTGAAACTAAAATATTTAGTGCTTCAGCCACGTTCCTTACTGTTTAAAAGTTTGACACATAGACTAATTTTTTTTTTTTTTTACAAATGAGTCCCACTTATCAAGACGCAGAGGCCACTCAAGGATAAAGGTTAATGAGTGTACAGTGGTCAAAGGAAACCTGTCGTAGTAATCGTTAGTAGTGGAAATTTTGTAAATTGGATTGCCTAAGGGGACGGCTCATCAAATACTTGTTTATGTTGGACTTGAAGACGACCATCAAATTGCAGTCAGTTGGGAAGCAGGGAAACGGAACAGTTCCACAGGCGTGCAGTTCTAAGAAAGAATGTTTGTTCATGGAATCTACATTTAGGTTTAGGCACAGATAAAGAGTGGAGGAAATTATTGATAGTGGTTTCAGCTAGACGAGTGTTTTTCGTGAAAGTCAGGCCAGTGGGGAAATAATGATAAAGCAGAGAGAAGCTTGCAACGTCTCTTCTATGGGAAAGAGGTTGAAGGGAAGAGAAAAATGACTTCAAGGAATGAATTTACATATGCACGAAAGTGATAGAAATGTCGGCAAGTCGAAATGAACATATTGCCAACATATACCTGTTTACGTTATTAATTCATACAAAGATTTTACTCGTTATAAACCATCCTTGGATTATGATTACTATTTTCTATTTAGTCTTATGTGACCAGTGGTTTAAGGGTTTATCGGTTAAATATTTACACACGTACATCTACTGTTGTATTTATATTATTTAATAGTTTTCTTTTTTTTTCTGTTGCTCCCCAGGCGAAACGTGTTGGAGTTGACTGCATCATTTTACCAGCGGAAAACCAAAAAGACTATTCCGACTTACCATCGTATATTACGGAGGGTCTTGAAGTTCACTTTGTCAATCATTATCGAGATCTGTTTCATATTGCCTTTCCTCAATGAATGATCCAAACTTTCAATCCATCATCTCTTCCGAATTTATTTTTGAAGACGGAAACCATAAAACATAATCAAAGTATTAATTTCATTCAACCAATTAACTTGACATGATCACGTTTCTTGTTCAATCAGAGAAAATAACTAAATCAACAGTGAACCTCAGTTTTATGTACACATGCACACATACATGCACACACACATGTTATTTATATAAATCATATATCAAATAAAGTTTAAAATTGAGTATATATGAAAATTTTGTTCTGATAGTCTTTTTTGTTTAATTTTATTGAATGACTTGGAATAAACATTGTCTTGAAACAGCTGTAAACTTTTTGCAATTGATTTGAATAATTTAAATCTACAAAACGCACACGTATATTAGGGTTTTTTTTTTTTTTTTTTTTAAACATTGTGGAAATATATATGAGAGAAAGAGATAATCTAAAACAAAAAAAATGTAAAATTGTACTCGCACTTCGAATGACAATAAAACCTTTATTCATGAACATAATGAAATGTAATAGCATTGAATACAGAAGACAAATGTAATCGAAGAATCATGTTTGTAAATGTTCAAATTGATGACATTTATCGGACAATGCTGATAATCATTAAAGTGTGAGTACTAGTGGTGGGATGATTAATCAGACTCGTAAGAACTGTGTATTTGGCGATGAATCGCATCGTTAAAAATACCTTAGATTTACGATTCTTTCATTACGATTCTTATATTTTTAAGCTGAACTGTTTGAAGTGAGATTAATGCTCTCAAAAATTTATGATAAAAACGTCACAGAACTTTTCATAACATATTTAATATGATATACAAGAATTTTATTAACTACTTTAAAGGTAATCTTTATTTATCTTAATGAGTTTGAGTATTCTGTCACATACATAGGCGCTGTCTGTCTGTTACGAAACTTCAAGGCCCATGATTAGTTATCTGTTTGCACTGTTGCAAAACTTTAGAGGTCACGAGGTAACATTGTTTTCCTTTGTGAGCAAAGTTTATGTATAAAACAGCCTAACTACGTCAAGTCCATGAAAAAGTTGATGAATACTTAACCCTTAGAGAAAAGATTTTACAGTGCTCTCATTGCGAGTAAATCATGTTTAAATCAGTGGTTTTTCCGACTGGTGACTAAAAAAGGGGGGGGGGCTTATCTTTTGACAAGTTTTTTTTTTTTTTTTTTTTTTTTTTTTTTTTTTTTACTGACACTCTTCCATTAGTAAATGAATGAAAAATCTCCTTAGTACATGAAAAATGTCAAACTTTATAATTTTTAAAAATAAAACAAGCAAAGTCAAATTATTTAAACAATAAAAGGTTTAATAGAACAATGCGGTGAATTTAATTTTTTTTCTTTTAGAAATTTACATTTCATTAAAATATTTTCCGAATGAAGCAATTAAACATTTCTCTTCTTTGCACAACAAAAACAAACAAAAAAAATGGCAAATTTATTAAAAAAGGAGAAGTTTTTAATTTTTTTTTTTTTTTTTTTTTTTTTTTTTTTTTTTTTTTTTTTTTTTTTTTTTTTTTTATTCTTTGAACTCTAACTTTGCAAACTAACTAGTCACTCGGAGCCGTTCAACTAAAGGACTGTAAGGGCTTGGTCGACATTCACCGATGCCTGGTATCACAGTTATGATGTGAGCATAAGTAAATGTTTCCCAATCCCTAACAAAAAATAAACATAAAAAGGTTGTCAGAAACAGCATTAAGATGGAGGCGATTTCGAAAATTCATTAAATGACTATTATTTAACAATAAAAATAAACAATTACCAAAAATTTACTTTTTTATATAGAAATAAAAAGGTAAATTTAGACATTAAATAAGAACAAACATTAAAAGACGATAAGTATATAATTATATAATAAAAATAAATATAGAAATAAATTTTTAGGGGTATACGAGGTCACTGACAATGAATCTGATAATCAAATCTGCCGCAAATTTACCGTTTACATGGTATGAACCTTGGGACTATTTTGTGCCATTTCAGTCTTCGGTAGTGTTTTTCTTACGTTGTGTGTGAACGGGTGTAGTGGGGTGTCTTATCACATCACCTAGGAATCTTCAAGCGGTCATTTCAAATCAAGTTTTTTTTTAAAAAAATGTGGTTTATTTTTTTCTGTTGTAATTCTTTTGATGTTTTTTTAATTGATCTAAAAAAAAAAAAAACGTTTGCGCAAACGGTTTACAAAAACATAACTACCAAACGTTTTTATGGTTTTCGTTCTTTTTTGGGTGGGGGGGCAGGGGTATTCAAATATAGGATTTGTGTAGTTTAACAGGTGCTTCTGCAGTTTGCTTAACCGATTTTCCATAAGTAACGCGCTTACATTTACCTTTTCACAAAAATTCTGTTTACATTTAGGAGGGAGGAGGCGAATTAAACTGCAGAAGCACCTGTTCATGGAATAGCCCCCCCCCCACACACTCACAAAAAAAAAAAGAACGAAAAACATGTTTGGTGCTTATGTTTTTACAAACTGCTCATGAAAACTTAGTTTTTAATTGATCGAAAAATAATGTAAGACGAAAAAACAATGAACTAGATTTTTTTTTTTTTTTTTTTTTTTTTTTTAACTTTCTTATTAGAAAGATTCCTACGCAATGTGATAAGATAATTCACTATGCCCGTTCACACATGAACCTATCATGTAAGAAAAACACTACCGAAGGTGGTGAAATTGCACAAAATAGTCCCAAGATCTAGGGTTTCATACCATACAAACGGTAAATTTGTGGCAGGTTTGATTATCAGATTCGTTGTCAGCGACCTCGAATACCCTTAAAAAACCAAATTAGAGTGGTCGGTTGTAGTGTAAGGTAACATTTACCATAATTTGAGACGATTGAATATAAAAGGCTAAAAATTTAATCAAAGATTTTATTTTTAAATTTCGTTTAGAAATAAGAATATTCTAGAAAGTGGAATAAAAATCAGTTAGCGATTGAAGCTGCAAAAAAAAAAAAGTTAAATTTTAAAGAGTTATCGAAGATAAAGAGAAAATAAAATAAAACATGTTATTCCCCTTGAAATTTGATGTTATTGTATTTTTGTTGAATTAATCATGACTTGCTTTATATTTTTTAATATATAAAATAACTCCTGAAATTGATTGTTATTAATTTCATGGTGCATGTTTAATTCCTGGTTAAAATATTTGTTTTGACTTTTATCTTCAATGAAAGAAATTTTACGAAAAAAAATCAAATCGTTTTCGGAATTCCCTTAATTCTATTTCCATCTTTTCGCTGTACCAATTTTTTTCGTTACACAAAAACTTTCGATTATATAATGGTATATTTCAAAACAATTCCATGGGAATCGGAATCGTACTTGGTATTGGAATTGTGAATCAGCATTTTCCTGGAATCTGGAAAAATTTAGGAATCCTTCCAACACAAGTGAGTACGCTTTTTTAAAAAATATTTTTTAAAGACCTAGACTGTGTGTGTGAATGTCATCCACAGACACGGTTTCACTGTATCGCAGCTCTTTAGTGTGGGTAGACTAATAACTACCTCGACCACCTAGACGACAGTCGACACGTTTAACTGTTATGCTATTTTCGTTGTGCTAAGTAGGTAGGCGAAATTACAATGATCGACATTATACAAACGGCTTAAGCTCCATTTTCATATGTATGAGCACTATTTGACCGAAACGTTGCATAAATAAAACTGAAGATGATCAATACAAGTCATCTAAACAATCAGTCTTCATCTAAAAAAGAAATTCAGAACATTTGATCTTCATTTCATCCCAGACAACATCTGGAAAGTTCTGAATGTTTTTTTTTGTTTTTTTTGTTTTTTTGCTGCAGACAAAGAGAAGAGAAATGAGATTTCTCTTTTCTTAGCAATAGTTTCTAATTATTCAGTGAAAATGGTCATAAAACTGTACTTTCTGAAACTTCCAACTTTTGTGTTGTGATATTTTGATTTTTTTTTTTTGTTTTTTTTTGTCTCCAAAATTTTGAAATTTGATTCACTTAAATATATACTTCGCAAATTTCTTTAAAAGTTTTAGCAGCAGTTTCTCCTCTTCCCCTCCCTCACCCCCAGAAAAAAAATGCATAACAAACATGAAATTTGTTGCAATCCGTTTTCTTGTAATGCGAGGTATCGGAAAAAACAAAAAAAATGTAAAGTTTCAATTGTAAATAAACAGTTTATAGGCTTAAGTTTTCAGAAACCACTGCTTTTATAACACCAAAGACTTTCCAGACAACCTTTTTATATATATATATATATATATATATATATATATACTAGACTACCCGTGACCCATTGGGTCAGTATGTTATATTAGCTATGGAATGTATGAGCGTGACACTTGTGCTGTAAAGAAAATAGTTTGTTTTTTTTTTTGTTTTTTGACATTTCTATGAAAGTATATTAAAATGAAAAAATAATATAATTAGATTTCTATGAGTCGTTCTGTTTATTATAATTGATTATTTTTGAAAAAAAAAAATTTACAGTTGCTGAATTATAAGTGGTTGGCCATACTTATAGGTAAATGTGCACTGAACAGATACAATACTTATTATAGTTAAATACAAATTTTGATATATCTGCTTTTTTTTTTTTTTTTTTTTTTTTTTTTTTACACCGTTCATTTCTGTATTGCGTTTAAGTTATTTTAAACCTCACTCTTCCCATGTTAAATAATTTCGAAATAATAATGTTAATATTTCAGTGTTCAGGTCATGCGCACATGTGCAACTGGATGTCATAAACCGGAAAGTAGGCTACATACATCGTTACAAGGTCATTTGAGTTTTTAATTATATATATAAATTCGTATTCCTGTCTGTTTGTTCACGATTTGATTAATATATACAAAATGTCTTTAATCTTTCATTTATTTCTATACATAGTATGATTCTTGCAAAAATATACAATTAAGAGATCACCTTATTTGCATATGACATTAAGAAAAATCAATTTTACTAAATAGCAGTATTTTAGTTAATGTTTTTAGTATTCTATTTAAAATAGTTATTTAATTAGCGTTAAACAACAATTATATTGATAATACATTTAATTTAATTTATTTGGAATTATTTCCAACAACGACCTTTTTAAAAAAATTTTTTTAGAGTTATTTGCCCCTAGATTTTATGCATAAAAAACAAACATTCGGCAAAAAAAATAATTTGGTAATTTCATAAACTTTCTAGAGCTAGAAAAATAATTCCGTGTAGATAAGAAAATGTTTGGCTTTATATATATATATATATATATATATATATAAAAAAAATTTTTATTTTTTTTTTTTTATTATTATTCAAACAAACGAAAAAAACTGAAAAGATTTCATTTGTTTGTTTTATTTTATTCCTTAAACGGCTATACAGAAATCGGTAATTTTTCTGGTGGAGTGGGGGGGATTACATTGAAAACATAAAATAATGATAAATTTAATTATTTTTTATGAGACCATTCTCTATTTTCAAATTGGCTTTTTTAAGTCTAAATTTGGCCTTTTTTACGCTCTTTTTATTACAAAAAAAAAAAAAAATATGGCGGCTAAAAAAAGTTCATGAAAGAGCTTAAAAAGGCCAATCTGCCAAACGTTAGAAAGGCCAAATTTTAAAATCAATATAGCGGCCTCGAATAATAAATATAAATGATAAAAAAAATAATAAAAATAAATTTTTTTTTTTCTGGTTTTATTTCAACCTTTGGCTCTGTGTTTTATATAAAAATAGTTTTTATATTTTTTTGTCTGGCAAATAATTTACGCCACTAAACTACACATTTACCCAAATAAAAAAATAAATGCACGCATTAATGTTTATAAACGTTATATTTTTAGGTTCACAAAATCGTGAGTTTTCTTAGGACAGTGATCCCTTCTGCCGAAATATCTGGTAGCGAGGGAATCAGACACTTCTTTTTGGAGGTGATTACATTTACATGTTTTTATTGGTTCTTTTATTTTTTTTTTTTAAATTTTTCTGGGAGTATCCACGTTACCCATGATGAAAATGATTAGTATAGCAGGCGTGTTTCAAACGGAACTTCATGTCAACCCAGGCAACACTGGGTGCCCGTGTGTGTGTGTGTGTGTGTGTGTTTATATATAATATATATATATATATATATATATATATATATATATACAAGCATGCTGGGATACAGTGGCCCTAGGATATGTTTTTTTGAGATTACGATGTGAAATACAATGTTTTCTGGCTCTTGGTTATAGTATTGGTCCCATCTTACGGTGTTATTGATAATGTTATTTGATTATATACATGTGTATTATATGCTGTACTGTATTTTATTATTAATTTTTTAATGCCGTATCCCGGGGTCCTACTGTGTGTGTGTGTGCGTGTGTATATACATGTGTGTAAAATTCAAGAAAATAGTAATAATTACAGATTGTATAATATTGTAAACTTAAAGTCCATATAAATATTGATATTTATAAGACAACCATAATCAGATGAAAAAGTTCAATATACAAAGTAAAGCAAACATTTTGAATTTGATTCTGTAAATTAAAAATTTACAAATTTATTTTAGGACGAATACAAGGATTTAAAGTTTTTTTTTTGTTGTTGTTTTTTCTTATTCCATGGCATTTCAATGAATGACTCTTATCATCAGTAGAAATGTAGTTAGAAAAATATTTTGCTGACTTACACATGAATTAAAGTTTATACGAAAATTTATAAGACAACAAAATTAAAACGAATATCAAAAATGAAAACTCAATGAAAAAAAAAAAAAACAGGACAGAAAAAAAATTTAACGTCCACGGAATTGTTAGTAAAATCTAAAAATCCTTTCTGTAATCAAACCAAATTTGGTACAAATAAAGTCTGACTTGTCCACTAAATTTCACTCCAACAGTCTTTTTTTTTTTTTGTTTCATTCTCATTCAATTACAAGTATACCTGGATATCACATGCAAAATTATCGCTAATTCTGATTTTGGTTCTGATGGTCCTGTTCAATTCAAAAATAATCTGCAGGTTCTTTTGATAAGCATTTATTTGTGATAAATCCATAGATAAAACTCTGGTGGGTCATGATCTGGTGAGTTGAGCTCATTGAGCATCATACTGTCTACTGATGAGATAATCACCAAAGTGTCCCCTACATATCACTTAAAAACTTTGTATGATTTGGACTGTTTTTGTCTTTGTGAATTGAAACTGTCCATCCACATCTGCTTTATCTGTGGAATTCTCTTCTATTTGCCTGCTTTCCAGCTGACTACAATCTGATTGTCTTCAAGTCCAAAGTGAACACATTCTTGATGAACCGCCCCCCTAAGTCAGGCATGTCAATCTCAGGGCCCCTCGGGGCCACAGGAATCAGTTTGTGTTGGTATGAAGGCTGCACCCCTACAATATTAATCAAAGTCGTTAAATAAAAATCATTGCTGAATGTTTCTTTTACCGGTAATTTAATTGGTTTGGTCATATTCAAGAATGCAAGTTAAAAGTACTTGTAGTTTAACAAAAGAATATAACAAAGGAAATTAGCATGACATATAAATCTGTTCTTTATTTCGATATAACGAAAATGTGAAAAGCATCATACATAGCATGCATAAAGTAAACGGCGCCGTGAATAATGCAAACTCTTGCTCAAAATATGAAAAAATCACAAAATCTTTCTTGAAACTCCTTTGACAATGATTCCAGGTGACAGTCATACTTGGCAAAACTTAGTGCTGACTTTGTATTAGTATTGTTTTTTTTAGCTCTTTGCACGTAGGAAAATGAATTAAATTTTCATTTGAGATTTGTGACTTCCATAATCTCAACTTTGTAATGAAGCATTTGACGTCATCATACAACTGAGTGATGAGCTTGTTTTTTACCTTGTAATTTCAAATTGAGATCGTTTAATTGTGCTGTAATGTCCAAAGCAAAAGCCAGATCCTGGAGCCAACTTTCATCTCCAAAAAAGTGATTATTTCTTGTCTTAACAAATAAGATCTTTTCAATATTTTGTGACATGACAACCAGCATACATCTGTGTAGAATGGAACATTAGTGGACTGATTATCCATCTGGTTGAATTGACGGTGGTTGAGAGAACGACCTCTGATATAGTTCGCTGTCTTTTTGACTAAACTAAGCACATGATCCAATCTTCAAATATTTGAACACAAATTTTGTTGATAAATAATATAGTGGAAATGTGGAAGTGACAAATCCGGGTGTAAATTCTTTATTTTTGCTTTTAACTTGGCAGCAACACCATTATGTCTGCCAATCATATTCGCTGCACCGTCAGTAGACAAGCATACAAGCTTGCTTAAATCTAAATCATATTTATGCAGAACCCGTTCAATGTTCTCAAAGACGTCCTGGCTTGTTGTAGAGTCATGCACAGGGATTAGTTCAATCAGTTCTTCATAAATGTTGAATTTATTTTCACAGGCCCTGATGAAGACCGCAACCTGTGCTCTCCCAGTGATATTGAGTCTCATCAATTGCAATTGAAAACTGTTCAAATCTTAATGATTCAGCTTTCAACTGTTGCTTCAAATCACGTGACATTTCATCAATCCGTTCAGCAACAGTATTCCTATTTTTGAACAAGTGTGCTTTTTCCGGACGCACCACTTCGGCCGTTTTTATAAGGCATTGTTTCACAAAATCTCCTTCGGTGTAGGATTCCCCATGCATCGCTATCAATTGACTGAGTTCATAGCTTGCAGTAACGGAAGCGACATTTACTTTCTGACTTTTTGTAAAAAAAGGCCTGTTGCTGTGTCAAGTTAACCGTCAATTCTTTAAGCATTGAAACACGCATGGGGCCTTCATATTTATTATAAGACGGATGATTTGTTTCTTAATGTCTTTGTCAGTTATACGCGTTCAGCATAGAAATATGATTATTACTTAGGAGCAATCCAATTTACAAATTCCCACTACTTATGTTTACTACGTTATAATCACATTAACTAATGCATACCAATTAACCCTTATCCTCGAGTGGCCTCTGGACCTTGATAAGTGGTGACTTACATTTTTGCACGATCGGTGATAATTATTGGTTGGATTTCTATCAGTAATTTGTTTAATTTTCATTTTAAACGATTATCGAGGCTCGAATAACGAGACCACTATTTTGTTATTCTGTTAAAAAAAGAGTAACTTATCTTGCCTTTGGTAACAGTTACTTGTTGCAATTTTTTTTTTTCTACCCTTTTCTCTTTTTGTTAGCCCAATGTAACAAACCCTGGTGCTGATCGATTTTTAAAAATAAGATCTCAGAAACAGAAAGGATAAGACAGATTGCTTATTTTAGCAATCATATTTTAGATTTGTTTCAATTTTTGCTTATTGGTCGTTATTTGAGTAAATTACTTTTTTTATAAAAAAAAAATTTTTTTGATATAAATTTACGAAAACACAAAAAAAAATATTCAAATTTTAATTTAATGAAAGTTTTTGTTGTTTGTTAACTAATTTGGTACTTATGCTCTTATTTTATCGCGCTGAAATAATAACATTATTAAGAAAGCCATTCTTCACACGGAAGACCACGGAAGATATTCTGTAGTAGTCGATGTTTACGCATTGACATATAAAATCAAAATGCATAAACACATTTGTATGTATATCGTCTGCGCATACATTATCCTGAATAAAAAAAAAAAAAAAAAAAAGGAATTATATTTTGGATCAGTAAACTTTCTTAATTTATTTGAAATGGTCTTTCATAAATCCTTTAAAAACACCGATTTTTCTTCAATAAACCAGTGGAACCCAGTTGACCCGAATCTGTGGATCGGTATCCCTAGGAACCCTCACTGAATTCGCTTCTTTTGGCTAAATCTTTCCACTCACACGCACGCAAACATTAACAAATACACGCACACAACTTTGACCTTTGAGAACTCTACTGAATTCCAACTTGGACCATTATTATTCCTGATATTCATAAACGACCTCTCCCTGATAATATTGTGTTCGAGATGAGTATATTTGCTGATGATACAATGCTCTATAATATGCATGAGGGAAGAATGGATGTACATAAATTTAAGACAATGGCAGAATCGTAAGAAAATGACTTCCGGACCATAGTGGAATGGGGCTGCAAATGGATGGTAGCATTTAATGCGAGTTAAATTAAGCTGCTTTTCTTTAACAATTACAAAACGCCTCTCCAACCACCGATAAAAATTCTTCCTTCAAATTCCTTGGCTTCACATTCACAGACAATATGAACTGGAACAAATACATTGAAGACATTGCGAAGGCTGATGCAAAGAAGATGGGTTTCTTCTATCGAACTAGAAGGCTACTCACACCTGAGAGTATCCTGTATCTTTACAAAGCCACTATTTGCCCATGTATGGAGTATTTTTACCACATCTGGGCTGGTGCATCTACCACTAGTCTCTCCCTCTGCATTAGCGTACAAAAAAGGGTTTCCAATCTAATAGGTCCCACATTGTCAACTAAGCTTCAACCCCTGTCCCATCGCCACAATGTTGCATCTCTTTGCCTGTTTTACAAATATTATAATGAAATGTGCTCTGATGAACTCGTTGCACTTGTGCCACCTCGATGTACATATTCCTGACGAACCCACCTAGCAACAAAATCACACACCCTCACTGTTGAGGTCCCTAAATGCTAGAAAACTTTCTACTTTAATAGCTTCTTTCCTAGAATGGATAGATTTTGGAATTCCCTTCCTGCTACCTGCTTCCTGACTGTACTGATATGCAGAAGTTCAAATGCAACATAAGCCAACATCTTGTTAATCTTTCTTAGGCATGGTCTGTATTAGTAGCTCCTTACGTCCAAGTGGCAATATGCCTTGTTTGAGATGAACGTGAGTAAAAAAAAAAAAAAAAAAAATTTCATTGAATTATAATTTATAAATATGAGCAGAGAAGTTTTGAATACGATTTTCCTGACCCGTGAAAATTCCAGCTCTTAGTTAATCGACCCAGACTTTTTCTAATGTCTCAACTAATGAGCTCCCTTTTTTTTTTACAAGAACTCTAAAAATATTCATGAACATTCTATTGCTGTAAACCTTCCATTTAAACATATATAAAATATTTCTTTTATAAAGATATCCTTTTTAATCCATTATTTTGTTTTTGTTTGACGTATGAAAATGTCTCTCGTTTTTCTCACATTTGATTATAAAACATGAAAATCTTTTCCACTGAAAAAATTTCTATGAACGCGGCTCATTTCAAAAATACTTATCCCATTGGAAAACACCCCTAAAATTCTGTACTTTCACCTATAAAATATCGCCTATTAATAAAAACAAAAATCACATTTGTTCCACAATTTCTCTCCCTTGTTTGATTTGTCGCTTTTTCTTTGTACAAACACCCAAATGTTTAAACATTTTTATCATTTTTGTTTTTTTGTAAGAATGTTATTTGATTGATAACTTTCGTGTTGCTTTCTAATCATTTAAACTAATCTAAGGGGAATAATTCTGGACGCTATATGGATTAATTACCTCCCTTGGATCAATGTGTTTATTTCAGCAGTACAAGAAAATTCAACGAATGAATACTTGAACTGTATTCGCCTTTACATTTCTGGTTTAGTTGAGATTATAACGCTTCTGTTTTAGAAGAAGATTATCAAAGAGAGATAACCCCCCCCCCCAAAAAAAAAATTGTTAAAACAGTTTACGAAAATTCACCCTTTTGATTTTTGGTCTCCTGCCAAAAGATCCGGAAATTATTTCATGGAATTTTTTGGCGCAAACAGGAAAAGGGAGAAGCATTTCCTCGCATAATTCTTGTGATGTGTAACGTAAAAGTGTATGTATGTCTGTGTGTGTGTCTGTCTGTCTGTCTGTCTGTACATTTCCCTACGCAATAACTCTGTCAATCTTCAGTCTACAGACTCGAAATTTGATATATAGAGTACTAAGATTTGGGAAAATTCTTGTGATCGGTTTTCGGCCAGAAATTTGGCTGTTAAGATGTCAAAGTTCAACGATTTGACCTTTGAGAACTCTCCCAAACTCCTCCACCAATTTTGGGTATAAACAATTGAAATTTTAGATATAGGTTCCTTGGACATGGATCTAACTTAATAACCTGATTTGAGCCTAAAACAATTAATGTTAAGGGGTCATAATAAGGGCCAAAGTTAAAAAAAAAAAAAAAAAAAAAAAAAATTGATCTCTGCTGCGGTCTCTACCAAATTACCCAAACAATTTCTGGTCTAAACATTTGAAATTTTACATAAAGGGTATTCAGAGATAGAGCAAGCTTTTTGATCGGTTTGGGTCGAAAATTTGAGCTACCAATATATAAATGTATGTATGTTTGCATGTCTGCCTAAAACTTTCGACAGAGGCGGCGAATTTTTAAAAGATCAGTATCGTTTGTAAGCTTGACCCTTCAGACGGCAAATACCGACAAATTGGCTAAAAACATTAATTACTTCACAATTTTCAACAGGGATGGGTCGCTTTTTTCGCCGATATTTTTGAAAGCTATCCCCTCTTTTCAATTTTCTAGCCTTTAATTTAAACTTACGTAATTTTTTGTTTTGTGTTAACAAGTTTAATAATTTTATTATTTAACAAATTGATTAAAAAATGTTTAATTATTTTATTTCTTAACATTGTCTCATTTTTAGTTTTTAATTAACTTGTTTCCTTTTTCGATTGATCAACTAATTATAATTGTTCAGGTATTTTTTATTCGTGTATTAATTTTTAATTTGTATTCTTTGTTATTATTTAAAAAATTCGTCTATTCGTTTTTTTAAGTTTGTTAATTAATATATTTCATTTTCGTAAACTTTTCGACAATGCTTTTTTTTTTTTATATATAGTAGATGGGAGTTATTTCCCTTAGATAACCTTCCTCTAAAACAGAAGCGCCTTCGCTTTTACATTTCCGCTTTTTTTTTTTTTTTTTTTTTTTTAATTGCTGATTATTCATATTGTTTAGATTTTTTGAATTACTGTTCTCATCTTGAGTTTTATTTTCAAAACGTTGTAGACATTCTTCAGGTGTATATTGTCGAACGTGGGAATCTTTGTCAGATTTGCACGGAATTTCAAATGGGGCTATATATTTAATCCACGAGTCTGGTTATGACTGCGTAGTAATTCTGGAATTAATTTTAACAGCTGTAAACCTAATTTTTTTTCTAGACGTCTTTCTAGATCTTACAACTTAGTTTTATGTATCACTAGCGAGGGGCAGCCGGCATTGCCCAAGTGTTTGGAGGTGTGTGTGGAAACTCCGGGGTGGGGGTGGGGTTAAAAAAATGTTTTGGTAGGTAAGTATGAGGATCGAACCTGAACCGTTGAGGCAAAGGTAAATTAAAGTGTGAAAAAAAAAGTGCGAAGTTAACCATTGCCCCACCGCGAGATGCTAACGGAAACACGTTTGAATTTATTTAATTACTTGGATTTGGCAGGTGCCCGAGTTAATGAGGTCAAGTTTGACTGCAGGATAGTATTTCATTTACTGCGGGAACGCTTTTTTTTATTATTATTTTCCCAAGATGTTATAGGAAAAAGACTAACCCATATGCGGCGAGCGACAAATGTTGAATATTTATCTTCCCAAAACCGAGCAAATTAAATAGACAGGCGAGCTTCGTTGTTAACTGTGAGATATTATTATTTATATGTGATATAAAAGGTTTTAAAAAGTTGTGAAGCGACCGACCGCTTCTCTGAAAAAAGCCTTTTGTAGACAAACAGAAAAAGCGAACGCACATACAAACATACATACATTTTCGCTTTTATATTTATAGATTATTTATTAATATTTATTTAATTTAAAAAATTTTATTTCAATAATTTTCTTCTATTTTTTATGACTACAGAGAGAGAGATGTTATTTGTTTTTACGATATGTTTTGAATGAATGCACAAAAGTGCATTTTTACCTAAATGCGAGTCGGGAATAATTTTCCCTTTAAACAATTTGGACCCCCATATGGGGAGCGGTATATGTATTGTTTTTAAAATATAATTATCCACTGACACATGTTTCATCGTCTACGACTCATCAGAGTGGCTGAATCTAGCGAGATTCGAAATCGAGACCCCACAGTAAGTAGCCTAAACTCATACCGCTTGCCCATCCCATTCGACTGTTTGAATGTATTACGATTTACTCAGATATTATTTGTTTTTGCTTATATATACTAGCAGACTGCCCAGCATTTCCCAATCATAAAATACACTTAAATATGATATTTTGATTAATGCAGATTTTGTATTTGTTATTATATTATATTGAACTCAATATAATATAATATAATAATGATTTAAAGTTTTAAAAAAAAAAATGACACATCCGCCACTACCGAGAGTTGACACTGAAACGTTTAGCTTACGATTTACTTTTTCCTTTGACGTTAATGCCTGAGCTACGAAGACATGTTTGCTGCAAGGCTTAAAATTAAAACATGAACCAATAGCTATTACATGACGCATGCATATCGTAATGCGTTTGCTCGACTTTCACCTGGAAAATTTCATTTTTTAATTTTCACACATTTGCACCAATTTTACCCAGCTAAAATCCAAATATAAAGCATATCTAGATTTTGAATACTAAAAACTAACAGAGGTTTGGTAGGCAATTTTTTTGAAACAAATATATATATATATATATATATATATATATATATATATATATTTGTGTGTGTGGTAAACATGGTCTGAGGTTCGATCCCTGGAGGCAGTTAAGCTACGCTGATGAGAGGTAAAAAAACCTCGAAACACGCATGTACGTAGATTACTGTTTTAAAAATAATAAAATAAATAAAAAATGTTAAATACGTCCAAATTAAAAAGGGCGACTTTCTAAGTAAATAATAAATTAAAAAAAAAAAAAATAAAAAAAAGCTCCGAGGCGGCGTCAATATTAACCGTAGTTATCGCTTGAAAAATAACAACAATAACAAAATCTATATATATACGCATACATAAATAGATATAGAAAGAGGTTTATGTTTGCTATGAACTTTTTATGCAAATATTACGCAAGTATAAATCATTTAGAATATCTGCATTAATATAATTACATGTTAACTAAATATGATCATCCCATAAGAAATCCGAAAAAACTAATAGGTAATTAAAACGTTTAAAAGAATATGCAAATTATCTAGATCTTTTGCAGATGAATACAATTCCAAAAACCCATATATAACAAAGTTGTATTTTCTTTTTAAATAAACAGAAAAGACCTGACTCCTGTCTTTTCTGTTTGTACCTTTGGCTGTCCCCGACATCGAAAAACCAGCTACCAGACACCTTGGGTCTGGTTAAAGCTTTGTTATATTATTTTCGCCTTCTGTTGAGGCCGCTAATTGTTTTTACTTTTTCGATCTTTTTCAGGTTGTCTCTCTTCCCAGGCTCAACTTAGCAGCTGGCCTGTCTGAGATGGTTGGAGTAAAATCCAATAGAATCCTCAGCCAGGCCAAATCGGCGGGTCTGAGCCGGGGAGAAGACACAAAGGGGGAGGGTAGCTGGTCTGGGCTCCAGTGCAGAAATGCCTAGCCCGGGATCCAGTTCCCAGAGGGGGCTTTGGCCCAATCTGGGGGCGGGATCAGACCAGGATAAAGTCCCACCACCATGCAGTCTGGGCTCCTTTGCCACCGGTTCAGGCCCATTTGATAGACCATTAGGTATGGTCGGTGCTGCCCCCCTGCACCAGACTCCTGGACTATTAGTGACACTGCTGTCCCCGGCAGTGGTAGGTCCAGGCCAGCTGGGAGAGGCGATCTGGCTCAGTGGGATCGACAGAGGAAGAAGGTTTTAACTTTTAGCCCTCCTGCCCTTAGGAGGACTGAACTCCTAGGGTCGAGAATGAAACCATCCACCTCTGCTGATTTCTCCACTTTGAGAACCGCCGACCCAGATCAGGTGTCTAAGAACGCAGTGCCAGATGACCAGGAAGAGGCCATTAACATGCTCTCGTTTCTGGACTCACAGCTGAACATGATGTTGGGCCAGGATTTGCAATGCAGCAGTGACGAAAGCAGCCAAGAAGAGTCTGAAGACCAGAAAACCAGACGAAGCGAGAGCATCCCGTTTCAGGAAGAAGGGCGCTGCTTGCACAAACACCAGTCTAGAAACCATTGTCCCCAATGGAGAGCCTGTCAGATTGGCCTACACTGCCAGGAACCAGCATGCAGGCAATTGAGGCAACCTGCGCAATGATCCCGCCGGAGCAGAGAACGCCGCCCTCACTGAAATCGCTGATGCCAGCAACACCGACGCCCTCAGCAGCAGAGAAGGAGTAGGGTCCCCAGTCCCAACTGACACCGGATGATTACCGTCAGTTACTGGACTCCAAATACAAGGAATATACTGACGGTAATATTATCAAACCCCTGCCAGGAGTCGTGGAAAAACTATCAAAAAGGATAGTATTCATAATAACCACGGATTGGAAGAAAAAAGTCTGACAAGGGTTTCTAAAGATATCATGGCGGAGGTGCTGGGGATTTCCAAACACCTGCGACGTACATTTGTCGTCACAGCTATGCCATGTGGGACCTGCTGCTGCCGACCGAGAATGACGTGGTTAAATTGTCCAAGTCCAACTTGAAGTGGAAAAATCTGCACTTTAGGCCGGAATATCTAAGCAGGAGGCAAACAAATATTTACATTTTAGGCGTCCCCTGGTTCCTTGACTCTATTCAAATAGAAACCATAATAAGTCAATATGGGGACCTCGAAGCTGTCCTCCCAGCATGTGGTCCTCATAGCCTTATGGTTGGGAACTATTCGGTTAAAATGCGATTAGACCGGGAGGGCTTTTGGAAAATCCCTGCCCTGCTCAGAAGTAACACTTGGACGATGAGTGTCATTATCGAGGGGCGGAACCACACTGTTAGCATTGCCAACAGATAGGACATATAGCAAAGGATTGCCCCAAGCAGAACCCTCAACCGACATCGGCAGAAAAGCCAAAGGGTGTGACACCAGCAGCCCCTGAGAAGCCAGCCGGAAGGGGCACAGCAACAACACCTGATAGCTAGAGTACAGTGGCAAAGAAAAATGGGAAGACCCCTTCACAAGAGAGCAGCCCCCTGAGGTACAAAGTCGGCCAGTTCCCGCAGGGTCGTCTACAAGTTCTTCCACCAACGTGACCACTAAAGAAGTTGCCAGCGGCCAAAAAAGAAACCATCCGGTCTCCTCATCCAACTTAAAAGGGGAGCAGGACGAGATGCAAGGTGGTAGAGTGCCAAGTGCCGAAAAAATAAAGTAAAAAGAAGGCGAAAAAGAATAAGGAGGCTGGGTCCCGTTCCCCGTCCCCAATGAATTTAGAAAATACTGTCTCTATGGTTCAGCCACCCAAAACCCCAACCCAAACCCCTTCAGCTGAACCAAAATCCCCACCCCTTTTTGATACCCCCCCCCAGCCGGTGCCCGATCATTGTCCCAGGAAAGGCCGGTGACACAAAACAACAGCGGCAGAAGAGCCGTATCAGCATCTCCGGTAAGGAGAGAGAGAGAGAGAGAGAAGACCAAAAAGCTCCCCTACCTTCCTGGAGACCAGATCTGCAATGTAGACCCCCTTCACACTGATATTTACATCACACAGCATCTTAGGGGTCTAATAAAGCCGCTGAGGGAGATGAAAAATATTTAGGCCGGGGATTGCGAATATCTAGGCACAATGGCCACATCCTTGAGCATCGCTAGCTTGAATGTTAGGGGCATGAGGTGCTGAAGCAAAGCCGCTAGGGTACTGAAGGACTTCATGTCCATGAACATAGATGTGGCTACATTACAGGAGACTCACTACAATTCCGTTGACGATCATCGGGTGCTGGAGGGGCATTACGATGTCTTGTCTGCATACCGTGATAGCCAAAGTAGAGGGTTTTCTTTGTTAGTTAGGCACATCCTTTCGGTTAGTGTTGTTCATGCGGATGCTGATGGTAGACTGATTGCGGCCGATGTTGCCGTGGCAAATAGTGTTTCGAGTTGTCAAGGTGTATGCGCCCAATTGCGTACGGGAGCGGGTTTCCGTTTCCGGCGGTTAGAGGTGTTTCTTGGGGGTTCGAAACAGTTAGTCCTAGTGGGTGACTGGAATGCCATCCTTGATCCCAGGGTAAATAAGGTGGGTGGGACTAGAGGGACGGATGGGTGTGAAACCAGTCTGTCAGACCTGATAGCTAGATGTGATCTGGTAGACAGGTATCAGGTGGATCATCCGGGGTGGGAGATGTGGACGTGGCTCTCTAGCAGGCCTTCCGTTTCAAGTACTTACTTGGATTGGTTGTTAGTTAGAAGAGGCGATATAGAATACATATCTTGTCCCACGTTCCACTGGTTGGGCCACTCTGACCACAAACTACTTGTGGCCAGGGTAGATATAGATAGCAACCCCAAGTTAGCCGGGTACTGGAAGTTAAATACCTCCTTACTGGAGATAAATGACTTCTGTGAAAAGCTAATTGAACACGTCAAGAAGGGATTAGTAGGGGCGGTTACCGGGAATAGTTGGTGGGTAAATGCCAAATCTAGTATTAGACTTCTCTGTCAAATATGGCCAACGATAGACTATCCCGGGTGATGGCAGGGGGGGGGATTCCCTAGAGATAGGTCTAGCTAAGGCGGACCTGAGGCGTTTGGCTAGTGAGCAATATCAGGGCCAGGTAGTTAGGGCTAGAATTAACAAGATGCCCAACGAAGCTGTGAATGTTGACAAATCCGAACGAGTCTATTCACTCGGGTGCAAATCGGACAGGTACATTCGTAAGATTCAGAGCCCGGAAGGAGACTCCTTAGTGTCGGCTCGGGAGATTTGCAAGCCGTTTCGAGTGCACTTTGAAGATTGTTTTGCACAGCTGTCCAGACTCCGCGTCAAGGAGTTTGGCCACTATTTGGCTGGCTCATCCCGTCTGGAGGTGGCCGGAGCGGCTAGTTGTGATGGTCGGGTTGCAGAGTGTGAGGTCGTAGCTGCTATGAAGTAGGTCGCCTATAATAGATCACCAGGACTCGATGGGCTGCCCTACGAGCTGTTCTTGAGGTTGTCGCACATGTTTGTTCCGATTCTGATGGGTGTGTTTAATCACTGGTTTGGCACGGGATCCATCCTGAGTCAGGTTGCAAAAGACGTGGTCACACTTCTGAAGAAGGACACACATGTTGGGGGGGTTGGATGATTTTAGGCTCATCACGTTGTTGAACACAGATTTGTGAATCATATGCAGGTTGTTATTACTGACTTAGTCGAACCGGATCAGAACTACGATGTGAAGGGGAGATCGATTCAAAACAATTTGCATTTGATTCGTACAGTCCTAGAAAACCTAGAAGATGACTCCTAAGCCACGCTGATCAATTTAGATCAGTCCAACGCGTTCGATAGGGTTGATCATCATTTCCTGATGGCTGTTTTAGAGACCGCCGGCTTTGGGTCCGGCTTTTGCAGATGGATCTCCATTTTGCATGCTTGGCCAACGTTTGGTCGGCGCCGTTCGCAGTTTCTTGGTCGGTGCGACAGGGGTGTCCGTTGTTGCCCAATCTATATGTCCTTGCGTTGGAACCATTCCTTAGGAACGTGAGGTCCAGGGCGGCTGTACCAGCCCTGCGTGGTATTGCTCTTCCTGGTGGTGTGCGAGCCACGGTTTCCACGTTTGCCAATGATGTCACCGTGTTTGTTTCGAGTGTCATGGATTACGGTAATTAAGGCTCTCAAGCATTATGAAAAAGTTACAGGGGCTGTTGTCAATCTCAGCAAATCCATTGGCCTGAGGTTGCCCGCTTGACAGGGATCGAATGCACTGCCTGGCGCATTCTGCTGGTCAGATGGCCCGGTCCAGATCCTTAGTGTGTGGTTTGGACCTGGCCTTCAGCTCAATAAGAATTGGTCGGAAGTACAGACAAAGGTCGAAGCGTCTGTGAGGGCTTGGCTTCGAAGGGGATTGTCTCTTAAAGGTAGAGCGGAGGCGTGTGCTACTTATGTGTTTCTGCTGATCTTTTACCGGCTGCCTGTACTTTCTCTGCCTGCGGGCTGCATGGTGGCCTTAATGCGTGCGCTCTTTTCACTGTTGTGAAATAAGCAACGGCTGCTTGTCCATAGACGGGTCTGTACTCAACGTCTTGAAGATGGGGGTCTGGGGATAACTGACCTGGCTAGTCATAAAAATGCCAAAAGGTTGGCGTTCCTGGGTAGAACTCTGATTTTTAGCATATCCTTTTATACTTCAACATATATATATATAAAAA
The DNA here is from genome assembly GCF_053919585.1 of Euprymna scolopes. NCBI lineage: Eukaryota > Metazoa > Mollusca > Cephalopoda > Sepiida > Sepiolidae > Euprymna > Euprymna scolopes. The sequence goes on from NC_136509.1 coordinate 103,290,953, forward strand.
AGTCAAGTACATCCAAGGATGGAATACTGTTGCCATATCTGGGCAGGAGCTGCTAAAAACAGCCTATCCTGCCTTGACAGAGTACAAAATAGACTTCGTGGCTTAGTGGGGGATGCCCTTTTCTCTACCCTGCAACCTCTCTCCCACAGAAGAGACGTTGCGAGCCTGTCCTTGTTTTATCGTTATTTTCATGGCAGGTGCTCGTCTGAACTCCAATCTCTGGTCCCCCCTCGCCAATCTTTCACGAAAAACACCCGTCTAGCTGAATCCACTGTGAAAAATTTCCCCCACTCTTTATCTGTGCCTAAATCAAAACGTGGATTCCATGAACAAAGCTTCTTTCTTAGAACTGCACGCCTGTGGAACTCTGTTCCGTCTGCCTGCTTCCCACCTGACTACAACTTGGATGTGTTCGTCCAACGTTAACAAATTCCTAATGAACCACCCCCTTAAGTAAACACTTCATCAAATCTCCACACTAACGTAATGTACTTGCAATAACCTTTATCCCTGAGTGGCTTCCGGGCCTTGATAAGTGGTGACCACTGTGTAAAAAAAAAAAAAACAATAAAAAAACATATTTCCTTGTTTCTGCTTTCATAATCATTTTGAAACTTTATAAACTTTCACAAACTGTTAAAAACGTTTTTTTTTTTTTTTTAATATGATTCAATTCATCTTTGTAGTTTCTATTAATGCACTAATTTGCAAAAGTTATTGTCTATTTTTCAAACCTCTTTCCTCTGTTGAGAAGAATTACGTGAGAATATCTGTACTCTTTGTTGGATAATTAAAAAATCTTTCTTGACGAATTTTTAATATTTTTCTTTAAGAACTTTGAATTAATTTTCAGTAAGGTTTTTCTATTATATATATATATATATATATATATATGAAACAAAAATGTAGTAGGCAAAAAAAATAAATGTTCTGTCAGCAACAGTACAACTTCAAAATAGTCAATATCGCCCACCTCCAGAAGAGAGGGAATTCCTGTCCGTGATAACCGTGGTAAAAGAAGACACACTCCAATCGCCAGAAACACCCACACACACAATTTGCAGGACACTGCCGACTCGTCTCTAGCCTCCTGCTTTTATAGTGGCCGGGAATTATCCATTTGCATAATCACATGAGAAAGAAACGTGATTTTCCGAGAGTTGCATGGGGTAAACGCTAATAAAACCCCCCGGACGCCATCTTGGAATTCTCTTTTCCCCCCAACCGGTGACACAACAGACGTACCCGAGGTAAGCTCTTTTTCCCCTCATTTTAGTTATTGCTACTTCTGCTACAATATGATATGAAGAAATAAAGTTCTCTCATTTCCCTTCTCCAATAGTTCTATATATTACCCTTTTCCTCCCTCTCATGCCCAATTATTTCGCTCCTAATATAGCTATCACTAGACGTTGCATCCTTAATATGTTACCTAGTATCTTCTCTCCTCTTCTGATGAGAAGCATAAAACTTCGAAATACCATGGTGTAAATTGTTCTACACTCCTAATTGATGAAACATTCATATTGAATAAACAGATAAATCTAAAATAAATTTGGCTGTCATTAATCGTTTATTCAATAAGGAAGTTACATCAATTAGAGGTGTAGAACAAGTAAAACCTTTTATATCATCGTATTTTGAAGCCTAATTCCTTTGCACATATATATTAAACCCACCATGGCATACGTGGTATACACCTACCTTCATTATGTAATAAAAATTATATTTCTCTTGTATCACAGAGATCACTTTAGTTCTCTCATTCACTCCCCAAACACTTTCGGCTCTGTTAGTGGGGCATTAGAATACGCCGACTGCCCCCCTGCAGAGGGTAAAAGTCCCTCAATGGGGGTCCTGGATATGACCTTAAACTATATCCAGTGGTGAGGCCCCAGCTTGTGGGCTTTGGGGAGTGTGGAGCCACCCTTTAGTTACCATTGCTCCCAGGTCCACTCTGATCCGGAGTGGTAGTACCTGTTAGGGTCCCAACTATGGGTTAAATAGAAACCGATGTGAAAACAACAAATATATTTTATTAAAAATATTTTTCTTCAAAATCTTTGGATTCTGCATTAAATAACCCGAAAAGGGTTGATATGCCGTAAAACAAAACCAACCAACCAACCCGATCACCTTAAAAACATATGCACAATGTGTATAGATTTTCTCAAACGTAAAAACACACTTGCGGGGGGGGGGGGTCTAGCTTCCATTATTATTATTATGTCATTATTTTATTATTACAACCAGCGGTTGAAGATTTTGTTTTAAACAAAATCAAATAAAAAAAAATAATTAAAGGAATCGGTTTTGGCATTGGAATATATGCACAAATTTTTTCCGATTCCAATACCCTCAAAAGTTCTGATGTTTCTGATTCTCAATTCTGACGCCAATCAATCGTCCCAACACTAATATCTATCAATCTACTAATCTATCTATCCATCTCTCTTTTTCCTTCCACTCTCTCTCTCTCTCTCACTCTCTCTCTCTATCCCCCTCATCCTCTTTCTTTCTCTCGCTTTGTCTAAGTTTATCTATCATAAAATCTTTCTCTTCCAAAATATCTCCAACCACTTTCCTAATTCTGTCATCTTTTCTCTTTTCACTATCTTACCTTTCTCTCTCTCTCTCTTTTTCTCTCTCTCTCTCTCTTGCTCTCTCCCTATCTCTCTCTCTTACATTGTTTAATACCCTCTCTCTCTCTACATATATATTTATTTCTGTTTCTCTCCTCCATCTCTCTTTAGTTTCCCTTATTGGCCATATCTCTCTCTGCCAAGAACATATCAACATCAAACCACGAATTTAATCTCCTTACGGCAATGACCCGGGGGTCACTATACAGAAAACCCCATTTTTCCAATAATCATAATACGATTGTCTCTCCTTTTTACCCAATTGGCCACAGCCGTTTTCGGCTAGCCACTGAAAGAGTCGACCGGTTTAGGGTCAAAATTTGCACTTAACTGATATTAATATTTGAGTCGGTGGCCGATTCAGTTTGGGTTATTTCACGTTTCATGAAAAGCGGATAAAAGTCATGCAAGGGAGCAAGAGAAGGGGAAAGTGATAGCGATTGAAGAGTTTGGGTTGCTTAGAAAAACTGTTCAAAATTAGAATTGATTGGAATGGCCTTTTTCGGAATGCAAGCAAATTCCGAGGTTGAAGGCAAATTATTCCCGTCATTCCTAATGCGACTAGACCATCGGTGACTCCTTTCAGTCGCAATTGCCACTAATATTTGTTTCACTATAATTTCATTCTTAAATTCCTCAACTATGACATAACTGTTTTGATTTTGGTTGAATTGTTTTACGGCATATCAACCCTTTTCGGATTATTTACTGCCTAATCCAATAATTTTGGTAAAAGTTTTTATGCTTCAACTTCTTTCTATTTCCAAATATTTATTCATGGTGTTTGGTTTGGTTGTTTTGTAGAGATTTTTTTTTTTTTTACTTTATAGAATATGATTGCATTTTTGCAAAGGAATAAAAAACAATAACATCAATTTTTGGTGCATTTTAGATCAGGAAGCCAGCATCTTCAGTCAGCCTGAACTGGTAGCACCAGGTGTACCTGTTCAGAAATTCTTCTTGCGTACCAAGAAAAGGAGAGAAAAGTACACCGCGTGGTTCATAGGAGAAGCAAAGTGCTCTCCAGAGAAGATGGACGTGTGGATCCAAGGGGAAGAAAGAATTGGCTAGGGCTGGTATGAAGTGGTGGGGAGACAGACTTTTAAAAAGCACATCTTATATGGTAGAGAGTTGTAAAACACGTGTGTGTGTGTGAAAAGACTTTTGAAAGATGAAATAATTAAGAGCATTGCCAGGACTGCTGCAAAGAAGATAAGTTCTCTCTACTGTGCTAGAAAACTACTTACACTCGAAAGTATCCTGTACCTCTATAAGGCCACCATTCGCCCATGTATGGAGTATTGTTGTCATATTTGGGCTGGTGCATCTGCTACTAGTCTCTCACTCCTAGACAAGGTTCAAAAGAGAGTCACCAACCTGATAGGTCCTGAACTGTCATCTGAGCTTCAGCCTCTGTCCCATCGACAAAATGTTGTATCCCTCTGCCTTTTCTACAAATATTTTAATGGTGAATACTCTGACAAACTGCAAGCACTTGTACTCCCTCGATGTAAATACTCCCAACAAACCCAACAAGCAACTAAATCCCACCCCTTCACAGTAGATATCCCTAGATGTAAGAAAGCCTTCTACTCCAGTAGTTTCTTCCCCAGAACTGCTAGACTCTAGAACTCCCTTCTGGGTCCCTGCTTCCCCAACTGTACTGACATGCAGAAGTTCAAGTGTAATGTGAACCGACATCTTGCTGCCCAACTCCCTACATAGTACCCCTGTAGCTTATGTCCCTGATAGTAGCCCCCTACATCAAAGTGGAAATGTGCCTTGTTTGGGGTGAAAATGTAATTAAAAAATGTTATTTTGGAAGAACCGTGAATAAATATTTTTTGTATTCATCTAAAAAAATGCTGAGTCGTTTTTTTTATGTCCTTCCTTGTTGATTTGTTCATGCGACGGTACCAGACTGCGTGTGGGTCCATGTGGTTTAAATGTAACGGCCACGTTACATTACGTTTGTATATACGTTATCACCTTTATTTTTTTTTTTTAATTCAATTTTCACCCCAAACAAGGCACAGTGCCACTTTGAAGCAGGGGGCTACTATCAGGGACTTAATTAGCAGGGTCATTATGAAGGGAGATGAGTAGAAAGATGTTTGTTAACATTACACTTGAACTTCTGCATATCAGTGCAGTTGGGAAAGCAGAATCCCGGAAGGGAGTTCCAAAGACCCCCAGTCCTGGGGAAGAAACTATTGGAGTAAAAGGCTTTCTTGCACCTAGGGATCTCTACTGTAAAGGGATGAGACTTAGTAGCTTGTCGGGTTTGTCGGGGGTAGTTACGTCGGGGAGGTACAAGTGTTTGCAGTTTGTCAGAGCATTCACCATTAAAGTATTTGTAGAACAGGCAGAGGGATGCAACATCTCGTCGATGCTTTAATTACGTTTGTACGTACGTTATCACCTTTCAAGCGCACTTATTTATTGATGAACAGTATTAGCTTTCACACACACTTATCATCGTACGTTATCAAGGATAGAGTACTGTTGCCACATCTGGGCAGGAGCTGCTAGAAAGGACATCCTGCCTTGATAGAGTTCAAACTAGACTTCGTAGGTTCATAGGAGATGTCCTTTTCTCTTCCCTGCAACCTCTATCTCACAGAAGAGATGTTGCAAGTTTGTCTCTGCTTTATCGTTATTTTCATGGCAAGTGCTCGACTGAGCTTCCATCTATGGTCCCCTCTCCCCAAACTTTCACAAGAAACACTCGTCCAGCTGAAAACACTATCAATAATTCCCTCCACTCTTTATCTGTGCCTAAACCTAAATGTAGATTCCATGAACAAAGCTTCTTAGAACTGCACGCCAATGGAATTGTCTTCTGTTTTCCTGCTTTCCAGCTGACTACAATATGGTTGTCTTCAAGTCCAATGTAAACAAGTTCTTGATGAGCCGTTCCACTTAAGTTAACAAATTTACCGACTTTCCATTGCTAACGGTTACTATATTGTCTTGTCCAATTAACTACTGTACACTCTTAACCCTTATCCTCGAGTGGTCTCTGATCTGGATAAGTGGTTATGCCTATATAAAAAAAAATCACCTTTCGCATACAGTTGTGTTTGTACGTACGTTATCGCCTTTTACACACATTTATCTTTGTACATAAATCTTTCACACAGATTTGTGTTTATACTTACTGACATATTCCTTCAAAAACAAACCTTTTCTTAATTAACTGCTCGTTTTTTTTTGTTTGCTGTCTTCATGTTGGATGATAAGTTTCAGTTCACTATTTTGCACTTTTATATATATATATTTTTTTTTACATGGAGTTCACCACTTATCAAGGCCCAATGGCCACTCGGGGATAAGGGTTATTGTGTGTACAGTAATCAAAGGGATAGTGTAGCAATAGTATTGGAGAATTGGTAAGGTGTCATTACTTAGGGGGGGGGCGGTTCATCAGAAATTTGTTTGTGTTGGACTTGAAGACATCCAGGTTGAAGTCGGGACGGAAACAGGCAAGCGGAACAGTTTCACAGGCGTTCAGTTCTAAGAAAGAAGCTTTGTTCATGGTATCTACGTTTTCATTTAGGCACAGATAGGGAGTGGGGCAAATTATTGACGGTGGTTTCAGCTAGTCAGGTGTTTTTTGAAAAAGATTGTCTAGGGGGGACCAGAGAATGAAGCTCAGACGAGCACCTGCCATGGAAATAACGATAGAACAATGACAGGCTCGCTACGTCTCTTCTGTGGGAGAGAGGTTGCAGGGTAGAGAAAAGGGCATCTCCCACCAAGCCACGGAGTCTATTTTGTACTCTGTCAAGGCAAGATAGGCTGTTTTTAGCAGCCCCCGCCCAGATGTGGCAGCAGTACTCCATCTTTGGACGTACTTGGCTCTTATATAGATAGAGAATTGCATCATTAGTGAGATATCTTCTGGAGCGGTAGAAGGATCCCACCATTTTCCCAGCAACCTTGGCCACAGACTTGATGTATGTGTTCCATTTAAGATCAGGTGTAAAGGTCAAACCCAGGAGCTTATCAAAGCCTGGGGCCTCCCTTAGATGAGAGCCATCCATTTAAATTGATGCCAGATGGGGATCAGAGCGTTTATGATGTAGAGATAGGAGCTTGGTCTTAGATGCATTAAAGGTAACCAGCCACCTCTTTCCCCAGTGTACCACGCGCTCAAGATCAGAGGAGAGTGAATCAGAGAGAACATCATCATTTACGGCCTTTGATGTGTTGCCATAGATGGTCGTGTCATCAGCATAGATGTCAACATGTCAGGCGGCGTGCAGTATGTGTATGTATATATATATATATATATATATATATTTATTATAAATAACCTTGTAACTGGTGTTGTAACCCAACATCCGGTTTACAACTTCCGGTTGTGCATGCGTACATAAACAAATAATCAACGCAACAATAAAATGTATTGTTTCACTGTGTAGGTTTTCAGCGTCGCAATTGCCTTCTTTTTTTTTCTTGTTTAAAATATCCAAATAAACAATTGTTAATACTTTCTGCATTTTTTTTTTTACATCGTCCATTTCTGTATTATGTTTAAGTTATTTTAACGCAATTTTCTTACAAATAAATCTACTTTAACCTGTTGACAACCATAAGAGCATTTTACAACGGCGATTTACCCACCGCCTTCATTTGTTTTTAACTTATTCTCCATTTTTTAATACACCTTTCTTAAAAAACATTCATACATTTTCTTTTACATTACCAATGTGAATAAATAACCCCGAAAATGTTTTTTTTAATTTGCATTACAAATAAATAATCAACGTGACAATAAAACGTCCTGTTTTACTGTGTACGTTTTCAGCGTCCCAATTGTTTTTTTTGCATTTAAATTAAAAGATATATAAAAATTTGAATTTAACTATCATAAGTATTATGGTATCTGTTCAGTGCACATTTACCTATAAGTATGGCAAACCACTTATAATTCAATGGCTGTAATTTTATTTTCAAAAATAAACAATTATAAACAGAACGACTCATAGAAATCTATCTATATTCTTTTTTCATATTAATATACTTTCATAGAAGTGTTTCTGTTATGTCACAAAAAACTATTTTCTTTACGTCACAAGTGTCATGCTTATACATTAATTCTATAGCTAATATAACATACTGACCCAACGGGTCACGGGTAGTCTAGTATCTATATCTATCTATAAAAGTAAAAGTGTCTGTCTGTGTGCCTTGTGTGTACATTTCCCTACGCAATAACTCTGTCAATTTTTAGTCTACAGACTCGAAATTTGATATACAGGGTACTGAGACATGAGAAAATCGATGTGATCGGTTTTTGGATAGAAATTTGGCGATTAAGGGGTCAAAGTTCAACGATTTGACCTTTGAGAACTCTACCAAACTCCTCCGACAATGTTGGGTCTACACACTTGAAATTTTAGATATAGGTTCCTTGGACATGGATCTAACTTAATAATTTAGTTTGAGCCCAAAACAATAAATTTTAAGGCGTCATAATAGGGGTCAAAATTTTAAAAAATTGCCCTCTGCGGTCTCTTCCAAATTACTCAGACAGTGTCTGGTCTAAATATTTGAAATTTTACATAAAGGGTATTCAGAGATAGGGCAAGCTTTTTCATCAGTTTGGGTCGAACCAATATATAAATGTATTATGTATGTTTGCATGTCTGCCTAAAATTTTCAATAGAGGCGACGGATTTTATCAAGATCAGTATCGTTTTAAAGTTCGACCTTTCATACGACAAATATCGAAAAATTGGTTAAAAACATTCATATCTTCCCTTCAACTAGGCACTTTTCTACAGGGGGAGGGGGTCACTTTTTTCGCCAATATTTTTTAAAGTTATCCTCTCTTTTAGATTGTCTATCCCTACATTTTAAAAAATGTCGGTTCCGGTTTGGTGGTGGTCATAACAGCATAGACGGTAGGTTTTTACCCCGTTTTTTTTTCCTCCTTCACGGTACGGGTTCGAGCCTGCCTTCCTACAACCACATTTTTTTTTTGTTTTTTGTTCAACAGGCACATCAAAACACCCGGGCAACGCCGGGCTGAAATACTAGTATATATATAAAGGTGTGTGTGTGTACATTTCCCTAACAATACCTCTTTCAATTTTTAGTCCACAGACTCGATATTTGATATACGGGGTACTGAGATTTGGGAAAATCTATGTGATCGGTTTCGGCCAGAAATTTGGCTGTTAAGGGGTCAAAGTTCAACGATTTGATCTTTGAGAACTCTACCAAACTCCTCCGACAATTTTGGGTCTAAACACTTGAAATTCCTTGGACATGGATGTAACTTAATAATTTTATGAGACCCAAACTATAACTGTTAAGGGGTCATAATAGGGGTCAAATTTTAAAAAATTGACCTTTTTTTTTCTTTTTTGTGTAGCATACACCTCACACCCGGGCAACGCCGGGCACCCATGCTAGTATATATATGTCTGTGTGTGTATATTTCCCGACCAAACTACTCTGTCAATTTTCAGTCTAGAGACTCGAGATTTGTCATAAGGGGTATTGAGATTTGGGGAAATCTTTTTAATCAGTTTTCGGACAGAAATTTGGCTGTCAAAGGGTCAAAGTTCAACGATTTGTCCTTTGAAAACTCTACCAAACTCCTCCGCTAATTTTGGGTCGAAACACTTGAAATTTTAGGTGTAGGTTACTTGGACATGGATCAAACCTTTTAATTTGATTTGAGCCCCCAAAAAATAAATGTTAAAGGTCAAAGTTTAAAAAAATATCTCTGCGGTCTCTACGAAATTACTCAATTTTTGATCTAAACATTTGAAATCTTACATAAAGTGTATTCACACGTAGGGCAAGTTATGAACAGTACATAGGGCCCGAGCAAATCCGGTTGAACTGCTAATATATATGTGTGTGTGTGTGTGTGTGTGTGTGTGTGTGTGTGTGTGTGTGTGTGTGCGCGAACGAACTCACTTCAAGGGTTATATTTCCCCCTTGAATCCATTTTTTATTCCCTGTCAATGATTCTAGCAATTTTTTCCGATTCACACCAATCTACCTTTGAAATATGTTTTTTTTTAATCTATCGTTTCCCAACATCGCGTGACTCACGCGAGAATGCCATCCTTTAATTTAGGCCGACATTTTTTTTCACCTCCATATTCAATAAAGTGGACACATTCGACACTTATTCGCGTTCAGATTCGTACGTTTCTTTCCGTGTGCATAAGCGAGTAGCACTCCATTTCCCCATTTTTTTTTTACTTTATTTTTTTTAAATTTTCTTTTTCCTTTTTTTTTTTCTAGACAACTTACCAGACGCAAGATATTCACCCGCCATTTCAGAAACTTAAACCGAGAGATCATTTTTAGGATCCTAACCATCATTTTACCCATAATTGATTATATCTCTCTTCTACTTGATTTACTGGGTATATTCGTAGTTTTCTTAGTACCTTTTCACTGGCCTAATGGTTCCTATGATTATAGGGATAATTAAAATCTTCCTCACGTTCCAGTTTCTTTTCATGTTGTACATATAACTTTGATATTTAGTTCTCTTTTCATATTTTCTGCCCTTTTCTCGACGGTACATTGTCTATTTATTTTTCAAAATCAATCACACATGCAAAAAAGTAAATATGAACTTACCGTTTAAACTGTAACCGACTGAGTCTAATTTGTTTTTAATGAACCCTCCATAAATTTCACCTATGAAACCGAAAACAATCACTCATTACCTTTTTTGGACATACTTTTTATAAAATCCAATAATAAACTACCCTTCAAAGTTCACCGCAAAACTACACAATACAATAATTTGCAGCACACTAAACAAACTAAGAATTCCAATCATACAAATCACACCACAAACTATAAAACAAATATTAAAACAACAAAACATCTCCAAAACAAACCAGTTTCCAATGCAGACATATACACCGTTTCTTGGCAAAACCCAACGTAAATGAGAAAAAAGGCTGCATGACCATAAAAGAGATATAAGAAATAACAATTCTCTAAGTGCATTATTCTCTCATTCATTGCAGCGTAATAACACCTTTGACTTTAAACAAGCAAAAAAAAAAAAAAAAAAAAAAAAAAAAAAAAAAAAAAAAAAACGTTAAATTTATTTCAAACTAGCGGGGGTACCCGGCGTTGCCCGAGTGTTTGTTTCCGGGACGGGGGGGGGAGTTTTAAAAAAATGTTATGGTAGGTAAGTAGGAAGGATCAAACCCGGAGTCATGAGTAAAAGTAGGAAAATAAAGTGAAAAAAAAAAACAAAAAAAAAACATTTGCAACGTTAACAGTTCGGCTACCAAGAAAAGTCCATTCCAGTTGTTTAGGAAAAAAAAAAAAAAAAAAAAAACCGACTACGGTAGGTCAGCGCGAACGTGAAAATATAATGTGAATTGTCCAGCACGCTAACCGCTACGCCACAGAGCACTGCAGCTTAGTTTAGTGATTTTAAATAACTTCACATGAAAGAACTACGAAGCCAAACCGGTGTTCTCTTCTCAACTGTTCCTTGTGAACGATCCCCAAACGGTGTTAAGTGGTGGCAGGGGGAGGAGGAATTTTTTAGAGAGAAAATATTTTACCACTTCCATTGATCTTAACCGATTTTGGCCGTGACTTCTCAGCAGAAAAAGTATAGAAATCTAAGATTATCGAGGAATTTGAGAAATAATAAGCCTATAACACACCTCAGATATTGTTATGCCGTTTGTGCATACTATATTTGCATGAAATATCTTGATTTTTAATCCTATTAATGTCAAAATCAGACGCGAAAAAATGAGTTCATTTTATTTATTTCAAATAAACCGCGTCGGAAACTCCTTGAATCAGCGCTTATCGCAAATTCAATCACAATTAAACAACGTGGAGGTTTCTATAATGTAGCGCCGTTAATGAGTAACCTTTTATTTAAAGAACATACATTAATTGTAGACTCCGGCTAATGTTCCCACATCAAAGAAACACCTCCGCTAATAATTAATACATGTAATCCCAATCAATAAATTACATAACAGAAACACACTCATTTCATTTCAGTTAGGCACCTATATTTGAATTTTAACGGACATATTTTTGCCAGAAAGAATATTAACCGCGTCATATCTTTTAAAAATATATTAACGGCTGTATGACGTTATTAAAAGTGTCCCTCTCTCTCTCTCTCTTTTTTTTTTTTCCAACGTCTTCTTCCGACGTAACACTTTTCACAAGAAAATTTTCAAATATTTGTGCTGGTGTTTTTTTTTTCTTAATTGCATTCATCCAGAGGAAGTCTATAAATAGTCGAAACGTTGATGAACACACAACTCTGTTTGTTCCTTTTTATTTCTTTCCCTCCCCCTCTCTCTCTCACATATATATATATATATATATATATATATATATATATATATATATATATATATATATATGATGTTCGTGGTCAAAGTTTTGTGTGGACGTGTGTTAAAAGCACACCGATGTCTTAGCGTCATACTTTGCTTCTCCCAGATAAATCAACCCCACGTGCACGCCGTGACCACTGCCACGCAGACGGGGCTCTGATGAATGGCGAGTGTCCTGCGCCGTATAACTGGATCTCCACTGTCTTGTGGGCTAAGGTTCTTTTAGCCAAATGCTAAGGGTGAGGTAATGCTGAGAGAAACCTCCAGAGGAGCTTAGGCCCTGTCAACTGCGGCAGACATGACTCACTGTCATGTAGAGTATGCTCCAGTGCCCAGCAACCTAAGTCCTACATGGATCAAATGGCATGAGTGGATTGGAGAGGGCTTCCTTAAGCTGTGGTAAAGGCAACCTCTCTAGGAGAAGGAAACCCCTGATATAAAACCTGCGACAACTGCTGCATCCAATGATGTTAACTTGCTCTTCTTTTTGGTTCAATGTGACAATTGTTCAGAGAGTGGGATTGGCTCGGTGCAAAGTCTTTCCTCACTATAAAAAGCTTCAAGCACAGGCATTACTTGATATGGGGTACACATTTTACTATCAGTGTGTATCTTGATAAAAATGGTTGGCTGTAGCCTAAAACGGCAAACAGACATACAACGAAGACTAATACACATATGAACATCAATAACAATAAGGTCTCTGGAACTTCTAGGGTCTGGCCCAGCAGATGTCTCAGAGCACTACAGCCTGGACTCAGTCGTCATCATGCTACTGCAAGGAAATGTATGCCAATGAACATCGGCTGTTGGGATGTGCGGACGCTGCTTAACTTGCTGTCAGCAATAACGTGTCAGGGCATAGATCTGCTCTTGTATCTAAAGAACTTCAGCGTTATGACATGGACATAGTTGTGCTATCTGAGACTAAGCTGGCTGATGAGGGACAGTTTTCAGAGTTGGCTTGGGGCTACACCCTTTTCTGAAGTGGTAGAGCAGATGGATGTAAGCAGGAATCAGGTGTGGCTTTTGCTGTAAAGGTATCAATTCATTCAAGCCTGGAAGAACTTCCTGTGGAGTGAGTGATCGGATCATGAGTATGAGATTACCTCTGGTAAATGGTCGTTATACAACTTTTTTAAGTGTCTATGCACCCACTATGGATGCAACAGAAGATGAAAAGGTTGCTTTCTACCTTGCTTTGTGCAGTATAGTTAGACGCATTCCCTATGCTGACAAGATCGTCATTCTTGGAGATTTTAATGCTAGGGTGGAAAGAGATTTTGAAGCCTGGGATGTGCTGGATTAACACAGAGTAGGCAAGAGTAATAGCAATGGTCTGATTTTGTTGCAGTTTTGTTCAGAGATGGGTTTTAAAATAGGTAACACCGTGTTTCAGCCGAAGGAAAAATTCAAGACGACTTGGATGCATCCTGGTTCAAAGCAATGGCACTTGATAGACTGTGTTAGTCAGAAAACGTGAGATGAGGATATCTGCTGTGTTTGCGTCATGTGAGGTGCAGAGTGCTGGACTGACCATCGGTTGGTCCATGCAAAGGTTAAGTTTGTTGTGAAGCCCAAGGTGAGATGACCTGGTGTGGCTATCCCAGAACGACTTAATATTGATTGTCTAAAAGACAATATTGGGAAGGAGAAAGTAGTCAAGGAGATGGAAGAGATTGATTGTGAAAACTCGTGGCCTGCTTTTAAGGAGTCTGTCTATGAGGTATGTGAAAGAGTATTAGGTTATTGTGAGCGTAAACGTCAGGATTGGTTCAATGAGAATGATACTGAAATTCAGGCTCTGCTTGACTCAAAGGCCAAGGAATAAGATGCTTATCTCGGAGGTGGCTTGGCGGATGATGAGCAAGACCGATTGAGAGCCAATTTTAAATCAATCAAAGGTGAGGTGCAGAGGAGGTTGGGAAACATGCAAGATGAATGATGGAGGAAGAAAGCTGAGGAAATACAGTTTGCCTCAGTTTCTAACAACAGTAATGTCTTATACAGCCTCTTACGTGCGGTGTATGGACCATCCAGATCACCTATCACTCCGTTGTGCTCGAGTTATGATCAGGATTTTCTTCGAGACCCTACCGACATTCTTCATAAATGGAGGGAGCATTTTGATGCCCTCCTGAACAGGCCTTCTTACATTAATCAGGAGTTTATTAGGTTGATTCCTAGCAACCCGGTCAAGGATACCTTTGGCAGAGGTTCCCTTTCTCTAGGATGCTGAAGCAGCTGTCCATAAGCTGAACAATGGGCAGTCCTCTAACATGAATTGGTTGCATGCAGAGATCTTTAAATGTTTTGGCCCCAAGATGATGCTGTGTACCACAGGATTGGTGAGATGCATTGATGGTGGTGCTATACAAGACAAAAGGTACCAGAGATGACTGTGGAAACCATCAGGGCATCTCACTGCTGTCAATAGTCAGCAAGATGCTTTGTAGGATCATGCTTGACAGAATACTGGAGCACATTGCTGACGATGTTCTACCTGAGTCCCAGTGTGGTTTCAGAAGTGGTCGAGGGACAGTGGATATGGTTTTTACAGCCAGGCAACTAGAGGAAAAATGTATAAACAGCAAATAGGGTCTGTAGCAAGTGTTCATCAATTTAGCCGAGGCTTTTGATACAGTAAATAAGGTCAGTTTGTAGGAGATTCTGAAAAAGCTTGGCTGTCCTGACAATTTTGTAACCATCATAAAGCTCTTCCATGATGATATGAAGGCTGTGATCAACGATGGGGGAAAACTGGCTGATCCTATTTCAGTGGAAAATGGTGTTAAGCAGGGAGACATTTCAGTACACACAGTCCTTTGTACTTCACCATGGTTTTTCGAATGGCATTCAGGTGTTGCTCAGATGGTGTGTATATATGCTACCAAATTACTGGAAGGAGGGGGGGAGAGATTGCTGAACATTAGGTGTTTCAGTGCAAGCACGAATGTACTCACCAACACGATTTGTGACTTGCTCTATATAGTTGACTTTGATCTTGTGCCTCATTCGGGGGCTGATATGCAGCATCTTGTGGACGCCTTTGCTGCAGCGCATTGGGGCTGACTATCAATCTAAAAAATACTGTCTTGATGTATCAGCCTGCGCCAGGATTTATGCCTATGGGTTGAAGATAGCAGTTGTCACTAGGTTTGTGTACCTGAGTAGCATGCTAGGCATGACCAGTGCCCTGGATGACGAGGTCTCGTTACGGATCAGCAAGGTAAGTGATGGTTTTGGAAAGTTGGACAAGCGTTTGTGGAGCTGTCATGGAATCTAGCTATCAACAAAGATCAAAGTCTATGTCGCATGCGTTCTCTCTGATCTTCTCTCGGCTTGTGAGACGGACAACATACAGGAAACATTTGAGACGTCTCGAGCGGTTTCACTAGCTGTGCCTATGGTGAATCCTAGGTGTGCGCTGGCAAATGCATGTTAGTGATGTTGATGTTCTTGAACAGACCCAATGTCTAAGCATTGAAGCTCTTATTATAAGACATAGACTGAAGTGGAGTGGTCATGTGGTAAGGATGCCAGACAACCAACTTCCCAAACAACTCCTCTATGGCAAGCTTGCCGAGGGAAGGTATCGAGCTCAAAAGCCTGAAATAAGGTTCAAGGATTGTTTGAGGTCCACCTTGAAAAAATGTGAGATGAACAAGAAAACCTGGGAGAGTCTGGCTTTGGATCGTGGAGAAGGGCCTTGCGAGAAGATGTGGGCAAGTTTGAGGCTAACTGAATCCAGCATGAATGATTGAAGCATGATATTCGGAAAGGGAATGTGCAAATTGGTTTGGAGTATGAGGCGTGCAGTACATTACATCTAAGCAGAGCTGAGCAGATAATCCACCAGACCGCTCATCAGCTCAATGGGCCACAAAACAATCCTATGTTGCCAGAATTAACTGTGGGCAGACGTGCAAGTTTTATGCGGTTAAAAATGCATACAAATGTTCATAGAAGTGACCGTATAGTGGAGCTCATGTCTGCACCATTCATACCAAAAAATCAACTTTCGTGCGACTCACTGCTGAGCTGTCTTCATGCTTTAATTTTAAAACTCAATATAAAGTAATGGCAATATTCGAGAAGGAATTTGCTGCCATAATATATATATATATATATATATATATATATATATATGTATATAACTATATACATATATATAGGTTTGTATACATATATCTATATATGGGTTTCTATATATATATGTATATATATATATATGTATATATATGTATACATATGTATATATATATATATGTATATATATGTATATATATGTATACATATGTATATATATGTATACATATGTATATATATATATGTATACATATGTATATATATATATATATATGTATACATATGTATATATATATATATATGTATATATATGTATACATATGTATATATATGTATATGTATATATATGTGTATATAAAAAATGTGTATATATATGTATATATATAAAATGTGTATATATATGTATATATATAAAATGTGTATATATATGTATATATATAAAATGTGTATATATATGTATATATATAAAATGTGTATATATATGTATATATATAAAATGTGTATATATATGTATATATATAAAATGTGTATATATATGTATATATATAAAATGTGTATATATATGTATATATATAAAATGTGTATATATATGTATATATATAAAATGTGTATATATATATGTATATATATAAAATGTATATCTATATGTATATATATGTATACATATGTATATATAAACATATATATGTGTATATATGTGCATAAACCTGTGTATACATATATGTGTGTATATATATGTTTATATATATGTGTGCATATACATCTGTATACATACATATATATGTATATATATGATTATAAAGATGCGTGCATATGTGTGTATATATGTATATGTGTGTATATACATGTGCATACATACATATATATATATGTATATATATATATATATATATATATGCATACATATATGTATATATATGTAAATGCATACATATATGTATATATATGTATATGCATACATATATGTATATATATGTATATGCATACATATATGTATATATATATGTATATGCATACATATATGTATATATATATATATGTATATGCATACATATATGTATATATATATATATGTATATGCATACATATATGTGTATATATATGTATATGCATACATATATGTATATATATATATGTATATGCATACATATATGTATATATATATATGTATATGCATACATATATGTATATATATATATGTATATGCATACATATATGTATATATATATATGTATATGCATACATATATGTATATATATATATGTATATGCATACATATATGTATATATATATATGTATATGCATACATATATGTATATATATATATGTATATGCATACATATATGTATATATATATATGTATATGTATATATATATATGTATATGCATACATATATGTATATATATATGTATATGCAGACATATATGTATATATATATGTATATGCATACATATATGTATATATATATGTATATGCATACATATATGTATATATATATGTATATGCATACATATATGTATATATATATATGTATATGCATACATATATGTATATATATATATGTATATGCATACATATATGCATATATATATATGTATATGCATACATATATGCATATATATATATGTATATGCATACATATATGCATATATATATATGTATATGCATACATATATGCATATATATATATGTATATGCATACATATATGCATATATATATATGTATATGCATACATATATGCATATATATATATGTATATGCATACATATATGCATATATATATATGTATATGCATACATATATGCATATATATATATGTATATGCATACATATATGCATATATATATATGTATATGCATACATATATGCATATATATATATGTATATGCATACATATATGCATATATATATATGTATATGCATACATATATGCATATATATATATGTATATGCATACATATATGCATATATATATATGTATATGCATACATATATGCATATATATATATGTATATGCATACATATATGCATATATATATATGTATATGCATACATATATGTATATATATATGTATATGCATACATATATGTATATATATATGTATATGCATACATATATGTATATATATATGTATATGCATACATATATGTATATATATATGTATATGCATACATATATGTATATATATATATGTATATGCATACATATATGTATATATATATATGTATATGCATACATATATGTATATATATATATGTATATGCATACATATATGTATATATATATATGTATATGCATACATATATGTATATATATATATATGTATATGCATACATATATGTATATATATATATGTATATGCATACATATATGTATATATATATATGTATATGCATACATATATGTATATATATATATGTATATGCATACATATATGCATATATATATATGTATATGCATACATATATGCATATATATATATGTATATGCATACATATATGCATATATATATATGTATATGCATACATATATGTATATATATATGTATATGCATACATATATGTATATATATATGTATATGCATACATATATGTATATATATATGTATATGCATACATATATGTATATATATATGTATATGCATACATATATGTATATATATATGTATATGCATACATATATGTATATATATATGTATATGCATACATATATGTATATATATATGTATATGCATACATATATGTATATATATATATATATATGTATATGCATATCATTATGACAAAACACTAAGAAACGGAACCTAATTAGAGTTGGGGCCCGTTTTGTTTAGTTCATCCTGTATATGTATGTATATGTATATGTATGTATATGTATATGTATATGTATGTATATGTATATGTATTTATATGTATATGTATGTATATGTATATTTATTGCAGATTACTAAAATATCAATATTTCACTAAATATACGTCACACAAAATGAACAGTTTATCATCAAATGACTGTTTCAAGATTAGTTATTTCTCAAAATTTTATTCAAATCCATACGATATTCACAAAGTTATGACATTTTTTTATTATCAAGTAATTCATACTGTACCTCAGTTTATTGCAGGCCTTTTAAAATGCCAAAAGAAAAAGGAGCGATTAAATGTTATTGAAAAGGAAAGGATTGTTGCTGGACTCACAGAAGGATTGGTCATCAAAGATTTTGCTATGAAGCTGGAAAGGGATCCAAGAACATAGGCTTCATTCGTGAACAACCCCAACACCAAATCCAGAAAGGTTAAGGGCACAAGGCTAAACCTTTCATAACGTGATATTCGGAAAATTCGTAGGGAAGTCAACCGAAACCCAAACAGCACCAGTGTTTCCATTTTTGCAAGAGTTGGAATCGCTCCAGATTCCAGACAGGCCTGATGTAATGTGTTGAATAAGACGGCAAGGAACATCAAAATTATTCCAA
>NC_136509.1:103321755-103394255 GCF_053919585.1 Euprymna scolopes
ACACACACACACACACACACACTAGCGGGGGGCAGCTTTACCCAGTTATAAAACCTGAATATTAATACGATAGCGTGTGTGTTATTTTCTGTGTCAAGCTTACGTCAGGGTCGTTTAATTGTTATGTACTTCCATTTCTTGTAATATATAATTTTACCAAGAATTCTCCATAAGTTTTGGTTTAGGTTTCGATTATAGCTGATAGCACTCAGGTCATTAAATTTTTTGTATAAATAATTTTACTAAGAATTCCTCTTTTGGTTTGGATTTCGATTATAGCTGATGGAACTGAAGTCATTTATTTTTATAGATAAGTTTTCACAGAATTCCTCATAAGTTTTGGTTTCAGTTTCGAATATAGCTAATGGCACTCCAATAATCTATTTTTTGAAAATAATTTTTTCAAGAATTCCTCATAAGTCTTGGTTTCGATCTCAATTTTAGCTGATGACATCTTAGTAATCTATTGTTTTTTATAAATAATTTTATCAAGAATTCTTCCTAAGTTTTGGTTTCGGTTTCGATTTTAGCTGATGGCACCTTAGTAATCTATTGTTTTTTTTTATAAATAATTCTATCAAGAATTCTTCATAAGTCTTGGTTTCGGTTTGGATATTAGCTGAAGGAACTAAAGTTATATATTTATAAGTTTGGGATTCGGTTCCGATTTAAGCTGATGAACCCAAGTCATGTAGATATTTTTTTTTATTTTTGAAATCACGACTTTATAATATATAAAAATCGATAGAACATTAACTATATAATAATATATACGAAACCTGCAAGAATGAAAATATCATATTTAAGCATATTTTACGACCTGGCTACGCCGGGCATCCCTGCTAGCTTTAATAAATAATTTTGCAGTTTTAGCAAAATAGTTACAATAATATCAGAGCGTCTCCATTTAGGCTGAACATCTACAGAATGCCAACATCAATATATTAAATATGAATCGGTCCTCTGTGGAATTCCACAGGTGCCGCTAGTACACATATATATGATATTTTAATTTGTCCAGATTTTGTACATTTCGCAGCATGGAAAAACATATTTGGGTGCCATCACCTAGAATCGGAACCGAAATCAAAACTGTAGCATTCAAAGCTGGTGACGTTACCACTGTATCAACATGACACGCGTATGAAGTGATTAAAAATAAACTAAGATGAATGTACAAAATGTATAACGATTTTTTTTTAATTTTGACCCCTTTTTGACCCATTAAGAACTATCAGTCAGTAAAAATCCAATCACTTCTGGCGCCTAACGCCGCTTTGTGACTTTTAGTTTCAGAAGAGATACATTTTGAAAATATGGAGACAGGCAGACAGACAATAGATGAATAAGAAAATAGCTTTTTAAAAACCCGCTAAGGTAGCAGAAAAAAAATATATATAACAGCGTTTCGATGTTCTTAATATCCCTAAAAAAACGCCAACAACAAATGTTTATATATATATATTTTTTTTTTCTGTTGGATATATATATATATATATATATATATATATATATATATAATTCAAACGCTACCGTGTTTGAATATATGGTTAAGTGGCAATTTAATCATTTAGAACTACTTTAAATCTTCACTGCTCACTCATTTTTCGACCAAATTTCAAACAATTATTACAGTTTATAGATCACCTTCTCAGCTACATTGTGAAAAAGAATTTTCAATTTTCGTTCGGTAAAATAAAAGTTATGATGAATTTTCTGGTGTTCAAAATCGTAAAAATATGTAAGAAGGTGAGCGACGCTTTTTATGACTGGTCCATAGCAACCACCTCGCTTCAGCTAAATGTAAATGAAAATGTAATATATATATACGAGCAAACAGTTAATAAAACATGTTAAAAAACATTTTGAAAAAGAGTTAAAAACATATTTAATCTGAAAAGGAAACACTTGATAAGTGGATAGTCCTTAATCCGCGGAGTTTCGAAGAAATACTTTCCTTCTCATCAGAGGGTAGGAATTACCAAAATGCAGGATCGGATTTTGCATGCAAAAGTATTTGATGAAATAACAAGTAAGTCAAAGATCTTACTTGATAACAAAAAAAGTGAAGCAGAGGGAATATGGTGAAGAAAAGGGTGATTACACGTGAATGGATAGTCTGGTAGAAGATAAATAATCTAGTGACGGTAAAATCCAAATATATAACTTCAAGAAAGTTAATTGAATTTCCATTTGCACAAGTAAAATATATATATATATATATATATATATATATATATATATATATATATATATAGCCAGTAGAGTTTAGTTTCCTAGAAGTACATCCAATGAAACAACATGTGTCTACCAAAATAGTGCTCAATGAGTGAACAGAGCAGGTATATTAATTTTATTTATACAAACATTAATGGCTACATATGTGCATACATGTTTCTGTAATCACCCATGTTGGGGGATTACGTCTTCAGGCCAAGAATCACCTTCAAAAGTGATTCTTGGCCTGAAGACGTAATCCCCCAACGTGGGTGATTACAGAAACATGTATGCACATATGTAGCCATTAATGTTTGTATAAATAAAATTAATATATATATATATATATATATATATATATTTATTAGGCAGCATTCTTTATTTTAAGAATATCTCGTTGAATAAAACAACAATTCATGTTCACTCATTCTTGTTTGGATCTTTTTAAAACCTTCTAATTAATTTACTTGCTTCTGGCAAAAACTGACTGATGTAGTTGTCATAGTAACTGTAGATCCAAATAAGCTTAGATTCTTCATCATAGACCCGAACTTATTTTGGGATATTTATAAAAATGTTGTTTCTTTTTAATAAATAAAATGAATGAAATAATTCACTTGTTATAAAAAAAAACCGTAAATTTTAAGATGTTGTTTCTATTATTAAAATTGATTTGTTTTTTGCTTTTTTTTAAATTTTTTATTAATAATTTTTTTAATATGGCGAGTTTATGATAATTAGTTGTGTTCGGGAATAAACATTTTGTCTACTGAAAGGTTTTAAATTTGAGACCGGAGTATTAATTAGTCAGTTATTTGATAACTAAAAAATCCAGATGGATTCGAAAATACTTTGGTAGAGTTTTAAAGGTCAAATCGTTGAACTTTGACACCTTAACAGCAAAAATTTCTGGCCGAAACCAGATTAAAAAGATTTTCCCCAAATCTCAATACCCTTATGTCAAATTTCGAGTATGTAGACCGAAAATTGACAGAGTAATTTGGTAGGGAAACACACACACACACATATTTTCATTTTTATAGATATATAGATTTGCTAATTTGTTCTATTCGCCTATTTATTGTTATTTTCATTGTCTCCGTTGTCTGTTGTAAAATAGGAGATGTTGATTTTAATTGTTAAATACGGTTAATATATTAGTACCAATATTTAATGCGATTCAGTTAATATTGGGCTGTAGTTTTTTTAATCATTATTATTATTGCTTCTATTAATTTTAGTCATTGTGTACAGTTGTTTTGGTATCTAAGTTTAGTATTATTGTTTGTATATTTCGTATTTCTGCTGATTATAATTTTATACATATATTAGTGATGGGACGATTCCAAAATTTTTCCCGATTCCGATACAATTACCGATCCCATTCTAAATTTCCGATTCGTTACGATTCCCGATTCCGATTCCGATTGTTTTCAAATTTGTAAATATTTCATTAGAGATTTGTTGTTTTTTTTTCTTTTTGTAAATTTTAAAATGAAAACATAAGCCCCTCTAATTTCCGCGTATATTTTTACAAAACTTTTCCTTGTAATTGATTGAAAATTGTATGACAAGGAAAGATTTATTTTGATTTAAAACAAAGCCAGATTGTATCAGTTCGTCGTTGGTGTACAACATGCTACATGCTACTTGAAAGTTTTCATAAACAGTTGAAAATAGTAAACGATTGGAAGGCAAAATGAGAAAACAATGTAAGAACAAAATATTTGTCAACACACCCTCCTATTTTTACAAACGAATTTCTAAATAATAATGTTACTATTTAGAAAACCATTTTTAACACGGAGAGGGCATGAGTTTTGTTAACTATTTATTACCTTCTCTCTATGAATGAAGTGAACATTTTATTTTAATTATAAAAAATTGGTGGGTTATTAAATTAATTTGCTTTGCTCTAAAAAAAAACAAAAACAAAATCGAGATGCAAATAATAATAATAATAATAATAATCAAAGAAGCGTTACAGGGAATGAAGAACACCGAAGCTGCATATCTACAAGTTCTACACCACCATCATGCATACCCTCATTGTCTCATCACCGCCCCCCCCCAATAGAAAAGTGATACCAAAGAGCCGAGAAGGGTCAAGGAGGATGGAAAGACTGAGAAGAGAGCGCTGGCCAGACCTCTGCTGGACAAGTGCGAAGAGAACTGGGATCGTGGGGAGGCTTAGTGCCACTCAAATTCCAGTATAAATCAATGGCCACTACCAGCGAGAAATCAATGGTATGAGGCTGTTGCGATGACGCAAATTTATTTGCAAATGCTATCGAAGGGAGTTGTTGTTACTCAGCTTCCAGGGAACACCACAGGTCTCCAAACCGATCGTTTGCTGACTTGTGTGAAAGCTCCATGTGAGCCGCTAATAATAATAATAATAATAATAATTAAAGATTAACACTCTCAGCTTAATTTTCATTCCAAAATGAAATCTTACTTCTATAGGTGATTGCATGAAGGAAAAGGAATCATTTTAGTATTTACAGTGGGGCTCAGTTTAGAATATGTAGTTTAACATAAAATAATTATCATTTCTAGGCTATTTTAATTCTTTCTGGGCGTTTACTAAATTGTTTACCACTAACTTAATTTTGATTGACAACGTCGTAAAACCATGCGTAATCGCTTAAAAAAGTAGTTATCCCCCAAATAAACGCATATAATTTAATTAGAAACCAGCTTATCGAAAGTGTTCAAATTATTGGCCGTTGTGGTCCATGAACAGCTGACAACGTTCACTGATTCGATTGAAAACGTTCCTAATCAGTTCAATTAGTAAATTGACACATCTTCTTTCAATTGTTGCTTTCAGCTCATTAATTAGTTTTAGTGTGAACCTTGTGTTTAACATGCCTCCCCCCACATCGCTCCCCAAAAGAGATAAATCCAGGGGGTGGGGCTTAAATTCGGTGAACGTGGACAGTACTCGATACTTCCTCTTCATCCTAACTATGTGTTTCGCAGATGACTATCAAGATATGCTCTTACGTCATGATGATAGTGCGGAAGTGCTCCATCCTGTGTGAAATGCCATTCTTTATTCCTAAACATCTCTTGGAAACGTGGCATAACGTATTCATGTAGCAAGTTGAGATAATTTAAAGAGTGTATGCATTTTACTGGGACACCCTGTATATGCATTTATATATAGTCATTAAAGATCGAACCTACCACCATCGAATTAGTAATCGACAGTTCTATTATCTGACATGGGATCTGCACCCGCAAATGATGTCTTTTAATGTCTTTATATAAACATTTAACAGCCACTTTCACATTTGTTTGTTTGTTGTTTTTGCAAACAAAGAGCTTCGCATTATACTAAATGAGCAGCAAAAGAAATTATGTAATGAAAGTGCTCTACCCAAGAAGGTTAAAGCTCTACTTTAAGGGGAAAAAATCAAAATAAGAGCGTAATATTTATATTTGTTGGTTGGTTGTTTTTGTTTTACGGCATATCAACCCTTTTCAGGTTATTTAATGCCGAATCCAAAGATTTTGAAGAACAATTTTTTAATAGAATATATTTGTTGTTTTCAAGTCGGTTTCTATTTAACCCATAGTTGGAACCCTAACAGGTACTACCACTCCGGGTCAGAGTGGACCTGGGAGCAATGGTAATTAAAGGGTGGCCCCCACACACACTGGGGCCTCACCACTGGATATAGTTTAAGGTCATATCCAGGACAACCCATTGAGGGACTTTTACCCTCTGCAGGGGGGGGGGGGCAATCGGTGTATTCTAATGCCCCACCGACAGGGCCGTTTATATTTGTATTTTCAGAAGTTTAGATAAGATGAGCCATCGGTACCATCGGTTACTGATAATAGGAAACCGTTTTTGGTCCTCAGTATCAAGCTCGGCTGAAGAGAGATTAATATTAGATCCTAAAACGGTTCCCTATTATCAGGTTTGAGACTGACGGTACCGATGGCCTATTTTGTCTAAACTTTTGATATATATATATATATATATATATATATATATATATATATATAAAAGCCAAGTGTGTGTTTCTGAGAGAGAGTGAGAGAGGGGGGGCGTATGTAATAAAAATATCAATCGTCTATCTTTCTTTACATTTTTAGTGCAAATAATTTTCTCTATTTATCTCTCTTGTCGTTGCACACATATGTACACATATACACAAACACACACATACACGTACATGCATGTATATGTGCACACACGGACACACACACACACACACATGTGTGTGTGTGTGTCCGTGTGTGTGTTTGTTTAAAGCGCCTTTCATCGCTTCAAAAAGGCGTTTGTAAGATGGACTTCAATCATTCTGTTTGCTTTTCGACTATTTGTTGTCTCTTTCATTCACACCCGACACATTTGATGCGTCCAATTGCACCCCAGGGCATCAAGGGGTAGACGAGCTATCGAGTGGGAAGTGTGGAGTAGTGAAAATGGGAGTGGCACCCGCCCCACACCAGGATAAGTTGGAAGTGCGCGCGGGGGCATCAAGGGGTGACCAGTTTCTTCATTAATTGGTTTTGTCACTTGTCCGATGTTCACTCCAATAATAATTCCATAAAGGGATGCTGAGAAGATGACGAGGAGGAAGACGAAGAAGAGGAGGGGGAGAGAGAAGAAATCGATGATAAAAATGAAAAAAAAGATGAAGAACAAGAAGGAAGATGGCGCTGAAGATGAAAATGATGAGAGGAAGAAGAAAAAGAAGAAAAAGAGGAAAAAGAAGAAAAACAAAAAAAATAAACAAGAAAAGCAAGGAAAACAAGAAGAAAAAGAAAAGGAGAAAACAAAAGAAAAAAAGAAAAAGAAAAAGGAGAAAACAAAAGAAAATAAAGAAGAAATGAATGAGCGAGCAGCAAAGTGTTGATTATAATTGTGATGATGATGTGCAAACATAAGAGTACGGCATAATTTATTCTTCGGAGTTAAGCAAAGTTGAGCCTGGTCAGTACCAGACGGGTGACCAATTTGATAATAGCGGGCGCTCTATGTAGGAGGACGTCGACATTTCACTGCAAGAGCTGCAAAAACCTAACGTCGTCGTCTCCCTTAACGTGGATATGCATGCCAATGCATATGTTTATGAATTTCATATTCCCTTGAAACTTTCTCCTTCGGAGGAAGCCGGTTCACTGTGCTTTATAAGGAAGAGAAGAAAAAGAAAAAGAACAACAAGGAGATGAGGAATAAGAAAAATAAGAAAGATATAAAAAAGAAAGGATCGAAAGAAAAAAAAAAGAGTGAAAAAAGAAAGGATGAAGAAGAAAAAGGCTGATGCAAGGAAGGTGGGCCCTCTCTACCATACTAGAAACTTACTCACACCTGAGACCATCCTGTATCCCTACAAGGCCACGGTTCGCCCATGTATAGAGTATTGTTGCCACATCAGGGTTAGTGCATCTACCACGAGTCTCTTGCTCCTAGATAGAGTTCAATAAAGAGTCGCCTATCTAATAGGTCCTGAACTATCAACTAAACTCTAACCTCTGTCCCATCGCTGAAACGTGGCATCTTTGTGCCTATTTTACAAGTATTTCAATGGCAAGAGCTCTGACTAACTCCGAGCACTAATACCCCCTCGACGACAATACCCCCGATAAACCCGATAAACAGCAAAATCTCACCCCTACACTGTAGAGATTTCTAGATGCGATGAAGCTTTCTACTTGAATAACTTTTTTTTGCTAGGACTGCTTCACTTTGGAATTCCCTCCCGGGTCCTTGCTTTCCTGACTGTACTGACATGCAGAATTTCAAATGTAATGTGAATAGACATACTCTCTAAATAGTATCCCTGCAAATCTGGTACCAAATAGTAACCCCTCACAACTATGTGGTCTGGTGCCTTGTTTGGGGTGAAACGTAAAAAAAAATACAGTTTTAATCAGGAGGAGGTGGAAGAAGAAGAAAGAAAGAAAAGACGAATCGAGATTAGAAGACAAAGATTAAGGAAAATCGATGATGAAAAATTGGATGATTACGAAGAAAGTAATGGAGAAAAATGTTTTTTTATATAAAGCTCCAGACAATGCATGAAGCTATTTGATGTAAAGAGCCCCCCCCCAAAAAAAACTTCAAGTTCAAAAAGTAGCCGTGTTATATGAATAGATTCCGACCGAAACAGCAGTTCTTCCCCATTTGTCCGAAGCATGGCTCATGGAATGTGAGGAATATAGGAAACAAAATAACAGAAAGCGAGGCTGCCGAATGGAATTTGAGAAAACATGAAAGAAACGAAATGCAAAAAAAAAAATGGTCAAATTATGAAAATCCAACAAAAGAATGAAAAGCGAAGAAGAATGACAGGAAAAAAAAAAAGAAAAATGAACGAAAGGAAAGAGAAAGAAATTTTCCAGTAAAAAAAGAAAAAAAAAAGCCGAAAAAATGAATGAAAGGAAAGAGAAAGAAATTTTCCAGTAAAAAAAGAAAAAAAAAAGCCGAAAAAATGAACGAAAGGAAAGAGAAAGAAATTTTCCAGTAAAAAAAGAAAAAAACAGCCGAAAAAATGAATGAAAGGAAAGAGAAAGAAATTTTCCAGTAAAAATTTAAAAAAAAGCCGAAAAAATGAATGAAAGGAAAGATAAATAAATTTTCTAGTAAAACAATTTTTAAAAAGCCGAAAAAATGAATGAAAGGAAAGATAAATAAATTTTCTAGTAAAACAATTTTAAAAAAGCCGAAAAAATGAATGAAAGGAAAGAGAAAGAAATTTTCCAGTAAAAATGAAAAAAAGCCGAAAAAATGAATGACAGGAAAGAGAAAGAAATTTTCCAGTTAAAAAAAGAAAAAAAGCCGGAAAAATGAATGAAAGGAAAGAGAAAGAAATTTTCTAGTAAAACAATTTTAAAAAAGCCGAAAAAATAAAGGAAAGAGAAAGAAATTTTCCAGTAAAAATGAAAAAAAAAAACCGAAAAAATTAATGAAAGGAAAGAGAAAAAAATTTTCCAGTGAAAAAAGAAAAAAAAAAAACCCCGAAAAAATGAATTAAAGGAAAGATAAATAAATTTTCTAGTAAAACAATTTTAAAAAAGCCGAAACAATGAATGAAAGGAAAGAGAAAGAAATTTTCCAGTAAAAATGAAAAAAAAAACCCGGAAAAAATGAACGAAAGGAAAGAGAAAGAAATTTTCCAGTAAAAATGAAAAAAAAAGCCGAAAAAATGAATGAAAGGAAAGATAAATAAATTTTCCAGTAAAAAAAAGAAAAAAAAAGCCGAAAAAATGAATGAAAGGAAAGAGAAAGAAATTTTCCAGTAAAAATTTTTAAAAAAGCCGAAAAAATGAATGAAAGGAAAGATAAATAAATTTTCTAGTAAAACAAATTTAAAAAAGCGGAAAAAATGAATGAAAGGAAAGGTAAATAAATTTTCTAGTAAAACAATTTTAAAAAAGGCGAAAAAATGAATGAAGGGAAAGAGAAAGAAATTTTGCAGTAAAAATGAAAAAAAGGCGAAAAAATGAATGACAGGAAAGAGAAAGAAATTTTCCAGTTAAAAAAAGAAAAAAACCCCGAAAAAATGAATGAAAGGAAAGAGAAATAAATTTTCCAGTAAAAAAAGAAAAAAAAAAGCCGAAAAAATGAATGAAAGGAATGAGAAAGAAATTTTCTAGTAAAACAATTTTAAAAAAGCCGAAAAAATGAATGAAAGGAAAGAGAAAGAAATTTTCTAGTAAAACAATTTTAAAAAAGCCGAAAAAATAAAGGAAAGGAAAGATAAATAAATTTTCTAGTAAAACAATTTTTAAAAAGCCGAAAAAATGAATGAAAGGAAAGAGAAAGAAATTTTGCAGTAAAAATGAAAAAAAAAGCCGAAAAAATGAATGAAAGGAAAGAGAAAGAAATTTTCCAGTGAAAAAAAGAAAAAAAGCCGAAAAAATGAATGAAAGGAAAGATAAATAAATTTTCTAGTAAAACAATTTTAAAAAAGCCGAAAAAATGAATGAAAGGAAAGATAAATAAATTTTCCAGTAAAAATGAAAAAAAAAACCCGAAAAAATGAACGAAAGGAAAGAGAAAGAAATTTTCTAGTAAAACAATTTTAAAAAAGCCGAAAAAATGAATAAAAGGAAAGAAAAAGAAATTTTTCAGTGAAAAAAGAAAAAAAAGCCGAAAAAATGAATGAAAGGAAAGAGGAATAAGTTTTTCAGTAAAAAAGAAAAAAAAGCCGGAAAAATGAATGAAAGGAAAAAAAAGCCGAAAAAATGAACGAAAGGAAAGAGAAAGAAATTTTCCAGTAAAAAAAGAAAAAAAAAACGAAAAAATGAACGAAAGGAAAGAGAAAGAAATTTTCCAGTAAAAAAAAGAAAAAAAAAACCCGAAAAAATGAATGAAAGGAAAGAGAAAGAAATTTTCCAGTAAAAAAAGAAAAAAAAACCCGAAAAAATGAACGAAAGGAAAGAGAAAGAAATTTTCCAGTAAAAAAAAGAAAAAAAACCGAAAAAATGAACGAAAGGAAAGAGAAAGAAATTTTCCAGTAAAAAAAGAAAAAAAAACGAAAAAATGAATGAAAGGAAAGAGAAAGAAATTTTCCAGTAAAAAAAAGAAAGAAAAAACCGAAAAAATGAATGAAAGGAAAATAAATAAATTTTCCAGTAAAAAAAGAAAAAAAAAACGAAAAAATGAACGAAAGGAAAGAGAAAGAAATTTTCCAGTAAAAAAAAGAAAAAAAAACCGAAAAAATGAATGAAAGGAAAGAGAAATAAATTTTCCAGTAAAAAAAGAAAAAAAAAAGCCGAAAAAATGAATGAAAGGAATGAGAAAGAAATTTTCCAGTAAAAAAAGAAAAAGAACCGAAAAATGAAGGAAAGGAAAGAGAAAAGATTTTTCCAGTGAAAATAGAAAAAGAAAATGAATGAGATCAAAACAACAGCAGCAACAAAAGAGAAATGCAACAAAAAAAAATGAAAAAAAAAAGTTAAATAAAAATCTAATACATAAAAGGCTAAATGTCTTTCTCCATATTTTCAAACTCTATCTCTTCTGAAACTAAAATGTCGCAGAGCGGCGCTAGGGACCTCAAATGATTGGATTTGTTACCAACTGTTCTTTTATGGGTCTTTAGCCGATTAAAATTATTTTTTAAGGATTCAAAAAGGAGTCAAAATTAAAAAAAAAAAAAAAGTTACACATTTTGTACATTCATCTTAGTTTATTTAAAATTTTTGATTTTTAATCAGTTCATATGCGTGTCACTTTGGTATAGTGGTAACGTCACCAGCTTTTAATGCAACAATTTTGCTTTCGGTTTCGATTCTAGCTGATGGCACCCAAGTATTTTTTTTATTTTACTTTTGAAATCACGACTCTATAATAATATATATGAAATCTGAAGAAATTTAAATGTCATATTTAAGCATATTTTACGAGCGGGCAAAGCCGGGCGACCCCACCCCAATATTATGAAAAAAAGAAAAGAAAAGAAAACAACCAAGAAACAAATAGCAGTCATCAGTCACTACTCCATTAATTATTTAATTATTTATACAAATAAAACAAAAAATGTATTTGTTTACCAATTCAAATTCATTGAGTGTTGTCCCTCCAGCCGCATCACTGAGAGAAATGTGGTAATAGTGCGAAGAACTACAGCAATAAGCACTAACAGCATGTGCCCTCTGTAGAGAAGTGCTGGCATTTGAATCTGAAACCTGCCTGATACGAAAAATAAGAAGATAAATGCAACTTTACGCGCTATCATGGTTCGAAGCGACAGTATGACGTTTTCTTTGTTTGAGGCCAGCGACGTCAATCTGAAAGAACAGTTGGAAATGACATATACCATACATTACGACCATGTAATCCCTAGAGCCACCCACCTTGAAAATGCTGCTGTGAAACCTGACATAGAGTAGATTAATTCTTGTTTTGGAATCCAGTAAAACCAAGAGAACAAAAGAAGGATATGCATGTATTTAACTGGTCAATTGGCGAGAGAGAAATTACTGTTCCTAACTTTATTGAAATATCTGAATATCTATGCATCGCATAAACAGGGTTTAATGATAAAAGAAAAAAAACTGCAGCTTTATTAAAGAAATAAATACAGGATACTTGATTATGTAGTAGAGTTTACATCTGTTCAATGTAGCCGCCTTCAGCCTCAATCACTGCCTCGCTACGGGTCTGAAACTGGGAGCATGCTTTTTCCACAAGCGCCGGCAGGATCTCGGCAAATACTCAGCGGATAGCGGCGATCAGGCCGGCTGACTTTGGTGTTGTGGGAGGTCATGTTGGTGATGTTCTCAAAGTATGATCAAATGAAATAGTCCAGCGGGTTTAAGTCGTGGGAAGAGGTGGTCAGTGAGAGAAGGGTACAAACTCATAGCACTTCTGAGCCAAGCCTGGATCTCTTTGGACTTGTAGGCCGGCGCCGAGTCCTGCTGCCACGCCCAGGGTCTGCCAGCGGCCACCTCATTGCATCAGGGAACATCATACTCTTCAGCACACCCAGGTACACTTTGGTGTTGACGTTCAAGCCGACTTCGAAGATGTGAGGTGGCATGATGTAGCCCTCACTTGAAACCACACCAAAGACCATAATTATGGCCGGAAACTTTTTTCCATCACCCTAGGCATGTCCCTGTTATTTGTGGCAATCCAGCAATGCATTTTGAGGGTGTTGGCAATGACCCTGTTGTCATAACTTGGATCGGTAGAGAGCATGAGTTGTACAGCGGCGCATCTCTGATCTCGCTTGTAGTAACATTGTGTCACTTTCAGACATGACAGAAGTCTCCTATCGCTCTTTGGATTTGTACACAACTAGCCAACTAGTAGATGATCGGCAACAACAAAAAAAGAAAACCGGGTTTCATCAAGCGGAAATGGAATCATATAATCTTTTCTACGACGACAAGTTTATCGTTCCACCCTATACACGCACCTGACGCCTCCACCTCTACAAAACTAACATTCGCCCATGAATGGCATAGTGTTACCTCATTTGAGCTGGTGTATCTACTATTAGTCTCTCCCTTTTAGACATGGCAAAAAAACAAAAAGAGTTTCCAACCATAATAGGTTCCACACTGTCAACGAAGCACCAACCCCTGTCGCATCGCTGCAATGTTATATCCCTGTGCCTGTCTTAGAAGTGCTTTAATGGAATGTGCTCCAATCAACCTGTAGCATGTGTGCTCCCTCGACGTAAATACTCCTTGTTTGCGTTTTATAAGAGTAAAAAATGTTATATTTATCTATGTTGTGTATCATGTTGCTTTTTGTTTGCGAATGTAATAGCATTAAACAAATGTTTAAATTACTCCACGGGGCTGGGAATAAACAATGAACACCGCAGACTAATAATTTGGAAATACCAGATGCTGTTTGTGCTCTCCGCTTTTCTTGCCTTTGTTTCCTGAAAATTTTGTAACTGGAATCAAGCAGTTTATCTAAGGTGAGCTGAAGTTTTTTTTTCTTTTACTTGAAAATCACCACTTACAAAGGCCCGAAGGCCACTCGAAGATAAGGGTTAATGCATATAAGGTGGTAGTGTAGTAACCGTTAATAGTATAAATTGATTATTCCTGCGGAGTGCTCAACAAAGACTTGTTTACATTGGATTTGAAGGCTATCATGTTGTATTCATCCGGAAAGCAAGCCAACAGAGCAGTGTTCCATAGGTTGGCAGTTCTGAGAAGGAAGCTTTGTTCATGGAATCTGTGTTTAGATTTAGGCACAGAGGGTGGGAGAAATCGTATATATTGATTGCTGTTAGTTGAGTGTTTTTTTTTGTGAAAATTTGGTAAGGCGGGCCATAGATTGGGGGTTAGTCAAGCACCTGCTATGAAAATTACAATATAGCAAAGACAATCTCGCAACGTCTCTTCTGTGGGAAAACGGTTGCAGGAAAGAGAAAAAGACATCACCTACTAGGTTTTGAAACCGGTTTTGAACTGTATCAAGTTCAGTGATGTTGCAGTAATCGTTAATGGTGTAAATTGGCTAGAATTTAGTTATTTATGGAAACGCCTCAACAAGAACTTGTTTACATTGGACTTGAAGATTACCATGTTGTATTCAACTGTAGCATAGTGCATATAAGTGCATGGAAAATAGCAGCAGCAGTGAAGAATGGCACGCATGCGAAGAGATAAGCAGCAGCAGCAGCAGCAGCAAAAAACGCGCATATGCAAATTAGAAAGGGTGCGCGAGAAAAAGAAGAAAAAAAAGGAGAAAAAATGCAACATGTGCTCGGAAGAGAAACAGGATCGGCGTCGCAGTTAAATAGACATGTAGAGACGCTGGCTGGTTGGCTGCAGCCGGCATGGAATAGGAGAGGGAGGGTGTACACTGAACGAGATGGACGATGACGAGAGACTTTTTAAACAGTGACGAAATTAACGGCAGTGAAGACTTTTGTTGACGGAGGAGGGTATGCCGACCTGGATTTTATTCATTTCTATTACTGTTTTATTCGCTTTTTTCATTTGCGACGTAGCAGCTACGTTACATAACCAGGAAGCAGTCCAGAAGAACAGTGTTCCACTGGCGGGCAGTTCTGGGAAAGGATTCTTTTTAGTTAAATAATGAAGACAACGAAAAGAACTCTCATTTTAACATTTATTTAACAAC
The DNA here is from genome assembly GCF_053919585.1 of Euprymna scolopes. Classification (NCBI taxonomy): domain Eukaryota; kingdom Metazoa; phylum Mollusca; class Cephalopoda; order Sepiida; family Sepiolidae; genus Euprymna; species Euprymna scolopes. The sequence goes on from NC_136509.1 coordinate 103,336,556, forward strand.
TTTATTTGTTATCTTTGTTAGTAGCGTGTACAAGAGAGTGAAACGGGTTAGTAAGTTGAAGTGTTCTTGTGTGAAGATAGATATCAGGCCGGCTGGTTGAAATAGAGTTCAGTTCCGTTTACACGTGTTTATAGCTCGTAGTCGCCGGAACAAAGGAAGCCGGTTAAAAGAGAAAGAAAGGGCAAAGTCTTCAGTGTGTTTGCATGTTGTCGTGGGTGAGTGTGAGTTGTATGTTCATTTGGGTGCAGCACGTGGAAATAAATGTGAGTTTGAAGACAGCCATAGCTAGCTTGTAGTACGCACGTTCAGTCTGCTCTCAGGCAAGGTCAGGTTGAAAAAGGGTTGAGAATTTCAGATTTCGCCTTTCATATAGTCTGCCACGTGATAAAGAGCTGACTTGTGATTGGACAAGCCATGAGGAAATGGATTTCAAATCTCGAAGTCGTGAGAAGTAGCTTCTGCTTGTTTGTAGCGAGTGTCGGTTGCTACAGCATTGTTTATGGCATCTGCGTTTAGATTTAGGCACAGAGAGCAGGGGAAATCGTATATAGTGATTGTAGCTAGTCGAGTGTTTTTTGTGAAAGTTTGGCAAGGGGTGAGCATAGATTGGATTTATTCGAACACTTACCATGAAAATAACGATAGAGCAGAGACAGGCTTGCAACGTCTCTTCTGTGAGAAATAGGTTGAAGAGAAGGGAAAAAAAGACATCAGCTACTAGGTTTTGAAACCGGTTTTTAACTTTATCAAGTTCAGTGATATTGCAAGTTTTGCTTCTAAATTAAACCCTTACAGGTGATAGCCATTGTCTCTCGAAACTGAAGGGAGGTCCTGCAAGTGTTGAACTATTAGGATAAAAAAGTCTTCTAATAGGTCTCACTTCCGATGCAATTCTCTGTCTGCATGAGAAACAAATACACACTGAGAGACCACTCTTTCCTGATTTGACAGGATATAAAATCGTCTTCGAAACCTAGTAGGTGATACTTTTTTCTCATCCTTAAGCCTCTTTCTCACAGAAGACATGTCGCGAGGCTATCTCTACTCTATTGTGGCAGGTGCTTGACTGAGCTTCAATCCATGCCTCCTCTTAAAACATTTGCAAAATACCCCCAAAAAACAAACCAAAAACAAACAAAAAAAAACGCTCGTTCTTCTACAGCCACTATCAACATGTTTTTATTATTCCATATCTATGCCTAAAAATAAAATTACATGAACAAAATTTCTTAGAACTTCTGGTCTGTGGAACAATACTGCGTGGCTACTTACCAACTGATGAAAACATGTTTGTTCTATATCTAATTTTAAAAAGTTCTTGTTGGGCTGTCCCCTTAAATAAGTAAATCCGGCACTTCTGCGCTAAACGGTCGGCGCCATTGTTAGGGACGATAACTTTTTGCTCAAAGAACACAGCAAATAAATAACAAACAAGTATTTTTTCCAAACACAAAAATATTTGAAAACTAAAACACTTATCGCATAAAAATGTATCAAGATAGAATTGTAAAAATGTTTATTGAAAAGCCTGCGCAAGAAAATATAATTTTAAAACAATTTTTGAATTAAAACAACATTGGATTTTTTTGCCGAAACATTTTTAGAATTAAAGTAAAATTGCTATATATATATATATATATATATATATATATATATATATATATATATATATATATATATATATATATATAGGGTGTCCGTAAAGTTACTATACAGTCTTACAAGTTACTATACAGATACCCTGTAATATATTAACAGTAGAGTAAGATATTGTATTAAAATATTTATTTGTAACAAAAGAAATAAAAAGAAATAACACCTTTATGTTTATAAAAATTTCAGAAAATACACGCGTTACATCCGAAAAGACTGTAACAATCAAGGCAAACAATTTCTATGACAAATATTCAAATTGGAGGCCTTCAGCTCCAATACATTCTCGACAACGTGACACCACACTCTGACAAACTTTGGTGCACAAGTCACGATCAATATTAACTATTAATACAAATATAATAGAATAAAACAATAAGACTGTATAGTAACTTTACGGACACCCTGTATATATATATATATATATATATATATATATATATATATATATATATATATATATATATATATATATATATATAATGTATATGTATACATCTGTATATATATATATATATATATATATATATATATATATATATTTGTATGTCAGGTCATGTCATATGCTACTGGTACCATGTAACCCAGTACTACCTGCCTCATGGTCGGGTCACCGGCGACTAAACTGGTTCCCCCACCAGACTTGTTTGGTGAGGAGGGCGGCTAGTCTCCCTGGAGGATTAAAAACAAGACCTTCCAAAGGGTGAATGAACTCTTTTTCTGGGTCAACGGCCAACTAGCACCGTGTATATTTGTGTGTGTGTATATGTGTATTGGGGTGGAGAGGGCTCCCGTAAGCCGTGGTGAAGGCAACCTTTCTAGGAGAAGCAAATCTCTGATTTAAAAAACCATAAAGCGGGAGACCAGTACCCGCATTAAGCTGGTCTGCAGTTTAATTTGTTGCTGGCTATCTTTTTCTTGCTTGTTGCTGGATCTCAACATTTTGAACCGAGTGAGAGACTTAGCTGTCGTACAAAGCTAAGACTTTGTAACATCATCTTTATATAGATACTCCCTCAGGCATTTGGGCTCATGGATTTTAAATGTCTGAGGGAGTGGCACTCGTCTGACAAGACGTTGCAATCATCATATACATATATATATATATACATGTATACATATAAATATGTATATTTGGGTGACCAAAAAACAAAACAAAAGTTAAATGGAGGCCATCTAGAACATATGATGTAGAACGGAGAAAAAAAGGCCAAAGACACTTGTGTTTTGATGTGATGTTTTGAATATAATAAACTAGTTATGACCAAAGTTCCATTTCATTCGGACAAAACACTAAGAAACGGAGCCTAATTAGAGTTGGGGCCCGTTTTTTGGGGGGTCACCCTGTATATACATGTATATATATATACATGTATATATATATATACATGTATATATATATATACATGTATATATACATATATATACATGTATATACATGTATATATATACATATATATAAACATGTACATACATGTATATATATACATGTATATATACATGTATATATACATATATATATATATACATGTATATACATGTATATATGTATATATACGTGCATATATATATACATGTATATATGTATATATACATGTATATATATGTATATATATATGTATGTATATATGTATATATATATGTATGTATATATGTATATATATGTATGTATATATGTATATATATATGTATGTATATATGTATATATACATGTATATATATACATGTATATATATACATGCATATATACATGCATATATATGTATATATATATACCTGTATATATATGTATATATATACGTATATATATATATATACATGTATATATATACATGTCTATATACATATATATATATATACATATATATTATAGCTTTTAAAAATTAGTTTTAATTTTTAAATTCATAAACAATTTGAATGCAATGAATGAACTTGGTCCTCTCCTCTTTTAACGAGAAGCACCACATGACGACAGTTTAGTGAAACGCGCAGAAAATGGCGCCGTCCGTGTAATGCAGAAATGCTGTAAGTTCTACCCAATTTTCATCATTATCGATCATTACTGCGATGTCTAACACTTATCCTCGAGTAGCCTATGTGCCTTAATGAGCGGTGACACCATAGTAAATTACAAATGAATAAATATTTCCAATTAATCTCTAGTGGATGTCGGATTTATTTTCAACACTTGTTCTTTGGTCAGAATAAAATGTCCTCATTTATTTCTTCTCCTTTCAACCGCCTTCCAACCGTTTTCCACGCGCGCATGGCGTCCTATCTGTCGAAATGTACCTAATAAAGAAATGCTTGTTTTTTAAGAAGCCTGTGCCGTGTTTGTTATTTGCAAACTGTGTAGTCAACAAAGCTGCACATCACAGGAAGAATGAAACACATCTCAAATGACGTCATGCAGCGAATAAGTTTGCGAAACGCGGGTAGAAAAAGAGTTTGTCCCACACGTGCGCCCACAGCAAAAGGAAAATACCTTTTTTTTCTTTCTCATATAGGCCTTAGTTTTGATACGTATCAGAGTTGACAACAAAGGTGACTTTCCTTTGGCTCCACATCAAAAGGGAATTCCTTTGAAGATATATATATATGTGTGTGTGTGTGTGTGTGTGTGTGTGTGTGTGTGTGTGTGTGTGTGTGTGTGTGTGTGTGTGTGGTATTATTTTTTATCTTCTTTCTGCTTTCTGTATTCCCAGCTTTGCATCAAAAGAGAAATCTTAAAAACTCCAAACACTGTCCAACGATACAGAAATCAAAGAGAAGGTAATATGAGAAAAACACTATATATATATATATATATATATATATATATATATATATATATATATATATATATATATGAATGTAATTTACTTATATATATATGAATACAATTTACATATATATACACACACAAAGTGACTTTTATATAATAGTATATACATATATATATGTGTGTGTGTGTGTGTGCGTGTGTGTGTACTCGTACGTCTGTAAACAAATATGTGCTTATGATATATATATATATATATATATATATATATATATATATATATATATATATATATATATATTCAATAAGGTTTTTCATAATTGCGACAATAAAGCGCAGTAAAAACGAGTTTACACGTTCAGCGCATATATAACTTTATTTAACATTCTAAAATCACAGAAGTATTCACTTAATTTATTTTTTTATTGCTACGTCTTACACGTGTTTCATTGGATGGCATTACTATATCAAACGAACCATCAGAGACTTACATTCGTTCCACATGAAAAATATACTTTTTTTTTCCTTGGATTAAAAATGTAATTTCTGTAAGCGTGAAAAGAATGAGATTTTTTGGCATCCAGAATAACGTCTTTTAATAATCATACTTGTATATAAATTCATTTATTTGTATGGATTTTAATAAATATGTAGGAGTTTTTACTTATTCTCACTGGATGTAGGCTTTAGATTCAGCATGATTTTGGTAGTTTGATTTGGGAAATTGATTTTGAATGTGTGTTTCCTAATTTTAGAAAAAAAGGAGCAACAAGTAGATCATATATAATATAAATCTCATCTCTCTGTTTAAATGTATGTATGTATGTATGTGTGTTCGCTTTTTCTGTGTGTCTACAAAAGGCTTCTTTCAGAGAAGCGGTCGGTCGGTTCACAACTTTTTAAAACTTTTTATATTACATACAAATCGTAATATCTCACAGTAAACAACGAAGCTCGCCTGTCTATTTAATTTAGTCGATTTCGGGAAGCTAAATATTCAATATTTGTCGCTCGCCGCATGTGGGTTAGTCTTTTTCCTATAACATCTTCGGGGGCGGGGAGCGTTCAGCAGTAAATGAATACCATCCCGCAGTCAAAACTTGACCTCATTTAAAACGGGCACCTGCTAAATCCAACTAATTAAATAAATTCAAACTTCTTTCTGTTAGCATCTCGCGGTGGCGCAATGGTTAACATCGCACTTTTTTTTTCACACTTTAATTTACAACTTTGCCTCAAGGGTTCGGGTTCGATCCTCATACTTACTTTTTTTTTAACCCCCCCCCCAAACACCCGGGCAACGCCGGGTACCCCTCGCTAGTCTATAATATAAATATCATCTCTCTGTTTAAATGTACGTATGTATGTATGTATGTATGTACGTATGTATGTATGTATGTATGTATGTATGCCTTAAACTTTTGACAGAGGCGACGGATTTTCATGAAATCGGCATTATTTTTAAGCTCGACATCTCGGATGAAAAATATCGAAATATTGGCCAAAAAAATTAATTACTTCACCCTCAACTGGGCAGTTTTGTACAAATAGGGGTCGATTTTTTTGCGAACCATTTTTGCAAGTTATCTTATCGGTTGGATTGACTTTGCTTAATTTCAAGTTTCCAAACTTCCGGTCGCATCATGGAGTAGGGGTAAGACGTCAGGTTTCCTTTCACATTCTTTTCTACGTTCGCATCACGGGTTCGAGCCTACTAACAATTTATTTTTATTTTTTTGCTTAACATACACCTCCAAACACCCAGGCAACGCCGGGCATCTAGGCTAGTCTATAATATAAATTTCCCCTGTTTGTTTAAATGTATGTATGTATGTATGTATGTATGTATGTATGTATGTATGTATGCATGTTTGTGTGTCTGCCTAAAACTTTCGACACAGACGACGGATTTTCACGAGATCGGTATCGTTTTGAAGTTCGATCCTTCGGACAATAAATATCGAAAAATTGGCTACAGATATTAATTCTTTTACTATCAACTGAGCACTTTTCTACAAGAAGGGGTCGCTTTTTTCGCCGATATTTTCGAAAGTCATCCGCTCTTTTTGGTTGACTAGCCTTAATTTTAACCTTCGCCACTACGGTTTGGTGATGAACGCAATGGCAAAATCGTCATGTTTTATTTTCACGTTCTTTTCCTTCCTCGCGGTACGGATTCGAGTTTGTCTGCCTACTACCACTTTTTTTTTGTTTTTCTTTTTTGCTCAACACACACCTCCATACAACAGGAACCTCAAGAGTGAAGGGGTGAGATTTTATTGCTAAGCGGGTTTGTCAGGATATGTGCGTCGAGGGGCCACAAGTGAAACAAGTTCATCAGAGCGTATTTTATTAAAATATTTCTAAAATAGGCACAGAGATGCAACATTGAGGCGATGGGACAGGGGTTAGAGCTTTGTTGACAAGGTGGGAACTATTAGATTGAAAACGTTTTTAGGACCCTATCCAAGCGAGAGAGGCTAGTGGTAGATCCACCAGCCTAGAATGTCAACAATCGTCCATGTATGGGCGAATGGTGGCTTTGTAGAGATAGGGAATACTCTCGTGTGAATAGTTTTCTAGCTCGATAGAGGGAACCCACCTTCTTTGCAGCAGCTTTTACAATCTCCTCTATGTATTTGTTCCAATTCATATTGCCCACAAATGTTATATCCATTCCATTACAGTCTAGAGGTCATTTTCTAACGATTCTGTCATTGTCTTAGAATTATGTACATACGTTCTTCTCTCGTGCATGTTATAGAGCGTTGTATCATAAGCAAATATACCCATCTCGGACACAATATTATCAGGGAGGTCATTAATGAATATCAGGAATAATAGTGATCCAAGGATCGACCCCTAACCCACTCCTGCATTAATGTTAGTCTGCTTGGATGTGCGTCCATCAATGAAAACCTGGATAGTCCTATTGTTTAAGAAGGATCTAATTATATTTAGTATACGTCCAGTTATACCGAAAGATTTAATTTTCATTAGCAGCCCATCGTTCGAAAATGTCAAAGGCCTTGAATATATCAAGGACTACAGCCCTGGCTTCACCTGCCTTATCCAGTAATTGGTATATGTGTTTAGAGATGACAATTAAAATATCTGCAGTAGAACGACGTTGCCTAAATCCATACTGTTTGTCTGACTGAATATTTGTTTTTGTAAGGTGGCGGACTAGTGCTTGATTGATTAAGGTCTCAAAGATTTTAGCAAAGAGGAGAAAAACACTGATAAGGCGATAATTGAGAGGGTCAGTCCTTTTACCGAAATTCTTGTATACTGGTACCACAGAGATATTCTTCCAGCTATTACGGAAGCAACATTCACCAAGGCATTTATTGTAGAGTTTGAAAAGGACGGAGGCTACCTCAGCTGAGCATTTCTTAGTTAGCACAGCAGGGATGAGATCAGACCCACACGCTTTGGAGGGGTTTAAGTTTTGTTATGATATGGCGGACATGAGAAGGGATGATTTTCACATCATGTAGTGTGGCTTCAGTTCACATAGGGACATTTGGGAGGGAGTTGTTTGTTGGCTACAAGGTGGAGCTGGAGGCCAATCGCCGGGCAAGCAGTTCCGCCTTCTGGGTTGCCGTGCATGCGACCTTCTGGTTGTTGGATAATGGGAGAATTACTGATTGCCTTTTATTCACTACACTATTATAAATTTTCCAGAAATCACGAGTTCCTATCTTCTGCGATTCTATGCGTTTCACCTCTTATAATATTCCCTCTTTTTTAGATTGAATAGATAATGTATTAAGAAAATAATAAAATAAATAAATAATATAATAATTTTGAAATAAATTAAATAATGATAATAATAATAATAATGATAATAATAATAATAAAAATAATAATATCATAAAAACTGAAACTGTACTATTGTAAATTAATCAACTGTATCCCTGTCTACCCCCATTTTGTGTGTGTGTGTCACCAAAATACTGAAGCCACACCAAATAAGTGAGGAGAGCCAAGGAGGATGGAAAGACCGAGGAGAGGAAGTACTGGCCAGACATCCGCTGGGTGAGTGCAAAGAGGACTGAGACCTTGGAAAGACTTTTTTGCCACCCAAATTCCAGCGAAGACCAATTGTTGTCGCGTACGAGAAATCAATGGTAAGCGGCTGTTACAATAACGCAAATTCATCTACGATGGTTATCGAAAGAGGTGGAGAGTACTGAAAATCTGGGGAGACTTACTATCGCTCAATCTCCAGGGAACGTCACAAGTTGTTCTCCAAGAGAAATCCTGTAACTCCTCCTAGTGAGTAAATAATAATAATAATAATAATAATAATAATTGCGATTGAAGAGTGTGTTGGGGGACAGCTTTGACATGTTCGCTACTACTTCGCTAACAATCATGAAGTGTTACTTGCAGCAGTGACAAAAGAGGAAGAGCTAGATAAAGATTCATTGGAAGATACAGAGAAGCACAAGGAAAGAATCGAAGCAGAAAAGTTGACTGAGTTGGTAAGAATAGAACTTCATGGTCAGTTTGATCGAGAGATACCAAGGCGCAAAAATGTCAGGACACATGGAATATTCTGTCGAAAGGTGACTTGTACAGAGAAACAGAAAATCTTGTATTTTCTGTTCAGAAACAGGCACTCAATACAAATGCGATAAATAAAAACATCTGTGGAAAGGACTGTTCTGATAAGTGCAAGTTGTGTGGAATATCTCTTGAAACAGTGTCACACATTGTTAATGCGTGTTCTATACTTGCTCAAAAAGAGTGCAAACGTCGCCATGATAAAATTTGTACAAATCTGCACTGGAGTTTGTGCCAAAAGTTTGGAATCCAAGTGACGGACAAATGATACCAACATCATCCAGAAAAGGTAGTGGAAAATGAGGGCGTTAAGATTCTCTGGGATTTCACGATTCAGTGTGATCGCGAGACAACTCACAGGAAACCGGATATTGTATTTGTGAACAAAGAGACCAATGAATGCGAAATTATTAATGTGGTTTAAACATCAACAGGAAAAATGATAAACTACAGAACTATCAGAAACTGAAGTTGGAGATTGTTAGGTTGTGGAATGAGAAAACTTCCATCGTGCCAATCATCATAGGTGTGATTGGTTCAATTCCTGGTGATTTTATGAAACATCTGAACTCCTTGGGAATCAGATACAACATGACCGTACTCAAGAAGTCAGTTCTGCTTGACTCAGCAAAAATTTTACGCCAGGTGCTTTCCACCTAATCGACTCTTTGACTATTTTCGCTAGCTTTGGTGCAAAAGCCTGCTCTTGAGAGAAAAAAACCCGGTGTAAAACATCACAACACTGCGAAGTTAATGGACTACTACTACTACTACTACTACTACTACTACTACTACTAATAATAATAATAATAATAATAATTCTGATTTCGTTTACCAACGTCTCCCTGAAAAGAGACGAGGCTCATTCTGAGAGTACTTTTCCTCAATCCCGGCTCCAAGCCAGGAACTTCAAAAATTAAGGGTTTTCCTAAGGGTATTGGTGTTACGTTTATGTCTGTTTGGTAATCGTCTAACGATTAAAATGGACATCAATGAATACGAGACACTTCGTTTTTATAAAAACAGTTTATTTTACGATATTTAATATACACACTTCAACACAATGGCGGTGGTAGGGGGGTTAGTGGTAGGGTGGGTCGCGAACTGTGACAAACTGTCCCCCAGCTGGGCATATCTCTGACTGTCTTACTTTGTTTATCTTTTCTCTTTTATTGAAATATCTTCGACCTCTTCGGTTTGACCCATAACCGATTTGACGTCATGGATCCAGGTCGTCACCAGCCCGGGGATTTCCAGCCCGGGGATTTCCAGCCTGGGGATTTCCAGCCCGGGGATTTCATTGCTTATTTTCGTTCGTCTGGTCTGATCCATACCGATTTGACGTCAAGGATCCAGATCGTCACCAGCCCGGGGATTTCCAGCCCGAGGATTTCATTGTTTATTTTCATTTGCCTGGTCTGACCCATAACGATTTGACGTCAAGGATCCAGCTCGTCACCATTGTTTATTTTCATTCGCCTCTTTTCATAACATTAGTAGTACCTACAACGACAACAACAACAACAACAACAACAATAATAATAATAATAATAATAATAATAATAATAATAATAATTTAAAATACTAAGTAAATATTTAAAGTTAATAATTCAGATCAGTATAGAACTATTTACATCGCTATAGATAATCATTTGCTCTGAGACCGGTCAGACTTATTTGATTTTTAATGCTGCAACGAATGAGTATTAGTTAACTTCTTTACTTGAATATGCTTTACTGGTGGTTAATTTAACTGAAGTCTATTTATCAATATCGGTAGTAAAGATATTCTTTGTTTTGAAAATGATTCAGCCCGGCGTTGCCCGGGTGTTTGGAGGTGTATGTTGAACAAAAAAAAGCGTTCAATTTTTTAAACTTTGACCCCTATTTTGTCCCCTTAACATTTATTGTTTTGGGCTCAAATCAAGTTATTAAGTTAGATCCGTGTCCAATAAACCTATATCTAAAATTTCAAGTGTTTAGACCCAAAATTGTCGGAGGATTTTGGTAGAGTTCTCAAAGGTCAAATCTTCGAACTTTGACTTCTTAACAGCAAAATTTCTGGCCGAAAACAGATAACAAAGATTTCCCCAAATCCCAGTACTCTGCATTTCAAATTTCGAATATGCAGACTGAAAATTGACAGAGTTATTGCGTAGGAAAATGTACACAGACACACACACACACACACACACACATTCAATTATATATATATATATATATATATATATATATATATAATAGATAGATAAATATAACCACACAAACGACAGAGTGCAGAGTAATCGTATAGTTTTTTTGTGTGTTTGGTTTAGGGTTAAAATTGGCCACTAATATTACCAATATCATTATATGTTTATTTGGGTCTAGTTAGTCAAATAATGATTCAAATATATTCTTATAATAATTGTAAGCTAATCAAATTTTAGTAATCGATTATTTCAGGTTTATTTAAGTTAACTGCGTGACAATATAATTTTTGTTATAAACGTTTTCGTAAGTTGTATTGAATTTTGGTAGTTTCTAGAGGAACTAATGTAAGTATCTGATGATTTGTTTGGTATATTCATACCGTGCAAGGAAAGACGTGTAAGACATAAATGAAAGAATATGAATACGAATAAAGTTAAGAAAGTGATATATATATATATATATATATATATATATATATATATATATATATATATATATATATATATATATATATATATATATATATATATATATAAACAAGGAGGCACACGGCTTTGCCCAGGCGTAAAATACGTTTAAATATGATATTTTAATTTGTCCACATTTCGTACATATTATTATAGATTCGTGATTTCAAAAGTAAAACAAAAGTATGTAAGTACCATTAGCTGAAATCGAAACTGTCGCATTTAATGCTTGTGACCTTAGCACTGTCCCAACGTGACACGCGCATAAGCCGATTAAAAATTAAAAAGTAACTAAGATGAATGTCCAAAATGTTTAACGATGTTTTCTATTTTGACCTATTTTTGACCGCTAAAAAATATTTTAACCGGCTAAAAACCCATAAAAAACGGCCTATAAAAAATCCAATCATTTGAGACCCCTAGCGCCGCTCTGCGACTTTTAGTTTCGGAAGAAATAGAGTTAGAACAGATGGAGACCGACAGACAGACAGACCGTCAGACATATAGCCGCTTATATATATATATATATATATATATATATATATATAGTTCCGACAAAAAGAAATCCCGTACTTGTAATTTTTTCAAAAAAGTGCAAATTTAAACTAAATTGAATGCAACTGTTTAAACATTTATACCTCATTTGATTCGCCTTTTATTCCTCTATAAATGTACCTGCTCATATTTGACCTTTAATTGAAATATTTTAGTGTTCACGTCAATTTAAAAAAATAACTTCAAATTGAGGAAGCAAAAAAAAAGTCCGCAGCAACAAATTCGCTTAAAACCAGCTTAAATTATCGCCCCCAAGTCAGTTTAAAATATCCACCAAAAGATAACAAAGCATCTTTAATCGTAATTGTTGTTGTTACAGGTGAGGCAACGTAAAATTTAGTCCATATGCCACGACTTTCTCTTAGTGATAGTCAGGAGTTCATTAATCTCCACCTTTCTGGTTTATCCAATCGAGAAATCGGCCGCAGATTGAAATGTGATCAGAAAACAGTACGAAAGACTGTGCAAAAGCACCAAAACACTGGCAGTGTTCGTGAAGCCCCTAAATCTGGTTGTACTAGAGTTACTTGTAACAGGGAAGACAATGCTGTCAAGATCCGCAGCCTAAGAAACAGATTTGAAACGGCTCCCCAAATCCAACAACAGGGCAATCTTGTTAAAAAGTGTTCTCTTTCTACTGTCCAGAACAGATTAAAGGAATTTAATTTGCGAGGATATGTTGCAAGACGCAAGCGAATGATTTCTGTAAAGAACAGAAAGCGCCGTCTGAACTTCGTCAGATGCAATGAAGATCATGACTCTTCATATTGGTCAAAAGTGCTATTTAGCGACGAAAGCAAGTTCAATAGGCTAGGCAGTGATGGTAGACAGTAATGGTCCAGGGCCTATAGTTCGATTGCAAGGTCGAATTAATTCGACCAAGTACATTAATATGTTGACTGAGATTTTCTACCCTACTTTGGTCGGGATTTGGATGATAATCCCATCTTCATGCAGGATAATGCTCCTATTCACACAGCTGATAATGTCAAGAGGTTCCTTGAAGAACATGATGTTCCATGTTTGGATTGGCCTGCACAATCCTCAAACCTCAATCCTATCGAAAACGTATGGCATTACATGAAGCAACAGCTACGCAATAATAAAATTTAAAATTCGGAAGAACCTTGGACAAAAATGAAAAGGGGGATGCTGTTTCCCCGGAGTATTGCTGCATTCTAATTCAAGGAATTCCCAAAAGATTGCAGGCTGTCAAATTACAGAAGGGCTATGGTACTAAATATTAACTAGTTCATTGTGTTCCTGTTGTATTTGTGTTGCATTAATGTCTTAAAGTTACATTTAAATAACAATTTTCCATTGTGCGGACTTTCTTTCTGCCGCCTGTATATATATATATATATATATATATTTGTATATATATATATATATTTGTATATATATATATATATTTGTATATATATATATATATATTTGTATATATATATATATATATTTGTATATATATATATTTGTATATATATGTATATATATATTATTTATGTATATATATATTTGTCATCCACATACAGTACTGTTTCGCTGTTTCACAGTTCATCAGTGCGGCTAGACATATATATATATATTTGTATATATATGTATATGTGTGTGTGGCATCCGTCAATCGAAACGACTATGGATCAGCGCCGTATTAAGATGTTGCCTGTTTGCATCCTTTTGTGTGACTGTAGAGACCAATTCTTGATTTGCATAGTCTGCCACAGCCTTGACATACGAAGGTTGTTATGCAATTTGCCGCTTCGTCCGGCTGTTCCGCCTGTACACTCGCTCTTCTCCAAGCTCTCTTTGCAGCATTTTCAACATGGAGGGTCCTCTCGCTGATGATAATCCCCTGGCGTATCATTTTCCTCCAGGCAGTTCTGTCAGCTGCAGAGGCTTCCCATGTATTCCTGTCCACCGAGAGAGCCTTCATGTCACGCTTTCAGACATCCCTGTAGCGGAGATGGGGTCGCCCCCTCTTTCTTGAGCCTGAGGTAAGCTCGCCATAGAGAAGGTCTTTAGGGATGCGCCCATCATCCATCCTGCGCACATGGCCCAGCCAGCGAAGACGTCGCTCACGCAGTAGGGAGTAAATGGATGGGATGCCCGCTCTCTGCAGAACATCAGTATTACTCACTCTGTCCTGCCATGTGATACCAAGTATCCTACCTATACACCTCATATGGAAGACCTGGAGTTTCCTTTCTTGTGTTGAGTATGTAGTCCAGGATTCACTCCCATACATGTATATATATATATATATATATATATATATATATATATATATATATATATATTATTTATCTATAAATATAAAAGCGAAAATGTATGTATGTTTGTATGTGTGTTCGCTTTTTCTGTATGTCTACAAAGGCTTTTTTCAGAGAAGCGGTCGATCGCCTAACAACTTTTTAAAACTTTTTATATCACATATAAATCGTAATATCTCAGAGTTAACAACGAAGCTCGCCTGTCTATTTAATTTGCTTGACGTTTGGAAGATAAATATTCAACATTTGTCGCTCCCCGCATGTGGGTTAGTCTTTTTCCTATAACATCTTGGGAAGCGTTCCCGCAGTAAATGAAATACCATCCCGCAGTCAAACTTGACCTCATTAACTCATTAAAACGGGCACCTGCCAAATCCAAGTAATTAAATAAATTCAAACGTGTTTCCATTAGCATCTCGCGGTGGGGCAATGGTTAAAGTCGCACGTTTTCTTTTTACACTTTAATTTACAACTTTGCCTCAAGGGTTCGGGTTCGATCCTCATACTTACCTACCAAAACATTTTTTAACCCCACCCCCGGAGTTTCCACACACACCTCCAAACACCCGGGCAACGCCGGGTACCCCTCGCTAGTATATATATATTTGTGTATATATATATATATATATATATATATATATATTTGTATATATATATATATATATATATATATTTGTATAAATGATGGTTTGAGCACTTTCTGCGACAGGCTAGCGTGGATTAAATACACACTCGAGGAGAAATATTTGCGACACTGATTCATAGCCCGATGGTTAGAGCTGCCGACTGTCAACGCGACGGTTATAGGTTCGATCCATGGCTGGGGAAAGGTGTTTGTCTCGCCACACTGATGAGTTGTGATACAACGAAACAGTATTGTATATGGATGACAAACATATATTACTATTATTATTATTTACTCATTAGGAGTCACACAGGTCATCAACCAAGATTTCTCTTTGAAAACAACTTCCGGTGTTTTCTGGAGTCTTAGTGACATTATGTCTCTCCAGATTTCCAGCAATCTTCACCACTTTCGGCAAACTTTATAGATGTATTTACGTTATCGCAGCCGCTTACCATTAATTTCTCGTTGGAAGCAGTTATTTGTCTTCACTGGAATTTGGGTAGCAAGAAACATTCCCAAAGTCCGAGTCCTCTTTGCACTCATTTAGCGGAACTCTGGCTAATGCTTTCTTCATGTGTTTGTTATTATTATTATTATTATTATTAAAAAATCATTTTATTTTTTTTTAAATTTACCTTTTTATGATTAATTTCAGATAGTAAAATATCCATCATCAGGAACAGAAAGATTTTTTAAGCAAAGTTAAAAATTTTTTTAATGGTTCTTATGAAATATTTGCATCTTAACGTGATTTCAAAGACATTTTGTCTTTTTATTTAAATTTTTAAAGTTTTCTTAAAAATGCTTTTTTGGCCATTCCTCATAATATATATATATATATATATATATATATATATATATATATATATATATATATATATATATATATATATATATTATTTTTATTCTTTCAATCTCGGGGATTTTTGCTAAAAAATCATTACAACAGACAATATAAAAAACCTGTCCATCCATCTCTTCAGATAATTCGAGCTACCAAATATACCTTCCAATATATATATATATATATATATATATATATATATATATATATATATATATATGTATATATATATATATATATATTCACCCCAAACAAGGTACATTGATGTAGGGAGCTTCTATCAGGGACCTAAGTTGCAGGGGTACTATGTGGGGGATTTTGCAGCAAGATGTCTGTTCACATTACATTTGAACTTCTGCATGTCAGTACAGTTGGGGAAGCAGGGAACTGGAAGAGTATTCTGGGGAAGAAACTATTAGAATAGAAGGCTTTCTTACATCCAGGGATCTCAATTGTGTAGGATGGGACTTCGCTGCTTGTCGGGTTTGTCGGGCGTATTTTCGTCGACGGGGGTACTAGGGTTTGTAGTTCGTCAGAGCAATGATCTCGATGTATATATATATATATATATATATATATACAGGGTGTCCACAAAGTCTGACTACATAATGTAGCCAAACTTTGTGGACATCCTGTAGATTATGTAACCAGACTTTGTGGGCACCCTGTAGATTATGCAGCCAGACTTTGTGGACACCTGTAGATTATGCAGCCAGACTTTGTGAGCACCCTGCAGATATGTAGCCAGACTTTTTGGGCACCCTGTAGATTATACAGCCAGATCCTGTGGACACCTGTAGATTATGCAGCCAGACTTTGTGGGTACCCTGTAGATTATAGTAGACTTTATGGACACCCTGTATATATAATTATTTATTACAAGGAATGGAAGTTCATAACAATTAAACGACAGTCACTTGGATGTAAGCGTGGCACAAAATAAATAACACACACACTATACCATTAATATATAATTACAAATCCACATCTAAAACAAATCCGAAACAAATAATAATATTTTACGCTTTTTCACTCCAATCAAAGCTACTATTTCGGATCATGTCTAATAGGGTACTGTGCAAAATATATGTTCACAATACACTTAAACTTCTGCATATTAGTACAGTCAGTGAAGCAGTAAAAAGGGAGGGAATTCCAAAATATGAGCCTGGTTGAAGAAACTATCAAACTAGAAAAATAATAATAAAATTGATTATTACTTAGTACTTATATCTGTTGCGGAGAATAACATACAAGGTGAAAACGGTAGTCTGAACAATACAAATAATGCAAATACCCAATCCTTATCTAAAAACAAAATCCGAAACAAATATCAAATTGTTGATATATGGAAGAGAGACTATTTTGTTTACAGTAATTTTTGAGGGAGAAATATATTTAATTTTCTTGAACGTCATAAAGAAAGGCTGGGAATTAATTATTGTCGGCTTTTTTTCCCGCCCTTTTTGTGATCAAAGTTTCAAACCAACAAAGATGGCCGACACTATTGAAGTTGGCAGCGATCATGAAAGTCTCTTTTCCGCCCGTTCCCAACGCGGTCCGATCTCTGTCCTAATGTCGGTCGACTCTTTGGCTCGCCTTTGCCTTTTTTTGAGCTCTTTGTTTATTTTACCGGCTTTCGCTCCTGACCAAAGGTCGACAAGGGCGAAGAGGAAATGGGCTGACGACAAAAGGGGTCGGGCGGATGCGATGCTCCCATCGTATAAATCAGTTAAATCGAGCCGACAAGGGAAACTTCTGTTTGGAAAAGGATGAAACGATGGAAAGAACTTTGGCTTGGAATGCAAAAACTACAAAAATGAGGCTAATGAATATATATATATATATATATATATATATATATATATATATATATATATATATATATATATATATATATATACACTCTGTAATTATATATATATACCGTGTAATTATGAGGCAAGGGTATATATATATATATATATATATATATACATAAACCCTTTTTTCTATTTTTTTTTGTTTACTTGTCTCCCCATGTGGGCAAAGTTAGACACAATGTCGGTTTTATATGTGGGGGAAACCAGCTCTCCGAAAAGGGGCACTATGGTTATTAACAAAAATTTTAAAAAAATGTATCTTGAAGGATTTCTTCTCCATTAACCGAAACCAAAAAAGTGTAGTGCAGTATCAGAAAAGATACTACACTTTGATCTTGGCCCGAAGGCCAAGAAAGAAAAAAAAAGGTAACTTTTTTCTAGTTATTTAAAAAGAAAATACATTTTGTTATTTTTCATACACACACACACACACACACACACACACACACACACACACGCACACACACACACATATATATATATATGGAAAATAATATATATATATATATATATATATATATATATATATATATATATAGAAAATAAAAAAATGTATATATATATATATATATATATATATTATTTTAAAAATATAATTATATTATATTTTAATTATATTTTTAAAATAATATATATACCACTCCCCATGTGGGGGTACCAAGTTGGTTAAAGGGAAAATTATTCCCAACTCACATTTAGGAAACGGTAGTCCGAACAGTGCAAATAATGCAAATACCCAATGCACTTTCGTAAATAATTGAATTCATTCAAAACGTATCGCAAAAACAAAAACAAATAACATCTAAATAAATCGTGATATATCCTAACATGGATGGAGCAGCGCCGCAGCGGATAAAGAGGTCAGGTTCATTACGATGGGGTCCCGTTTTCGAATAGCGCCAGATTCAGACACTCTGATGAGTTGTAGACGACGAAACACGTGTCAGTGGATAATTATATTTTAAAAATAATATATATCCCGCTCCCCATGTGGGGGTACCAAATTGGTTAAAGGGAAAATTATTCCCAACTCGCATTTAGGTAAAAATGCACTTTCGTAAATAATTGAATACATTCAAAACGTATCGCAAAAACAAAAACAATTAACATCTATCTATCTATCTTTTTTTTTTTAACACAGTGATCACCACTTATCAAGGCCCGGAAGCCACTCAGGGATAAGAGTTATTGCAAGTACATTACGTTAGTGTGGAGATTTGATGAAGTGTTTACTTAAGGGGGCGGTTCATTAGGAATTTGTTAATGTTGGACTTGAACACATCCAAGTTGTAGTCAGGTGGGAAGCAGGCAGACGGAACAGAGTCTATATATATATATATATATATATATATATATATATATATAAAATATATATATATATATATAAAATATATATATATATATAAAATATATATATATATATAAAATATATATATATATATAAAATATATATATATATATATATAAAATATATATATATATATATAATGTTAGAGAGTTCCACAGCTGTGCATTTCTAAGAAAGAAACTTTGTTCATGGAATCTACGTTTTCATTTAGGCACAGATAAAGAGTGGGAAAATGATTGACAGTGGTTTCAGCTAGACGGGTGTTTTTTGTGAAAGATTGTCGAGGGAGGACCAGAGATTGGATGTCAGACAAGCACTTGCAATGGAAATGACGATAAAACAAAGACAGGCTCGCAACGTCTCTTCTGTGGGAGAGAGGTTGCAGGGAAGAGAAAAGGGCATCCCCCACGGAGCCACGAAGTCTATTTTGTACTCTGTCAAGGCAGGATAGGCTGTTTTTAGCAGCTCCTGCCCAGATATGGCAGCAGTACGTCATCCTTGGACGTACTTGGCTTGACGTGTGGTCATCCCCTGTGCAATCAGGTGGCTGCTGAGTGTAGCAGCAGGACTCGGCGCCGACCCACAAGTCCAAAGAGACGCAGGTTTGGCTTCAGAAAGAGAAAGAGAGAGAAAGAGAGAGAGAGAGAGAGTGTGTGTGTGTGTGTGTGTGTGTGTGTGTGTGTGTGTGTGTGTGTGTGTGCTACGACTTTCTACTCTTCTCTCATTGGCCTCCTCCTCCTCCTCCTCCTTGACATGAATCTGCTGGACTCCTTCGTTTGATCATACGTTTAGAACATCACCAACATGACCTCCCACAACACCAAAACTTGCCAGCGCTTGTGGAAAAAGCATGTTCCCAGTTCCGGACCCATATCGAGGCGGTGATTGAGGCTGAAAGCGGCTACATTGAATAGATGTCAGCTCTACGACATAATCAAATTACCTTAATTGATTTTTACAACAAAAGTTTTAAAATAAAGCTGTAGTGTTGTTTTGTTTTGGGCGATACTTTTATCGTTCCACTTTGTATTGGTACGACCGACATAGTTAACAGCTATTAGTATACATCTATGTACACATCTATGTATGCATCTATGTTTTAAGTGGTACAATTTATCTACCTTTATGTTCGGTGACCGAAGGTTGAGTGTGGGCCGGGCTGAACAACGAGGTCCTTAAACCCATTCAAATATCAAACAACAAGTCTAAGTAGGCAGACAAGAGGGAATCGCGGAAGTTTCGAAATAACTCGACGCCCACCACCCTCCATTAATTACACGCTCTTTCTTTTTACTCCTCATCTTTCTCCTTCTTTTTCTGTTTTCTTCGTGTGTTTTAATTGGATTTTCTTATTTATAATCATGTACTGGCGATAAAAAAGATAATGTTTCGAATGTCAAGATGTCCGTAAAGTTGTTGCGGTTGAGTGTGTTCTGTTTGTTTTGTTTTATTGTGTGTGTGTGTGTGTGTGTGTGTGTGTGTGTGTGTGTGTGTGTGTGTGTGTGAAACAGCACTAATCATATTTGGGTTTAACCGGCTTCCTCCGAAGGAAGAAGTTCTATAAGAGTATGAACTTCAGAAGCGATTCCCAGTCGCATGTATATCCCCATCAAGGGAAATGACGACGGTCAATTTTTGTAACTCTTGCAAGGAGGCCAGCCTCAACGTTGCTTAACTTCGATGATCCTACGGGAACCGGTGTGTCGACGTGAATATGTCGTATATTGTTGCGTATTTTATTTTATTCAAATTAAAACAACATTGCTATATAAACTCACACCCTTGACAAATTTATTGTTTGTATTCATTATGAATAGAGTTCTCTTTTTGTTTCATTTTCCTTCATTCAAAGTTCTCAGAAATCAACGGGCCCACTACTCGGGGCTAACACTTGAACTCTATATGAGATACATAGATATTCGAATGTTCCATTAAAGTTCTTTATCTCTCAAACGCTGAGTTAGTAAAGAAATTGAGAACATAATTTTCCTCTCCCCAATCAACCATTTTTATATGTTGTAGTATATCTTTCGTTTTGGTCTCTTGGTCTTACTGGATTCTAGGACAAGAATTTATATAGTCTAGTGGAGTATCTATCTTCGTGTTCTTACTTGAGGTAACATCACTTGGAGAAAATGCACCATTCCTTGTAAATTCTAATGTGAGTTAGCCATAGTGAGCTGTGAATACTATGTTCTTTTTAATAGTTGGTCAGGGATTTCTTCTAGGGAAAAGTACCCTCATGCCAGGTTGTTCAGACAAACCCCAGTACAGAGAGACCGTAGACACTCGAGGATAGTGTCTAGTAGGCATTCAAGTTCTCTCCAGTAGGCATTTAAGTTTTCTCTGTATAGAGACGTTTATGAATGATTAGATATGCTTGTTGAGTGTCCATCGATGCGTGTTGAAGTTAGAAAGTCGGAGTGCGTCCATATGTTGTATATAATATGTGTGTCTAAATTCGTGCATCGTCTAGTGGTATAAAATGTTCTTCTAATGTATGTGCGTATACAGCGTGTATATATGTTCGTATATATGTGTCACAGTTATCTATATGATGTGTGTATATATATGTGTTCGTCTAATCTAGTTTTATCTATTATTCGTTGAATTGATGCGTGTATAACACTTACGACGGTGTATATATATATATTTACAGATACAGTTTTAACCACGGACATGTAACAATGCGGAAAAAATAACAGTTCTCTGGGTAATGTAATGGAATAACCTAAAATCCCTTCATAGATGAAATGAACTAAGAATAAGAAAAAAGGTCAAGTAACTCTTATTTCACATGTATTCCCTTGTAAACAAATCCCTTTGTCTTTCACCCATAACCCCGTGTCGTGTTTCTTGCTGTATTCTTATTTAAAGTAAGGATATAACAAATGGCGACAGGATTCGAATTCACAAAAAGGAAACTTTAAGCCAAAAACATATTGGAAAAGGGAGAGAAAAAAATACTGCACGGAAAAATTCAACTACGTTATGTGGCAAATTACAGCTCTGAACTAATTGTGGTTTTTGTTTTACATGTGTTTGAACTGAGTCAGGTGTAAAATGGAGCCTGTTGATCGGCATCGTGAAACATGGCCGGAAATCTGCGGAAACAGCTCCTAGACCTGGTCGCCCCCTTCTTCCATTGATGAGGCATCTGTCCGTCAAGTTCAGGCTGCCATTTTGGAAGATCGGCGCATTACTATTCGCCAAATAGCCCAAGATGTCAAGATTAGTACAGGGTCTGTGGAAACTATCATTCATGACCATTTGCATATGGATAAGGTGTCTGTCAGAGGGATTCCCAGGTTGCTCACACCATTCCAGAAACGAGAACGCGTCGAGTGCTCGAGGATGAATTTGGAGATGTGCCAAGAAGATGAGTCAAAGTTTTTCAAAAGACTGATTATACAGAATGAAACCTGGGTCCATTACTATGATCCAGAGACCAAAGCCCAGTCAATGCAGTGGAAGCACTTGGACTCACCATCTTCAAAGAAAGCAAGGGTGAAGCCCTTCGCTGACAAGGTCATGCTCGCAGTTTTCTGGGACCAGGACGGAATAGTGATGACAGATTTCCTGGCAAGGGTACCACAATTACAGGAGCCTATTGTGCTTCACTTTTGAGGAAATTAAGGGAAGCTATCAAAATCAAGAGGCAGGGAAAATCAGCAAAGGTACCCTCCTCCTGCAGGACAACGCTCCGGTTCACAACTCGCATGTCGCCAGATCAGAAGCACAAACGTGTGGTTACGAAATCCTTTCCCATCCTCCCTACTCTCCTGACCTTGCACCCTCTGACTTTCACTCTTCCCAGCCATGAGGTTGTTTTTGAAAGGAAAGCATTTCCCAGATGATGCAGCCTTGATTTCTGAAATCACGTTGTGGTTGGAGGACCAACCTGGGGTGTTCTACAAAAACGGTCTCCAGAGCTGCATCAAACGATGGGAGAAATTCATAACTCTGGGTGGTTTTTATGTAGAGAAAGACTAATAACTGTACCAAGTTTCGTTGCTCTACTGCTATGGGAAGTGGATCAGGGGCATTACTTATTGCACGCCCCTCATGAGGAGAAAAATACGGCGGAAAAGAACGTTTGCATGCTGTTGATTCAGTGTCAATTTCGTGTGTGTTGCATAAACCTTGTTTACAAAAGAATGTCTTTTTTGTGGTTAAAAAACTATTCAGTGAATTTATTTAATGCTTTGTGCAGGCACTGTTAACCTTCTGTTTTATTACTGTGTTTTAAAAAAAATTCTTCAACATGGAATAATTAGCCGATTTTACAAAAACGATACAATTAGCACTGGCAGCTCAACAAAGTCCGATGGAATTTTTACAAAAAGAACAGTTAAAACAAAATGAAGTATTAAAAACAATATTAATGAAACAAGAAGAAAAAAAGGATTGTCGGTCACTCCGGAAGGAATTGCCAATTCGCTGACAGAATTTTTATATGAACCAACTAATGGCTTAACGTTTCCAGCATATTATCGTAGATATGAAAATATATTTTACAAACGATGTGAGGCCTGGTCAGATGAAGAAAAAATGATTTTACTGTTGCAAAAACTGGGTTCCCATGAAAATATCAAATATACCAATTTCATACTGCCAAGGAAACCCGAAGATATTTCTTTTAAAGAGACTATAGAAATGTTATCGAACATTTTCGGGGAACGGGATAGCTTATTTTATACTCGTTATAGGTGTTTAAATATTTTGAAACAAGATGATGAAGTCTTTATCGCCTATGCTGGGAGAGTAAATGGCCAATGCGAGTTATTTAAGTTGAAAGACCTAAAAGAGGACATGTTTAAATGCTTGATATTTATGCAAGAGTTACCATCCTCGAAGGATACAGAGATTCGTTCTAAGCTATCCATTATGAACTAAGACATAGAAATAACCTTACAGAAAGTTACTGAGGAATGCCAGAAACTGTTAAATTTAAAACAGGATAATACTAGTATCGAAGAGAAAAATGTTGACAAAATACAAAGAGTAAAGCAAGGTGACCACTATGTAAAAAAATACTGTAAGACGTGTGGAGGAAAGAATCACTTCACAAAAGACTGCTACGTCAAAAGCAAAATATGTTATAAGTGCGGGCGTAAAGGACAAAAGTCAACAGTATGCAAAAAGCAGACATACTGTAAACATGAAATAAAGACCATTGATTCTAAAAAAAAGTGTCCATGTATGGTAAAAAAAGGAAATATATTGAAGTTAGATTGAATGGCTGGAAAATAAACTGTCTTTTGGATACTGGAAGTGATATATCCTTAATTGATTAAACAACATGGAACAAAATTGGTTCTCCAAAGCTGCAAAATACAAAGAAAATTGCCAGAGGAATGTCTGGAAATAGATTAAAATTTAAGGGTGAATTTTATACTAATGTGACCCTGAATGAAAAGACGTTAAAAACTAAAATATATGTGATACCTGGAAAAAATTCTAATCTATTCGGTATAGATTTGATGATACTTTTCAATTTATGGGAAAAACCAATTTTGCAAAAGAGTAAATGTGACAGGATCTAAAAATCCCAAACTGCCAGGAAGATTTGTTGGAGATCTGAAGAAGGATTTTAAAAATGTATTTTCTGAAGGTCTGGGTTACTGCACTAAAACGGAAGTGAAATTTGAACTGAAAGATGAAGCGAAACCGGTGTTTAAACCCAAACGGAAGATTCCATAGTCGGCATTAGAAACAATCGAGAAAGACTCGAAGAAATTAGAGTAATAAAAAAGTGGATTACTCTTAATTAAGAGATTAAGGGCATCACCTGAAGAGCATAAAAACCATATTCAGAAGGTATTCGAGAAAATAGAAGACTACGGATTTAAAATGGCTCTCAAAAATGTAATTTTGGTATGGACAAGATTGAATATTTGGGACAAATAATTGATTGGAAAGGTAGAAGACCTAACCCAAATAGGACAGAAGCAATTAGACACATGCCTAGACCAGACAATGTAATGAAGTTACAGTCATTCTTGGGTCTAGCAAACTACTATAATTCTTATATCCCAAATATGCACGAACTAAGAGCGCCATTAAATGAATTATTGAAGAAGAATAAAAAATGGCTCTGGACAAAAGAATGTGAGGAAGCATTCCAAAAAATTAAAAGATGTTTGTTATCGGATCTAGCATTAGCACATTACGATCCGAAAAAGGATTTAATATTAGCGGCAGATGCGAGCGAATACGGTTTAGGAGCGGTGCTTCTACACAGAATGGAAGATGGATCTACTAAACCAATTTCTCACGCCTCGAGGGTTTTATTACCTGCTGAAAGAAAGTACAGTCAGATCGAAAAAGAGGGTTTGGCGATTGTGTATGCTGTGAGAAAGTTTCATAGATTCATTCATGAAGATCTTTTGTCTCGAAACGGACCATAAACCATTACTATCGATTTTTGGTTCGTAAAAAGGGATTTCTACTCATACGGCAAATAGATTACAGAGATGGAGCATTATTTTGCTCAATTACGATTTCAAAATTAAACACCTAGCATCTAATAAAATTGCACATGCAGATGGTTTGTCGAGATTGATCCCCAGTAAAACTGAATTTGAAGAAACTGTTATAGCAGTACTAAAAGAAGAAAATGAACTAACAGATATATTAATAAATACTGTTAGGGAACTTCCTGTTACACTTGAGGAAATAAAGAAAGCAGCGAAAACAGATAAATATATTAATAAGATAAAAAAACAAGTGGGACAAGACGAAAAGAATAGAAAAGGATTAAAAATGTTTCCATTTTCTATGTGTGATGAAATTCTGATGTACGCGGACAGAGTGATAATGTCGCGAGTATTACAAAAGAAAATCCTAAAAGAATTCCACATGGGACATCCTGGAATGGATCAGGACATTGAGAAAATGGTGAAATTATGTAAAGGTTGCCAACTAGCCGCAAGATCTCTCCCCTCCCCAATACGGACGCAACTTTGGCCTAAAACAGATGTACCCTGGACACGCATCCATATTGATTACACAGGACCTCTGAAGGGATATTACCTAGTAATCGTAGATATTATGTCAAAATGGCGAGAAATCTTTAAATACAAACACTCTACAGTGGCAAACGCAATAAAAGCGCTGGACGAGGTATTTAGTCGGTTCGGAGTTCCGAAAACAATTGTTAGTGATAATGACACTATGTTCACAGGTCAAGAATTCAAGCACTACTGTGAGGCACTGGCCATTGAACACATTACAACACCAACTTTGAACCCTCAATCAAACGGACAAGTGGAAAGATTTGTCGATACTTTTAAACGAGCTTAAAGAATGAATAATAACATCGACACAGAAGAAAAAAACATTAAAAAATTCTTGGCAATATATAGGATAACACCAAATCCAAATACAAATGCTAAATGATCCCCAGCTAAAATTATGTTTGCCAGGGAAGTACGTTCGGTGTTCGACCGGTTAATCCCAAGAGAAAAAGTAAAAAAAGTATCAAGGATAATGTAAGATACAAGTCTTACAATGACGGGGATAAAGTTTTCTTAAAAAATTATCAGGCAGGGAAGAGTTTTTGGGAAGAAGGCATAATCTCAAGAATTAGGAGAATGGTTTACATTATAAAAGGGCAGACTTTTTTCCACAAAAAAACATATTAACCATCTGAAACCCCGATGCATAGAAACAGTCAGTAACCAAGAGTTACCAATGGAAGTGCTATATGACACTTTCCATATACAACCTCCAAACAAGGAAGTAACAGTAACTCAGAAATCCAGTCACTCTCCAAAAGTAAAAAACCGACAAACACAAATGGTGAGGAGAAGTGAAAGGAAAAGGAAAAGGACCGAATTTTTTGGACAAAGTCTAAAAAGGAAAATATGGTAGAAGAAAAATTCTATGGAAGAATTTAGCTTTGAGGGAAGATGATGTAATGGAATAACCTAACATCCCTTCATAGATGAAATGAACTATACCTTCTCACGTAACTGAGAGAGAAGGAAAACAGACAGGAACAGAATAAGCAAAGATGTCGAGTAACTCTTATGTCACCTGTATTCCCTTGTAAATAAACCCCTTTGTCTTTCACCCATAACCCCGTGTTTCTTGCTGTATTCTTATTTAAAGTAAGGATATAACACTGGGATTATAACATCGAGCCAATGGGAGAAACATACCTGATCCGTCCCCGATCTTATTTGACGGATCCTCGAAAAAACTACAAAGAAAATTTATCCCAATGAATCAACAAATCTCGGGTTGTTTGTTCAGCAACTTTATTTACCGATGCTCCCCGGATTGGAAAGCTGCCGTTGGTTCTAGACTAACGCATTCTGATCCCCTCTACTGTGAGCCATCACCGTCTGTAGACCATTTCTCTCTCTCTCTCTCTCTCTCTCTCTCTCTCTCTCTCGACTCGATCCACTCTCTTTAACTCCTGATTATTAACTAATCGAATCACACATATCTTTTTCAAGCTCTACCAGAAGTCCACGTCACTTTAAGTAAACTCTAGAGATCAAGCTATTTTTAAATTATTGTTTGTGTTCTAACATTTTTTTTCTTATTAAAACATCTTAACAAATAATTTTATCTGTAAATATTTATGTCGCTATGATAGCATTCTATTTTTACAAATATTATAACGAACATAATAATCATCAACAAGCATATCTCCGGCGTTGCCCGGTCAATATCTAACACATGTATAAACGGGGACAAAAGATTAGTCTTGTGGCAACGCTCTGATCCCCATCTGGCATCAATTGGGATGGATGGCTCTCGTCTGGGAGAGGCCCCGTGTTTTGACAAGCTTCTGGGTTTGACCTTTACTCCTGATCTGAAATGGAACACGTACATCAAGTATGTTGCCAAGGTCGCTGGAAAGATGGTGAGATCCTTCTACCGCTCCAGAAGATATCTCACTACTGATGCAATTCTCTATCTATATAAAAGCCAAGTACGTCCAAGGATGGTATACTGCTGCCATATCTGGGCAGGAGCTGCTAAAAATAGCCTATTCTGCCTTGACAGAGTACAAAATAGACTTCATGGCTTAGTGGGGGATGCCCTTTTTTCTACCCTGCAACCTCTCTCCCACAGAAGAGACGTTGCAAGCCTATCCTTGTTCCATCGTAATTTCCATGGCAGGTGCTCGTCTGAACTCCAATCTCTGGTCCCCCCTCGCCAATCTTTCACGAAAAACACCCGTCTAGCTGAATCCACTGTGAAAAAATTTTCCCCACTCTTTATTTGTGCCTAAATCAAAACGTGGATTCCATGAACAAAGCTTCTTTCTTAGAACTGCACGCCTGTGGAACTCTGTTCCGTCTGCCTGCTTCCCACCTGACTATAACTTGGATGTGTTCAAGTCCAACGTTAACAAATTCCTAATGAACCGCCCCCTTAAGTAAACACTTCATCAAATCTCCACACTAACGTAATGTACTTGCAATAACCCTTATCCCTGAGTGGCTTCCGGGCCTTGATAATTGGTGATCACTGTGTAAAAAAAAAAAAAGAGTTCATGAGTACACTCCATTGAAGTCTGTGTGTAGCGGTAACAAAGTAGACTTGTTGCATTTACGTCTTAGTCGAACCCGGGGTGGTTTGCGTTGTGTCCCAAAAAGTAGTTGGGGGGTAGTTCATGCTATGTGGAGTTGTTGTTAGTCCAAGGTCCAGGATGAAAGAGCGAGAGAGAAAGTTGCGATGGTTTAACCGTTATTCCATGGAGTTGAGAACGCAAGAAATTATTTGTTATTTCTCTGTCTATCTATGTGTATTAACGATATATCTATTGATCTACTTATCGATCGATCTATCATTTTATCTATTTATCTATCGATCTATTTATCTGACTGGTATGGTGAACGGGGAGGAGTGAGCTGTGTTTTGATATATTGTTAAAACATGTCAAAGTCATATCAAACTTGGTGACTGATCCATTGCACCGGAAGAGTGTCTGATAGTTGAGCCGGAAGTACACATATGTGGTCACGTGTTTTAGTTAGCTGAAAAATAGACGGAGTTGAATTGAGGAAGTCAACAGAAGAAGATGATCTGAAAGGGAGCTCCTCTCAAGGGAGGGGACGAGCGTCTAAGACGTGAGATGGGTAAGAACTAACCACCCAGGGAAATATCGTCAATCTCTCCTCTGCTGGATGTCATGCCTAAGAGTGAATAAGCTACATAAAAATACACACCGTTTTGAAACGTCTTCTTATATATAAAATCCTTCTCCCAAGAATTGCTGAAAATTTTCCAGAGGCTGACAGCAGAATCAGGTATGTCTTCGAATAAATGTGTTTATGTTATATGTTCACACACACACACACACACACACACACACACACGCACGCACACGCACACACACACACACACACACACACACACTAAAATAGTTAATTACACATTAAGAAAATGTTAAGAACACACATACTTTTAAAACACTATATTATTGTTTTTATAATTTTATAAAATTACATTATTGTTTCAATAATTCTATAAAATTATATATGTTTTAATAATTTAATAAATTTATATTATTATTGCAATAATTTTATAAAATGATATTATTATTTTAATAATTTTATGAAGTTATATTAGTGTGATAAATGATGTTATAAATTTATATCATTGCTTTAATAATGTTATAACATTATGTAATCGTTTTAATAATTTGATAAAATAACATTACTGTTTCAATGATTCCATAAACTTATACATATGCTTCAATAATTTTACATTATATTATTTTTTTATCAATATTATAAATTATATTATTGTTCTTATAATTTTATAAAATTATATTACTTTTTTAATACTGGTATAAATTACATTATTGTTTTAATAATTTTATAATATTATATTATTGTTTTTATAATTTTATAATATTATATTATTGTTTTAATTATTTTATATTATTATATTATTGTTTTAATAATTCTATAATATTATAGTATTATTTTTATAATTTTATAAAATTATATAATTTTTCTAAATTTTTTTGTAATATTAGATTTTTTTTTTATTGTTTTAATAGTTTTATGTAATTATATTATTGTTTTAATAATTCATGACATTATACTATTGTTGTAAATATTTTTACAACATTATAATATTGTTTTAACAATTTTATAAAATTATATTATTGTTTAAAAATTTTTATGAAATTATATCTTTGTTTTTATAATTTTATAAAATTATATTATTGTTTTGATAATTTTATAAAATTATATAATAGTTTAAATATTTTTTAATATTATATTATTGTGCTCATAAGTTTATAAATCATTGTATTAAAAATTTTATAAATTTGTATTATTTTTTAATGATTTTAAAAATTATATTATTGTGTATTTTTAAATAATAAAATAATATTATTGTGTATTTTATGATATTATGTTATTGTTTTTATAATTTCATAACATTATATTAATTTTTTTCATAATGTTATAACATCATATCATTGTTTTTATTATTTTATAAAAATATATTTTGTGGTAAATAATTTTAAAAAGTTTGTTTTTTCTAATTTCATCACATTATATGTTTTTTAATAAGTTCATAACATTATATTATTGTTTTTATAATTTTATAACGTTATATTATCGTGGTAAATAATTTTATAAAATGTAATCATTGATTTAATAATATGATAAAATTATATTGCTTTTATTTTCTCTACCGCTCTCCCTCGACCCAGGACTGCACCATAATAAACAACGTCTCTGACAGCATAGACACAGCACTCTCCCTCGACACTAGCGCACAAATACATGTATTTGGTGACTTTAATGTCCACCACAAAAACTGGCTTGGATTCTCTACTTTCACAGATGCAGCGGGCAGCACAATACATAGCTTCACTATATCTCACTCCCTATGACAAATGGTTACGTTTCCAACCCGTTTACCTGACCAGTAATAACAACACGCATCACTTTAAGATCTGTTTTTGACCACAGTTCCCAAAGATTGTATAACAAATGCTGACAGCCCACTCGGGAACGCTGATCATGCAGTGATAATGGTCGAAATAGCCCTAAACTCTAGACCCAAAACTGAAGAGCCAGTTCTCAAAACAATGAGATATTATAAAAGGCTGACTGGGAAGCCATCAGAGATCTTATCAGAGATGCCCCATGGGGAAATATTTTTTCTCTTCCTGCTGAACAGTGTGCAAATGAGACCACTGAATGGTTCAAAACAGCAATCGAAGCGCATGTTCCCATGCGGAAATTTTATAGCAAGCCCCACTCTCCCCAATTGTTTGCTTTTACTTGTGCAACTGCCATTGCTCAAAGGCAGCATGCTAACTGCAGATTTAACCGACATAAGTCCAGTTCAAACAGACAGAAGTATATAGAAGCTAGAAGTAACGTTAAGAAAGAAATAGCGACAGCTAAGAGAGAATTTACGGAAACCACTAAAAAACGCATTGAAGAACAAAAATAAGGAACGCGTGACTTCTGGGAAATCTACAATAGTGTGGTAAATAATGGGCAATCAACAATTCCCCCACTAACCAACAATCACGAGGTTGTTTGCTCAGCAACCGACAAGGCTAATATGCTTTCCAGTCGGTTTGCCTCAAACTCCACACTGGACCCTTCCAAACACCCCCTCCATGACTTTCCTTTGCGGACAGACGCCACGCTAGACGATCTAAAAATCACCCCTGCTCAGGCGCATGCTATCATAAAAGACCTTAACACTTCAAAAGCATGTGGACCTGATCTCATCCCAGCTGTGCTATTAAAAAAGTGCTCAGCCGAAGTAGCTCCAGTTCTCTCCAAACTCTACAACAAATGCCTTAATGAATCTTGCTTTCCGGGCTGTTGGAAAACTGCTTCTGTGGTGCCAGTATTCAAGAATTCTGGCGAAAGAACTGACCCATCAAATTATCGCCCAATTAGCCTCCTTCTACTTTTCGCCAAAATATTTGAGACCATAATTAACCATGCTCTAGTCCGTCATCTTACAGATGCTAAACTTCTGACTGACAAACAATATGGATTTAGACAAGCCCGTTCCACAGCAGACATCCTCACTGTAATCTCTGAACGTATATACCATTCACTGGACAAAGCGGGGGAGGGCAGAGCGGTAGATCTAGATATATCTAAGACTTTTGACAGGGTATGGCATGAGGATCTCCTCAGGAAAATTAAATCATACGGTATCACTGGTAGAATACTTAACATAATTAAATCCTTCTTAGATAAGAGAAAAATCCAGGTTTTCCTCGACAAACAATATGATATAAATGCGGGAGTGCCTCAGGGGTCTATCCTTGGACCTCTATTATTCCTAATATTTATTAATGACCTCCCTGACAAAACTGCCTCTGAGATGGGTATATATGCTGATGACACCACACTCTATAACAGGCATGACAGGAAAACAAATGAACACATAACTAAAGAAATGGCAAAAACACAAGAGGATGACCTCCAATCTGTAGTGGAATGGGGACAAAAATGGATGGTCACATTCAATGCTGCCAAGACTAAACTGGTTTTCTTCAATAATTACAAGAAACCTTCTCTGCCACCAATAGCAATGGCCAGTGACTCCCTGTCTGAGAGTACATCTTTCAAACTGCTTGGCCTAACGTTCACAGGAAACATGAGTTAGAACAATTACATTGAAAACATTGCCAGGGCCGCTGCAAAGAAGGTAGGCACTCTCTACCGTGCTAGAAAACTACTGACACCTGAAAGTATCCTGTACCTCTATGAGGCCACCATTCGCCCATGTATGGAGTATTGCTGTCACATTTGGGCTGGTGCATCTGCTGCTAGTTTCTCACTCCTAGACAAGGTTCAAAAGAGAGTCGCCAATCTGATAGGCCCTGAACTGGCATCTAAGCTTCAGCCTCTGTCCTATCGACGAAACGTTGAATCCCTCTGCCTGTTCTACAAATATTTTAATGGTGAATGCTCTGACGAACTGCAGACACTTGTGCCCCCACGACGTAGACACCCTCGACAAACCTGACAAGCAGCTAAATCCCACCCCCATGCAGTAGAGATCCCTAGATGTAAAAGATCTTTTTACTCCAGTAGTTTCTTCCTCAGAACCGCTAGACTCTGGAATTCCATTTCAGGTCCCTGTTTCCTCAACTGTACTGACATGCAGAAGTTCAAGTGTAACGTGAACCAACATCTTGCTGCCCAAATCCAAACATAGTGCCCCAGTAGTTGTTGCCCCTGATAGTAGCCCCTACATCAAAGTGGCAATGTGCCTTGTTTGAGGTGAAAATGTAATAAAAAAAAATTACTGCTATATTATTGTTGGAAATAATTTCATAAAATTATATTAGTTTAAAATTTTTTATGACATTATATTATTTATATAATTTTATATCATTATGTTTGTTTTAATTATTTTAAAAATTATATAATTGTTTAAATAAATTTATAGAATTATGTAATTAGGGTGAATAATTTTATAAAAT
Source organism: Euprymna scolopes (assembly GCF_053919585.1). Classification (NCBI taxonomy): domain Eukaryota; kingdom Metazoa; phylum Mollusca; class Cephalopoda; order Sepiida; family Sepiolidae; genus Euprymna; species Euprymna scolopes. The sequence goes on from NC_136509.1 coordinate 103,370,158, forward strand.
TATATTCTTTTTTTTTTTAATAATTTCAAAATATTTTATTATTGTTTTAATAATTTTAAAACAATGGATTATTGTATTTATAATTTTATAATATTATATTATTATTTTAATATTTTTACAAGATTGTAATATTGTTTTGATAATCTTATAAAATTATATTATAACGGTAAATAAATTAATAAAATTGTATTATTGTTTTAATAATTTTATAACATTACTTCATTGTGGTAAATAATTTTTAAAAATTATATTATTGCTTTAATAATTTTTTAATATTATTTTATTGTTTTTATAATTTTATAAAATTATATTATTGTGGCAAATAATTTGTAACATTTTATTATTCTTTTAAAATTTTTATAATTATTAATCAATCATACTTTATTATAATTAAATATTTTTACAATATAATCACATCGACTTTTGAGATGTAAATGAGAAAATGGAACACCTAAATATCCATATATCTTTTATATATTTTGTTTATTGTATTTTTCCCCTAAAAACAGATGGAACACATACATCAAATCTGTTGCCAAGGCCGCTGGAAAAATGGTGGGATCTTTCTATCGATCCGGTAGATATCTCACTGCTGATGCAATTCTCTATCTATATAAGAGCCAGGTACGTCCAAGGATGGAGTACTGTTGCCACATCTGGACAGGAGCTGCTAGAAAGGACATGTCCTGCCTTGATAGAGTTCAAAATAGACTTCGTAGCCTCGTAGGAGATGTCCTTTTCTCTTCATTGCAACCTCTATCTCACAGAAGAGATGTTGCGAGTTTGTCTCTGATGTATCGTTATTTTTATGTAAAGTGTTCGACTGAGCTTCAGTCTATGGTCCCCCCTCGCCAAACTTTCACAAGAAACACTCGGGTGGCTGAAAACACTATCAATAATTCCCCCCACCCTTTATCTGTGCCTAAACCAAAACGTGGATTCCATGAACAAAGCTTCTTTCTTAGAACTGCACGCCTGTGGAATTGTCTTCCGTTTTCCTGCTTTCCGGCTGACTACAATATGGTTGTGTTCAAGTCTAACGTAAATAAGTTCTTGATGAGCCGTTCCATATAAGTTATCAAATTTACCGAATTTTCATTACTAATGATTACTATATTGTCCAATTTCTACTGTACACTCTTTAACCCTTATCCTTGAGTGGCCTCTTGGCCTTGATAATGTGGTGATGCCTATGTAAAAAAAACAACCCAAAAAAACTTGCAAGCATCCACGCAGTATTGTGTTTCATCTGCGGACAGTTCTAAGAAAGGAAATTTGTTCATAGAATTTTCATTTGACTTTTAATACAAGTATTAACCAACTTAACATTTGAGAGGTAAAGAAAAAAAAACAGAACACCTAAATATATATATGTATCTCATATAGGGATGAAGTTTTAGCCCCAATAAGGGTCCCTTTGTTTTATAAGCACTTGGATTGAAAAAAAAAAAGAAACAAAAAGCTACTCTAAATCAAAAGTGGATGAAAAAAGTGAGTATCCTCTTGTCCCTTCTCTCGGTTTTCCGATGAGTTTTGAAACTGATTTCAGAATTAACCAGAATCCGATCTAGGAGAACGGCCATCTCTTCCTCATCCTCCTTTTTTGTTTATTTTCCGTTAATTGGCCAAGAAGTGGATTTTCAATTGCCCTATTTCAATTCTAAACTGCCATAAAGCTCCTTAAGGCTTTCGAATTTAGAAATTACACGACGACTCGTGTGGAGAGCTGGGAAGAAGTCTTTTTTGGTCGTGGTACAAAGCTTGTTTTGTGGTGGCAGTGTTGCCTGGAGTCGGCAAATCAAAAGCCGCCCGGGCTTCTAAGGTCTCTTGCTCAAGGGCTCTTTTGGCTTTCCGGTTATAAGATTAGGGCAAAATATTTAGGTGCCCCACGGCTACAAGGGATTTTGAATTGTTTAACATGCAAAGGTTTCAGTGTTATTATAATAGCCCTTGTGTCTTTTTTTTTACTTGATTTATTTTGGTTTTAAGTTGTCTTTAAAGAATCGGGATCTTTTAAGTGTGTAACTATGTTAAGGAGATTTGGTGTGGGTACGTTGTTGGGTACTTTATAGAATGAGTTTTTTTATGAAGACAAAAGAAAGAAAATATGGACTAGATATAAAGAAATAAGGGATGACGAATGGAAACATAATGAAAAAGAATGAAAGAAAGAATGACTGAAAAAGTATGAGAACGAAAATCCGAAAAAAAATAAGGGAACAAGAATAAAGAAATAAATAATAAAAAAGAAAGAGAGAAAGAGAAAGAAAGAAAAAAGTAAAGAGAAGAATGAAAACGCGCGAACAAAGAAAAAAAGAAAGAATGAGAAAGAAAGAAAGAAAAAAGAATGAAACGGAAGAAGTAATGAAACACGGGAAAACAAGAAGGAATGAGAAAGAAAAAGGAAGAAGAAATAAAATGACAGAAAGAGAGAAATAAATAAAAGAGAAATAAACAAAGAACAAAAAAAGAAAGAAGTAGCAATAAAAAGATCGGGCAGGAAGAAAGAAAACAAAAAGAAAGAAAAAATGAGAACGACATAAAAGAAGAAAATCAAAATATAACATAAACAAGGAATGATGAAAAAAGAAGAAAATAAAAAAATGAATGAATGACGACAGAAAGAAAAATAATTAAAAGAAATAGAAGCAAAAGTGAAGAAATTAAAGAAAAAAAACTAATAAAAAAATAAAAAAAATAAATGAATCAGTGAATAAAGAAAGACAAAGAAACATAAAAGAAAAGAGGGAAAGAACAAGGAAAGAGTGAAGGGAATGACGATAGAAAGAAAAATAGAAAATAAACATGGAAGAAAAAGAAATGAATATAAAAAGAAAGGAACAAAGAAAGAAAAAAGAAAGAAACGAAAGAAAGTCAGAAGAAAAGAAAAAATGGAAAAATTTAAAAAAGGAAGAAAATGTAAATGAAACAAATGAATAAAAACGAAAAAAAAAATGAAGACAAAGGAAATAAAAATGGAAGACGAAATCTTTAGAAAAAAGATAAATTCAGAAGAAAAGCAGAACTCGACATTTTGTCGTACATTATAACCACCACTTGAAAATTATTTAATCCTTAAATTTAACCCCAAATTCAAATAATTTAATAGTATACAATTCATAAAATTCAACTTCACACTTTACAGATAGCTCGTAAAAATCGTTTCATTGCTCTACAGCCTGTACAAAAAATAATGCCAATCGATTTTATCGAGTGTCATATTTAATCCGATTAACAGTCTTTTTGTTTTTATTATTAATCATATTAAATGTTTTACTTTTATTAACCCCCAAACAAGGTACATTTTTATTGAGGCATAAAGGGTTATTGTGATTAAGATGTTTGTTAGCTTTACATTTAAACCTCTGCATGTTGGTACAGTCTGGGAACCATGGAGTAGAGAGCGAATTCCAAAAGCAAATCGTCTAAGAGTAACATACTGCATATGAGCGCACCTGAAAATATCAGCAGCAGCGAAGGATGGCTGGCTTGCGAAGAGATTAGCAGCAGCAGTTGCCAAAAAAGCGGATATGCAAATTAGAAAGTGTGCGCGAGTTGGCGCGGCAAAAAAAAAAAAAAAAGAGAAAAAGGACATCACGTGCTCAGGGAGAAAAACAAAGTCCACGTCGAAGAAAATGGACATGTAAATCATAAGCAAGAAATGGCTGGTTACAGCCGGCTTGAGATTGGAGAAACAAAGTGTGCGTCGAAGAAAATGAACGTGTAAAGTCGGGGACGAGAATATGCTGGCTGTGGCGGGCATGAGGTCGAAATAAAGAGAAAAGTGGAAGCAGGAGACCTTTTAAGTGGTGTCGAGACGCGAAAAAACGGTAATAAAAATTTTGTTAAATAAGAAAAAATGCCGACCTGGATTTTTATTTATTTTTTTCCAGTTTTATTTTTATTTATTTTTTATTTTTTTATTTTTTTTTTTTTTACACAGTGATCACAACTTATCAAGGCCCGGAAGCAACTCAGGGATAAGGGTTATTGCAAGTACATTACGTTAATGTGAAGATTGGATGAAGTGTTTACTTAAGGGGGCGGTTCATTAGGAATTTGTTAACATTGGACTTGAAGACATCCAAGTTGTAGTCCAGTGGGAAGTAGGCAGACTGAACAGAGTTTCACAGGCGTGCAGTTCTAAGAAAGAAGCTTTGGAATCCACGTGCAGTTCTAAGAAGAAGCTTTGGAATCCGCGGTTTGATTTAGGCACAGATATAGAGTGGGGGAAATTTTTCACAGTGGATTCAGCTAGACGGGTGTTTTTTGTGAAAGATTGGCGAGGGGGGGGACTAGATATTGGAGTTCAGACGAGCACCTGCCATGGAAATAACGATAAAACAAGGATAGGCTCGCAACGTCTCTTCTGTGGGAGAGAGGTTGCAGGGTAGAGAAAAGGGCACCCCCACTAAGCCACGAAGTCTATTTTGTACTCTGTCAAGGCAGGATAGGCTGTTTTTAGCAGCTCCTGCCCAGATATGGCAGCAGTATTCCATCCTTGGATGTACTTGGCTTTTATATAGATAGAGAATTGCATCAGTAGTGAGATATCTTCTGGAGCGGTAGAAGGATCCCACCATCTTTCCAGCAACCCTGGCAACAGACTTGATGTACGTGTTCCATTTCAGATCAGGAGTAAAGGTCAAACCCAGAAGCTTGTCAAAACACGGGGCCTCACCTAGACGAGAGCCATCCATCACAATTGATGCCAGATGGGGATCAGAGCGTTGATGATGTAAGGATAGAAGTTTGGTTTTGGATGCATTAAAGGTAACCAGCCACGTCTTCCCCCACTGAACCATGCGCTCGAGATCAGAGGAGAGAGAACCAGAAAGAACTTTGTCATTTACAGCCTTTGATGTGTTGCTGTAGATGGTCGTGTCATCAGCATAGATGTCAACGAATGATTTAACTATGTGTTCAGGGAGATCATTGATGTAGATCAGGAAGAGAGTTGGGTCTAGGATTGACCCCTGGGGGACTCCAGCATTTATATTGCAGGCCTCTGATTTTTGTACATCAACCACTACTCTTATGAGCTTATCGGAGAGAAATGATTTAATGATTGAGAAAACATTTCCAGCTATACCGTAGCTGGAAATCTTGTGAAGTAGACCCTTATGCCATACCTGTCAAAGGCCTTTGATATGTCAAGAGCAATTGCCCTAGAAAGGAAGCCTTTGTCAAGAGATTCACTAATCCTGTGGGATATAACCGTCAGCACATCTGCGGTAGATCTTGCAGAGCGGAAACCATATTGTGTGTCACTAAGAAGGTTATTCCTGCTGAGGTGGTTGACTATGTCTCTATTTAATATGGATTCCAGCAACTTACTCATAACACACAGGAGACTTATTGGTCTGTACTGAGAGGGAGATGACTTATTACCTTAATTCTTAAATACAGGGCAAACTGATGAGGTCTTCCAGGGAGTCGGAAAGCACTTCTCCTTAAGGCAGCACTTAAATAGTTTCGTAAGTATGGGAGCAAGTTCTGGTTGAAGCTTTTTTAACACTATAATTGGGATGCCATCAGGGCCAGTTGCTTTACTGGAATCTAGGTTCTTGATTAGCTTGCCGACCTCATGCACGGATATTTGTATGTTACCTAGCTTGTTCTGTGTTATAGGAGGAAATATGGGGAGTTGATGGCCTTCGTCGCATAGGGTAGAATTAGCTGCAAAGTTCTTTGCAAATAGTTTGGCCTTGTCTGACGCTGACGAGATGACCTCTGGTCCATTGATAATTGTTGGGATAGAACGCACACTTCTGTTCAGGATCCTATTTGTTATTTGCCAAAACTGGTGGGAACCTAGCCGCTGATCAGCTACCTTGGATTTAACAGACTGGGCATATAGCTCTCTTGCATTTTTTATTACTCTTTTACAGTGGTTGCTGGCAGTCCTGAAAGCAGCTTTAGTCTCAGTGCATCTATTACGTTGGTAGCTATGGAAAAAGTGATTTCTGTGCGCGATAGCAGCAGCACATTCTGGGGAGAACCATGGCTGGCTGTTAGGTTTTTGTTGGAATTTTTTAGATGGTATGAATTGGTCTATGCCTACAATTAACCATTCGGTCAGATCTGATACTATAGAGGACACTTCCTTTTTAAACATGGATTGCAGAGGTAAATCAGATATGAATGTACGGAAGCTATCCCAGTCAGCCATAGAGTATCGGTATACAGTACGGTGGAGGGGTATGTCTGGGGACTTCTTACATTTCGTTTTTATCTTAACTGATACGACGGAGTTGTCAGAGGATCCTAGAGGAGAATGAACGGAACATGAACATAGCTCAGGGGAAGTTGAGAGAAAAAGGTCTAAGAGGCTTGCATATTGACCGGGTGTATCGGGCACATGGGTGGGTTCGCGAACAATCTGAGTGAGGTCATAAGCAATGGCAAAATCATGGCAAAACCTCCCCTCATCTGTCTTATTTGAACGGGTCAGCCATTCCACGTTATGGACGTTGAAGTCACCACAGATGTGGATGTTAGCCGAGGGATGTGAAGACAGTATGTGGTCTATTTTCTCAGATATGCTCTTAAAGATAGTAACTCCGCTGTTGTGGGGCCTATAGAGGGCAAATATAAATGCAGTGGTTTTAGCAAGTGCAACCCTGAAGCACATATAGGGTAAATTAGGATCTTCACTAGAGATATCCCTGCCACATGGGAAGCCATCCTTAATGTAGGCACATATTCCATGCCCATGGCGATCTTGGGTGTCAGATTTAGCTGTTAAATTAGAGTATCCATTAATTATGAACTCATCTAGGGAAGTGGTCGGCCCTATTCCAGTTTCACTTAGAAAGAATATGTTCGGTTTCGTCTCCTGTAATTGGGTTTCAACCTCTGGAAGGTTGGAACGTAGACCCCTGATGTTGGAGAAGGAGACCTGGTAGTAGGGGTCTACGTTGGAAGATGGGGTTCTAGGTTTAATCGAGTTTTTATTCTGGAGATATTTCATGTTGAGGTTTTTGGGATTTGTGGAATAGGTCGGCATACTTGGTTAGAGCAGTACAGAGAGGGAAAGTAAGAGAGAAAAAGACAGGAAAATGTTTTTTTTTTTTTGTAGCACACAAATAGGTAAAGCCGTAACAATTACCCACTAGTATGGCATCGAGAGGCCCCACCAGAGACTACTGCATGGTCCAGATCCACTCACCAAATGGCAATACAGCAGTCCCAGTACTTTGCGCCTGCTGATAGGACAGCCTCCTTAGTGGTTAATCCAAGGTTCGGGTCCCTGACTATCAGGCGGATAACGTCAGCCCAGACAAAACGTTTACCTTCAGCACCCTTACTAGTGACATGGCCACAAGGACAGACAAAGACAGAAAAATTTCCGACATCTCAGACTACTGGTCACCAAGTACTACAGACCTTAAAGCAGCTTTTTCTTCACCCTTTGTCAGAAAAATCACTCATTGAATGAAGATTGAATGACAAAATAGGAGAAGCGAGAGTTACTGGAGCTGCGGATAACACATCCACTGTATTATCTACTCTCCATTTAAAAAAAAAAAAAAGGGGGGGTGGAGAGGAGGGGAATGGGTACAAGTGACTTATTTATATCTAAGTATTAAGTCTGGTGCTAAGTTAACAATTCAGGACACTTTTGATGATAATCTCCCCTCCCATATTAATGGGTGGAAGTTTGTCGTTATCTATCGAGTTTTAATCATTAGAGTTTCACCTTATAATAAATTAAAATCCAATAATTAACTATTATCAATTTGTAAAGTCGGCGTAATATTAATTTACATTCGAGTTTAGATAATTATTCAAGGTTTTACTTTAGGAGGTTCGTTTTCATGAGTAACTGTTTCTTTGCACTGTATTATATTTCGAATGTACTTGAACATAAGGCTAAATATATTAGATGGTTTGATTGGCCAGCAAGGAAGCAAACATTTTCAATACATTACTAAAGTAAAGTGTAATGGCAACGCTACATAAGGAGAGTATAGACATTTCCAGCATCCACAGTGAAGGGGCAGAAATTTGCTGCTTGTTGGGATTGTTTGATGGTATTTACACAGAGATATAAGCGCAGTAAACTCATTGAAGCACATTCTGTGGAAGTATATATATATAAACTCTCTCTCTCTCTCTCTCTCTCTCTCTCTCTCTCTCTCTATATATATATATATATATATATATATATATATATATATAAACTCTCTCTCTTTCTCTCTCTCTCTCTCTCTCTCTCTCTCTCTCTCTCTATATATATATATATATATATATATATATATATATATATATATATATATAAACTTCGTGGATTAAGGACTATTCGCTTTGTGCTTCTTTTTTAAATTAAATATGTTTTTAACTCTTTTTCAAAGTGTTTTTAATGTTTTATTAACTACTTGTTCTTTATATATATATATATATATATATATATATATATATATATATATATATATATATATATATATATATATATGATTGTTGAGCTGGATTAAATCGGACAATATGAAATAAAATGGAGGTGGAAGGACCTGGATACTCAACGTTTCGCCCGATTTATGCGGGCTTCTTCAAGAGGAATGGTCATTGTTTGCATACCTTATTTTGACGTCTGAATATCAGAACATTGATTGTGTTTAATTATCCCGCTTTTGAGTTTTGAAAGGTGAAATTCGGTGAATATGTTAAGTAAAATAATTAATTTAAGTTAAGCAAAACAAAAAAAATTTTTTTTTAATATTTATACGAAAAAAGCTATTTTAAAATCTTTGATAAATAAATTAACAATTTTTTTTTTAGCGAGCCGAATAATGCATGGCCATTATTAAACAGGGCATGCTTTGAAGAATCGATACAAAAAAAAATTCGATAAATATTGTGCCCTTTGTGTTAAAAATAGCATCATTTTTTCGATCCCGTTTGAAAACGTTTGCCGCCTTTCGACTACGGTGGACCAAACGCGCTGAAATAATTTCTTTTTTTATTCTGCTTTAAATTGCCCCTCCCCCATTTTGGGGAGCCTGGCCCCCACACACATACACATTAAAAACCAAACTCATACAAATGGTCACCCATCTGGTACTGGCCAGCCTCAGCGTTAATAATACATTGAAATTTTCGTTACTGAAAAATAAGTTTTTTTTTGGCCTGTTTGGTCTTCCATAGTTTGCTTTTTATCGAATACAAACGTAAACAGTGTCGATCTAGACTGTAGATCGACGCGAAGTAACTGATTGCCTATATGAATAAGTGGAATTATTTGAAATCCAGGTACTTATATTATAATATTTTTGCATATTCTCACAGAAAATCATCCTAAATCTTAGTTAGACAACAAATAAATAAATTAATTATTTCAAAAACCTTTTTTAAAAAATATTTATGTACGTTTTTTGTACAAGACAAAAAATGTCAATTGTTAACTTTTTGGGAAATTTAACATTTAAAATTTAATTAAAAATAGTAGAAAAAGTTTTACATTATTCTGTTTTCTATATGATAAAATTCAGGGTTTTGTCTTTCTGGAAAAAAAAAGTTACTCAGAAATAATGGATTTTAATAAATGTAATTTCGTTTTAAAAAACAACAACAACAACTTGTTTTTTCGGCCATTTTTGGCGGTGCCTATAATAAACCAAACACCACGAATAAATATTTGAAAATATACAAAAAATGAAACCATTTTTATATCAAACTGGCCAATATAGTTGGAAAAGGGTTGATATGCCGTAAAACTAAACAACCAAACCAAACCAAACCAAAATTTCATGATTAAATATTTCAAGATACAAAGAATTTGACAAAAAAAAAAAAAATTTGACAAAATCACCGGATTAAATCGCTCGAAACCTATTGAAATAAAACAAAACAATCTTTCTATAAGCAAAAAAACAAAACAAAAAAAAAACGTTGATATTTATATAATGATGTTTTATTTTTATTTTTATCATGTTTTTCTTTTTTCTTTTCTTTTTTGTAATTATTTTAAATGATAAAGTACTGCTTTCAAGACGGACTCTAATCAGCGGTTTCACGGCGTATCGGCGAACCGCGAAGCACAGTTTGGGAAACAGTCGTTTAAAGAGGCTTAAAGCACATTGAATGGATGTTATTAGGCAAATGATAATTAATTAATACATACAGTTCGAGTCAATTAGGCCCCTTCTGTCGGCCACTTAAGTGGGCCCCCACCTCATCCCGGTGACATCCACCCCTAAACATTGATCAAGCCACTTCACGGAGGTTGTCGACGTCCTTCACCCCCCCCCACCGCCTCTCTTTTTATTCTCTCTCTCTCTCTCTCTCTCTCTCTCTCTCTCTCTCTCTCTCTCTCTCTCTCTCGTCTACCTTTCTCTTTTTCATCTTTCACGCAATCACTTCTGTTAAAAGTCCACATATTCTTCTAGAATATTGATTTCAAAGTTATGAAGGTCTTTGGAAAAAATAAAATATTAAATACAAAAAATAACATCGTTTCCACACGATGTTATTTTTTTTGTGCTTAATATTTTATTTTTTTTTATATTTACAACCGTCCTCCGCTCTTGGTCACAAGAAATATCCAGATGAAAGCAAATATATATATATATATATATATATATATATATATATATATATATATATATATATATATATATATATATATATATACGATTATTTGAATAGTCAAGTCGCTGCCTGATGATATCTGTTGTTTGATTGAAACAAATGGCTGTTTGTAGCAGCGGGATGTAAACATGTTTATATAACAATAAACAAATTATATATTGTTTGATTGAAACAAATGACTGTTTGTAGCAGCGGGATGTAAACATGTTTATATAACAATAAACAAATTATATATATATATATATATTTGTTTATTGTTATATAAACATGTTTACATCCCGCTGCTAAAAACAGCTATTTGTTTCAATCAAACAACAGATATCATCAGGCAGCGACTTGACTATTCAAATAATCGTTTATTCATTGAACATTTGAATAGTCAAGTCGCTGCCTGATGATATCTGTTGTTTGATTGAAACAAATGGCTGTTTGTAGCAGCGGGATTTAAACATGTTTATATAACATAAACAAGTATTATCAGCTCTTTTTATTGAGTACTATCTAACAACCTCGTTGAATTCACTAGTCTATTACTTTTGAATAAAAAAAAACCCCGAGTTTATATATAATAAACTAGTTATGACCAAAGTTTCATTTCATTCGGACAAAGCACTAAGAAACGGGGCCTAATTAGAGTTGGGGCCCGTTTTTGGGGGTCACCCTGTATGTATTAGGTATAATATAAAAACCAATATATTATTAGCTCTATCATAATAAATATTAAATGTACATTAATTAAAATATAATATTTAAGCGTATTTTATGACTGGACTAAGCCGGGCGGATACTATTATATATTAGGTTGAATATATGAATCGATAACTCTATTATAATAAATATGAACTCCTCATGGATTAAAATATATTTAAGCGTATTTTACGACCGGGCAACGGCGGATTGCTGCTAGTATATTACTGTGCGCGGTTATCCATTATTGGCGGGTTAGGCTTTTAATCCTATCGTATCGTAATGCCGGTATACAGAGTAAACGTCATAAAGAAACCTCGCAACCTCTTGACTCTCCTGAAGAAATGGAGCTTTCTCTTTAAGTGACTGAAGAGAAGGAGTAATTACCTAAAGTGCCATCATCATCATCATCATCATCATCATCATCATCATCATCATCATCATCATCGCGAATAGTAAAACTATACTGTACTCATATTTGCAAATTTTCTTTCATTCTACACTGCGTGTCAAATTATTAACGAGATAACATTTTCTTTCCAGTTTCAAAAACTTACCAGTAGTTTCGTATAAAAAGCTTAGGAAACGTTAGCAATACTGAACTGCGCTTACTGTGAAATTTTCGTATTGTTCCGCACAATGTAAACAACTTGCCATCGTAATTGCTGAATCCACGGTATTTGAGGTGTGTCAAATCATTAACAATGCAGTTTGTTTCGTCAATAAAATTGGTCGTAAAAGTGATTTGAGTAGTTCTGAAAAAAGTACTATTACAAAACAGCTAGCAAAAAGGTAAAACTACCCTCGAAATATCGAAAATGATAGCAAGGTACCATCAAACTGTGAATAACTTTGTCAAGAACCCTACAAAGGTACGTAAGAGAGCTGATGAAGGTAAATCTAGGTGTTTCACACCGTTCTCTACTCCAAATTAAACGTGAAGTTGTTAAGAACCCTGGGCAGACAAGTCGAGAAGTCGTTGACCAAGCTGGATTGAAGAATATCTCAAAAAGTACTCGATGTCGCCTTCTGAAAGTCTGTTAAGCCTGTAATAACGCCTCAATTACAGCAACATCATATATAAAACCGATTGAAATGGACAGAGGACAACATGAAAAGGTATTTTTCCAAAATTTTTTCACGGATGAAGTGCGTGTCACTCTTGATGGCCCAAATGGCTGGAGCAAGGGATGGGGTCCTAGATGGACGACATCGTCATCAGCGTTTAAGGCGCCAACAAGGTGGTGGTGGGATAATGATTTGGGCTGGGATTATCGGAGGTACTTTAGTTGGCCCATGGAGAGCCCTAGAAGGCGTAAAAATGACGTCAAATGTTTACTTAGCCTTTTGAAGGGGCACTTTGGACCATGGCTGAAGAAGCAAAGGTTGACGTTCAGAAGAACCATTATTTTTATGCAGGATAATGCTCCCTCGCATGCAGCAAACAAAAGCAAAGACTATTTGCAACAACTGGGGTTCTCTGGCTACGAAAGATAGAGTGACCTGCGAATTCACTAGATTTGAACCCAGCTGAGAACCTTTGGAGTATGATGAAGCGACGCCTCTATGCAAGTGGTGCCAATTTAAGAGCAAAGATGAGTTTTGGGATGCTCTCCAAGAGGTATCCTGAGGAATAACTGTTGACGAAATCACAAATTTGACTAATTCTGTGGATCAACGTCTTTCATAAAAGTCACAACATCTTTCACAAGTCATTCATAAAAAGGGATCGCATATCCCCTACTAATTATGTCAACGTAGAAATTGCTATGTAGTTATTGAGTTATTGTGTTCTAAGCATTTTTCCTAGTTCATTAAATGTTTGAAAATTATTTCAATAAACAAGTTATGGGTATATTGTGTTTTTTTTTTCTCAACCTCGTTAATAACTTGACACACTGAAATCAACAGATATTCCTATTTTCTACCATAGTTTCGCTAATACTGTTATAAATACTTTTATTTTCTGACTGGAGTAGCTGAATGGTATTGTAAGCACTTTCTTAAAGTTTCATGGATTTCTGGAATTACATTGGAAACATAAAATAACGATAAATTTAATTATTTTTTTATGATACCATTCTCTATTTTCACCTAACAATTTAATAAACAAAACAACCCCCAAAATGTGACAAATTCAATTTTTTTTTTTTTTGGGGGGGGGGGTCATTAGAAACATAAAACGACAAATAAAAAGCAAATCGACCCCCCACCTATAAAAAGCAAATCGAAAATTTCCTTTATTTACAAAAAACAAAGCCACCAAAAAAAGTGCCCTTACAAAAAAATAAAGGTAAATGTGTAGTTTAGCGGCGTAAATTATTTGACAGACAAAAAATTATAAAAACTATTTATTTTTATATAAAACATTATTAGACCCAAAGGCTGAAATACACCCCCCTCAAATTCACTTTTATGTTTTTTTTAATCATTTATTAGACTAAATGTGCACGCGTTACACATGTAAAATTTGTCATTGTTTTAGATTTGACAGATTGACCTTTTTAAGGCTCTTTTTTTTACGCCCTTTAAAAAAAAAAAAATATGGCGGCTAAAAACATAGTTCATGAAAGAGCTTAAAAAGGCCAATCTGCCAAGCCTTAGAAAGGCTAAATTTTAAAAGCAATATAGCGGCCTCGAATAATAAATATAAATGATAAAAAAATAATAAAAAATAATTTTTTTTTATCTGGTTTTATTTCAGCCTTTGGCTCTAACAATGTGTTTTATATAAAAATAAACAGTTTTTATATTGTTTTTGTCTGGTAAATAATTTACGCCGCTAAACTACACATTTACCCAAATAAAAAATAAACGCACGCATTAATGTTTATAAACCTTCTTTTTTTTTTTTGGTTCACAAAATCGTGAGTTTTCTTTGGACAGTGGTCCCTTCTGCCGAAATATCTGGTGGAGAATGTAACATATACTTCTTTTTGGGAGGCGATTACATTTACATGTTTTTAACGTTCTTTTATTTTTGAAAATTTTCTGGGGGTATCCATGATGAAAATGATTAGTAGAGTAGGCGTGTTTCAGACGGAACTTCATGTCAACCCAGCAACGCCGGGTACCCATACAAGTCTGCAATAAAGCGATTGATGCAGTTTATATGTATAGTATATTCTACAAATGGTTATGTAAATGTATAAATGTGAATACTCTTCAGTGTGGCTAGAGTAAGAGCTATTTCAAGCTAGAGATCGAACAAACAAATATCTACCATCAAGTAGAGAGCTCTCTACCACGCAGGCGTCGTACGTAATGATATATAACAATATTTTGTGTAAACATTAACTGCCACTCTCACAGTGCTCCATTTGTTTTCATTTATAAAATGTTTTGCATTGCACTAAAGTAATAGCAGACAAGAGAGCTCAGCCCAAATCTGAAAAATGTTTTCATATCTCTGAAATCTTTCGTATATCATGAAACATGTAAACTTAGTAAAACAGAGTTACTTCCCCTTCAGGTATTTTTTTAATTATTCTTTTGTGCTATGTTTGGTCTCTTCTGTTTATTCACGCAATAAATAACCCAATGCATTCACCCAAAAATGCTCGTACCCAAAATGTAAACAAAGTAATATCAAAAAAGAAAAAAAAAAAAAAAAAAGAAATGTCCGTCTTTACTAAATGTTTTTTGGATTAAATATTTGCTATCGGCGAAGTTTTCATTATTTAACCAACTCAGGGCCATTTTCAGTTAAAAAGCGAAACCTTTTGAAGTTGCATTTCTGCTGCCCCAGGGCAAGAATTTTCATTTTCGCATTCGTGAAAACCAACTTTTTTTGGCTAATTCATTTCCGTAATGTTCATGCCGAAACATTTGAAGAAATGTTATACGCGTATATATATATATATATATATATATATATATATATATATATATATATATATATATATATATATATATATATATACGCGTATAACATTTCTACATATATATATATATATGTGTGTGTGTGTGTGCATGTATATATGTATGTATGTATATATGTATATATATGCGTGTGTGTGTAAGTATGGATGTATATATGGATGTATATATGTATATATATGTGTGTGTGTGTATGCATGCATGCATGTATGTATATGTATATATATGTATATATATATATATGTGTGTGTGCGTGTGTGTGTGTGTGTGTTGGATAAAATACAAAAGACAGGCATAGAAGGCAAAAATCACGCGCACACACACACACACACACACACACACACACACACACACACACACACACACACACACACACACACACACACACACACACATACAAAAACCTGATCACGCACTACCAGTATTGAATAGGCGCGTACACAGGATAGGTACATCCACTCGCATACATACACTTAAAACATATAGAAATTGGTATCTTAGGAAGATCTTCATCATTTTAGTAATTTAGTTTTTTTTATAACTAGTTGACTGGAACATACTCATAAATGTGTAGTGATACCTAAATGTTTTTGTAAAAAAAAAAAAAAAAATAAAATATATATATATATATATATATATATATATATATATATATATATATATATAATTTAAAGGAGATTAGAACAATAGTCTAAAGAGCAGAGTGTATTTTAATGTAATAGTGAAATTACTAGTTTAATTAAAATACAGGAAAGAAAAAGTGCTCGTTGTAATTTAGATATATAATAAGCTCGATAGATAAATATCCTAGAGCTAATTTAATATTTAGTAATGTGATTGATAATTTAAAATTTAAAAATCAAATTATAATTAAAATTTGGCGTCTTTAAATCAAAAGTATGCTAACGGAAATAAATTATTGCACGGGCGTCCTTTATGAAAATTTATCATTCGATAAGGTGAAAAGCTATAGCAAACATCTATATGAGTATTTTAACCATAGTTCCTGATTTCAAAATGCGAAAAATTAAAAGATACATCGTCCTTGCTTTTAATGCTAGGTTTATTTATGGTGTCTTTTAAATTTAAATTTAAGAAAACCCTTCACAATTTGCTGATGAGGAAGCCTTGTTTATTAAAAAACTATATGTAATAATTATTGTCCGTAACTTGATGTCTACCACAATAAAAACACTGTTTTCTGAAACGATCGTACAAATAATTGATTTTGTTGTTGTTCCTTCTTATGAAACGGATTTTATTTTAATTATAATTTGATTTTTAAATTTTAAATTATCAATCACATTACTATATATATATATATATATATATATATATATATATATATATATATAGACTTATATATAATTATACTGAGTTCGTGAAATTCAGTAAATTTTCATATACCAATGAGTTTTAAGCCAAAAATGGTTGACTTAAAGAGTAAGCTACACAATTATCAAATTTTATAATTGAGTATTAATATACTGTGTAAGTAAAAACAAGACTTCAAAACAAGGTGTTGGTGGCAACAAAAAGTGTATTTCAATTTACGTTACAATTGTTTCAATGTCCAGTTCGACAATTTCAAGCATTATGTCGTTTGAAAATTTTCAAAATCAGCATTTCTTCAGACTTTATGAATAAGCACACTTTTGGCAATGGAGCGTTTTTTGAAGAGAAGGAAGGGGAAATCCCTAGCTAGAAAGGCATGCGAGAAACATCTACCTTTGCTGTGGTTACGGAAAATCCCATTTAAATATTAATACATCGCCTAATTTTCGTATCCTTATGTAAGAGCAGAGTCATGACCAATTGCTACAGAGAGCCCTAAGCCATTTAAATTTTTTTTTAATATATATTCCATTCGTTGGATTCCTAAATTAGATCTTGTTATTTTTTGTTACCCAATACTTAATTTTTTAAAAATATTTGTTTCGATATTATGGCCGTAACATCCTTGCAAAAATGTTACGTTTAGTTTTAGTTTCGTATTAGTGGCAGGTAATGTTTATAGATTATCGTAATATTTGTGCTCGGATTTAAGACCCTTTTAGTTTCAAAGTTTAATTGAATACGAGAGTAAATAAAATGGGTGTATTAAAGATATATATATATATATATATATATATATATATATATATATATATATATATATATATATATATCTTTAATACACCCATTTATATGTTATATATATATATATATATATATATATATAAATATTTATATGTTATATATATATATAAATCCTTGTATAATATTACAGGTGAAGTATTCTAATCTATTTATTGTTATTTAATGTCTTAAGATTCATTGTTATTCTACTTGAAAAATGTTTTCATATTGTTAAGTAGGATAAAATGAAGGGAGATAATCCAATTATATTGCTAAAGTTAATTTTGTTTGAAATTGGGTCGATTTGTATCCTATAATGGTCAAAGGGAGGTAATCCAGGCCGTTTGATGTTTTTGGTTCATTGATTACTAGAATACGTCTATGATTTAATAATTAATTTAATAATTGATTGAACTTAATCAGACAGGTCCAGAACATGCTACGATGGCTTACTTAACCAATTGAGTATATAAATTTTGTTCTGATCTCAAAGAATGGTCTTAGCCCATGGGTTTAACCCGCCTCTGTTAATAATCACTTAATTCATGCGTTGTATTTTTTGGGTGTCTAAATAAATAAAATATATATCCTCTAGTTATTATTCTGACAGCAAAACCATTCACTTTTATAATTGAGAAGATATGATTCTTTACTGGCAGTTTTTGTACCGGTGAGTAATAGATTTATCGGTTTCAACTTTAATTTCTATATCGAAGAAGGGAATATTGTTATTTATATTTATTTCATGTGTGAAATTTAGTACGGATTTATTTTTAAGTGCGGTTTTAATTTTTATTAGGTCGTCTAAGTTTTTCGTTAATAGAAGTATATCATCAACGTACGTGATGTAGATTGATGGCTTTGGTATGATATTAAAAATTTGGTTTCTACGTTGGTTATATAAAATTCAGAAAACAACGGGCCGAGAGCAGAGCCCATTGAAACGACGCCGACCTAGGTATATAGGGTGCCATTAAGCAACCTATATACCCAGGTATAAAGAAAATGACCCTATTCGTCCCATCGTTTCGCAAATACTTACACCCGTTTATAAATTTGCAAAAACCCTTCATAAACTAATTATACCATATTTACCCCCCCACAGTTATAGAGTGAATTCTTCTGAAGATGTAATAGACATACTTTATTCAGTGAAACCCAAAATGAACTTCTATCCTCATTTAACGTTGAAAGTCTTTTTACAAATGTCCCTGTTCATGAAACTATAGAGATAATAATTAATAATGTATATAATAATCCCAAGCCTTCTGCACTTAAACTCAGCCATAACATAATAAGAAAACTATTAATTTCCTGTACCTCAAACGTCCCTTTCTATGAATCCATTTAATATTTTTTTCTTAAAATTCCACACAAATTGAAGTCATCTGAATTTTAACGAATAACTTTCACCTCCTATTCCCCCCATGCATAAACTAAATTAAACTAAATATAGCACACATAAATCACTCTTTTCAATAGAAATTGTGCTTTAAAATTCACGATGCCTGAATAAATAGTTATGGAGTGAATCCTCTACGTAAAAATATATGAAAATATGCACATACCTAACTTTAGATAGATAGATAAAGAAAAACAGATAGGGGCGACGGAGAAGAAAAATAGATAGATAGAAGAAAGAGTGAAAGAGACAGAGAGAAAAAAGAATATATATATATATATATATATATATATATATATATATATATATATATAATACTTGTTTATTGTTATATAAACATGCTCACATCCTGCTGCTACAAATAGCCACTTGTTTCAATCAAACAACAGATATCATCAGGCAGCGACTTGACTATTCAAAAGTTCAATGAATAATGGATTTTTATTTTAGGAAGGAACTCTTTAAAAGTTGGAGTTAAAAAACTTAAAACACAGAACTTTAATTATAAAATGTAAAGAGGGAGGAGCAATTTAAATAAAGTTAAAAGATTACAATGGAGAGAGAGTGATTGAGAAGAGAAAAAAAAGGAATAGAGAAAGAAATAGAAAAAGAAAATAGAGAGAAAAAAAAATATATATATATAATATGGAGAAGAAAAGAAAAAAGATATAAATGGTTATTATAAAGAGAATAAGGACTAGAAGGGAAAGGAAAGGAAAGAATGATGAGATCTAGTTAAAGAGAGAAAGAGAGAAAGTAAGAATTTGACAGTATATAGAAAAAGAAAAAGATCTGCGTGTCAACCAATTTATGAACAGTTATACAATTCAGTAATGATACATATTATAACAAATACAAACAGAAGATACAATCCAAGCGTCAGAAATGAACATGTCAAAAAAGACAGCGAATGTATCCAGCACACATATTTATCAACTCACATACGTCCACTAGTAATATCAACGCAGTTCAAACATACGTCTACAATTAATTAGGCCCTTTATGCTAAATGATATAAGTTTAAAGTTTTCGCGTTTTTATTAGATAAATATATAAATAAAAGAAGAAAAAAATAATGATAAAACAATATTAAAATTATTATTAATAATAATTATAATAATAATAGTAATAATAAACATAATAGTAATGATGATAATAATAATAATAATAATAATAATAATAATAATAATAATAATAATAATAATAATAATAAAAACAGAATAAAATTAATATTTATTATATTTTTAATATAACAAATTTAGCCATAAGAGGGGATTAAATAAATTAAATAGGGCCAATAATTATAAATAAAAATCTACTAATATTTATGTATATAAAAAGAATACAATACATATAATGTACATATACACATACACACACATACATATATATATACACACATACACACACACACACACACACATATATATATATATATATATATACATACATACATACATACATGCACATAAGTAAAGGTGTAACTATACTATTAAGTTGAAAGTATAAGCTATTTAAGTATAGATATAAAGTCATATTAAATCACAAATTAATACATTCAAGACCAGATTACTAATAACACATATACAAGTACACTTACCTATAAATATATAAATATATTCAGGCAAAAGAAGTAATTAAATCAACGAAATACTCAAAAGTAGCGACACACAGGTAAATAGTACCCAAATTAAAAATAATAAAATACATATGTATATACCCACAGAGAACCAACAGACATACAAATAAGCATATATATATATAATTTTATGTATACACATACATACAAAAAATACACAAATATATGCACACAATAATATACTAATATACAACAACACACACACACATATATACGCACACATAAATATGTATAATTTACATAAACTATATATATAGAAATACATAAGAATACAAATAATTTGGCAAGAGTACAGATAGATGCCTACACACATAGAAACATACAAATGGAATGAATAAACATGGGAGGGTATACCAAATAATATAAAAATATATAAATCTAAGTACACACGGTCATAAAGTAAATACATAGACACATACATATACACATAGACACACAGGTATATAAGATAGGGGAAGTAAAGAATGAAATCAGGCGAGGAGAAAGTATATTAATAGTATTTTAATAAAATTATAGAAATCAGTGACAAATTTAAATTTATTTAAATTTTATATCTAAACTAAATTACTTAAAAGATGGTTTTTATAATGTTTGCAATTAATTGAATTTTCGTGCTTCTTATTTAATAATTTATCTCTTTCTCTAAAAGTAAGTATAAATAATTTCTCATAAAGACATAGGTAGCAAGGCGAGTTTAAAGATGAACAGGTTTTAGCTTTCTTTAAAATTTTCCAATTTACTATTGGGGAGTAACCTTGCTCTACTAGTTCATTGTAATATTTAGACAAGGAAGTTCTATTTTTGTACTCATTATTTTCAAAAGAGCACTTGTGACCGGTAAATCTTTCTTTAAAATTGTTATTTGTCATTCCTATGTAATATTTTTTTTCATTCGGATTTTCCTTAGTAGAAATAGTTGCTTGGTACACTACAGAAGTAATTTGACAATTTCCTTTACGTGGGCATTTTGATTTAATTCTACAGTTACAACTTTCGGTAGCAATGGGTGTGCTATTTTTGTTTAATATTTTGTTATGTTTTTTAATTATTTTTTCAAGGTTTTCATTACAGCTATAGCTAAGTTTTATTGTATTTTTATTGAAAATTTTATGTAGTATGTTATTCATAGGGAAGTGCTTTTTAATTAAGTTTAAGAATTTCATTCCTAGATTTGTTTTAAGTTTCAGATTAAAAGGGGGATTGAACCACAGGATTTTTCTCTTACGGTTTCTATTTGTATTTGTGTTTGGGTGTGTTGGTTCTATGAACTCAATTTGGGTGTTTTTGTATCCACTATCCTTAAGGGCCCTGTTATAGAAATATTTATGTTTATTAAATGTTTCAAGATTGGAAGAATTGTCACTGATTCTTTTACTTATGGATTTGGGGATATGCCTAATGATAGATTTTGGGTGATTTGATAGGGGGTGTACATAAATTGAGTTTGAGTTTTCCTTCCTATATGGTTGGTAGATGCCTTTCCTTAAATCAAAGTTCACATCCAAAAAATTTACAGTTTTAACATCTGATATAATATCCACTTTTAATTTAATTCTACGGAATTCATTTAAGATAATCTTTTTGGTTCTTTCACATTTAGGGCCGTTGGATTCCTTTATGATCATCAGTCCATCATCACGATACAAGCCTATATCCATGACATTGATGTCTTTGGTTAAGTTGTATAGTATGAATAGACCTACTAAGTCAGTCATTTCAGCAGAATCCAAAGACCCCATGGAAATGTCAAAAAGGTCATTTTGATCTTTTTTCAACCACTGATCATTTCCACTAATCAATGTAGTATTTCTACATGTCCGTATGATTTCAATTTCAGTGTCTTTTATATCAGACAGGAGTTTAGCAAACTCCATCACCTCTTCGAATAGTTCCTTAGATATGGAGGGATAGTAATTCACAATATCGAATTGTAAGAAAGTACAATTCTTTTTATTATGTATATTGGAAAACCATTTAATGGTATCCGCTGTATTAATCCATAGATTTAGTTTGTATGTTGATTTAATTTGATAGTTAACTCTTTCTAGTATATTTTTACTTAATTTACCAATTTCGGGTTTCGTAAGATTAATTAACCTAGTTGTAGGTTTATTTTCAAAATTTATCTTATGGTCTTTAAGCAAAATATATGACTGTTTTTTTTTGTAAAATTCCCACTCTATTACTAATTTTAAGTCTATCAGTTATTTCTTTACTATCCTTGTCAATTTTTTTGCAAATATCTATATTTGATTTTTTGTAATTTTTAGTAATATTTTCTTTAATAAGCTTGTTATATTCATGTGTAGTTAGTTTGTAGAAATTTTGTGTCTTATCTGCTTTAACGTAGAGGTAATCCGAGGTGTTGATTTTCTTAATGGTAAAATCAAACTGTTTTTGAAAATGATTCTTTTTTCCATGGAAAGACAGGCTTCTAATAAGATCCATAATGTCTGCTTCAAAAGCATCCAATTGGTCGATATGTGGTGCCGAATCTCGATTTTTGAAACCATGGTAATCCTTATTCTTGTTTTCATTTGAATTTCTCAGGAAGAAAAAAGCTTTCCACTTCATTCTCCTAAGTAGCTCCTCAGTTTTTAGAAGGAGGGTCATCTGGTAATTCCGATTGGTGGTGGTAGGAATATTTTTCAGGGATGTTTGGAAGTTAATTTTCTCCATGTTTGGGTAAAAACAAATCCAGCGTATAATAGTGCTCAACAATAATGGAGCGATGATACTCGTTTTTTTTTAAATTCAAAAGTAATGGACTAATGAATTCAACGAGGTTGTTAGATAGTGCTCAATAAAAAGAGCTGATAATACTTGTTTATTGTTATATAAACATGCTCACATCCTGCTGCTACAAATAGCCACTTGTTTCAATCAAACAACAGATATCATCAGGCAGCGACTTGACTATTCAAAAGTTCAATGAATAATGGATTTTTATTTTAGGTAGGAACTCTTTAAAAGTTGGAGTTAAAAAACTTAAAACACAGAACTTTAATTATAAAATGTAAAGAGGGAGGAGCAATTTAAATAAAGTTAAAAGATTACAATGGAGAGAGAGTGATTGAGAAGAGAAAAAAAAAGGAATAGAGAAAGAAATAGAAAAAGAAAATAGAGAGAAAAAAATATATATATATGTATATATATAATATGGAGAAGAAAAGAAAAAAGATATAAATGGTTATTATAAAGAGAATAAGGACTAGAAGGGAAAGGAAAGGAAAGGAAAGAATGATGAGATCTAGTTAAAGAGAGAAAGAGAGAAAGTAAGAATTTGACAGTATATAGAAAAAGAAAAAGAAAAAGATCTGCATGTCAACCAATTTATGAACAGTTATACAATTCAGTAATGATACATATTATAACAACCTCTTATGGCTAAATTTGTTATATTAAAAAGATAATAAATATTAATTTTATTCTGTTTTTATTATTATTATTATTATTATTATTATTATTATTATTATTATTATTATCATCATTACTATTATGTTTATTATTACTATTATTATTATTATAATTATTATTAATAATAATCTTAATATTGTTTTATCATTATTTTTTTCTTCTTTTATTTATATATTTATCTAATAAAAACGCGAAAACTTTAAACTTATATCATTTAGCATAAAGGGCCTAATTAATTGTAGACGTATGTTTGAACTGCGTTGATATTACTCGTGGACGTATGTGAGTTGATAAATATGTGTGCTGGATACATTCGCTGTCTTTTTTGACATGTTCATTTCTGACGCTTGGATTGTATCTTCTGTT
>NC_136509.1:103396755-103424255 GCF_053919585.1 Euprymna scolopes
CTACAGACATTTAAAATTATTGTAAACTCTTGAAAATTCAGCATGTTATTGCTATACATCGTA
The DNA here is from genome assembly GCF_053919585.1 of Euprymna scolopes. Classification (NCBI taxonomy): domain Eukaryota; kingdom Metazoa; phylum Mollusca; class Cephalopoda; order Sepiida; family Sepiolidae; genus Euprymna; species Euprymna scolopes. The sequence goes on from NC_136509.1 coordinate 103,396,819, forward strand.
TGAGATGATGACCAATTTTTATGATTTCATGTTCAACTACAACAGGAATTGAAATACACCCTAATAAAGTCTGATTGTTCGTAAAAAAATGCAATTGGATGTGAGGAAGAACGATATGTAATGAAATTATGTTTCAAACTTGGAAAATTGCAACAGAAACGTATGGAATGCTTCAGACAGCTTTTGGACCAACTTGCATAAATCGGGCATGAGTTTTAGAGTGGCATAAGAGATTCAAGGAAGGGATGATAAAAAGTGTGGGAGGAGTAAGAATGTCCGAACACCAAAGTTGAATGGCCAAATAAAGAATTTCATGGATAAAGACTGTCGTGTGTTCATGGAGTGTTACGTGCAAGAAAATGTCTAGGAGTAGACACACAAAATAGATTTAAAAAAACTAAATGTCTAGGAGTTTAAGAGAAAAGGAAAATAATTTATTGAACAGATAAATAGGAAAACAAATATTTAAAAGAAAAATTGTGCGAGGAAGGTAAATCAGGTTTTTTGGTTAAACTAGCTTTTACAGTCTAATAACCGAATTTGAGAAATAATAATATATTACTTTGGTCAAGATATAAGATCAGAAAATCAATGTTTACCAAGAGTCCGGTTCTTTGTGAGGGTTTTCGCTATTTTTTTTTTACATACGCATCACCACTTAACAAGGCCAAGAGGCCACTCGAGGATAAGTGTTAAAGAGTGTACAGTAGAAATTGGACAATATAGTAATCCTTAATTAGTTTGTTTCTGGAAATTCCTTAGGACCAGGTATTATCCCAGGAAATTGGCCGAAGTCATAAATAGTTGAAAGGTCGCCCCAACTTAACGTTAATTTTCAGGGCTTATTTTATAACTGAAATTTGGGGCGATATTAGCGTCTATTTATTCATGTGGATAAAAACCTTCTTGAATTTCCAAAATGGAACACCATGACTTTAAAATCTACTAGAACCCTCATAAAAAAGAACACTTTTTTGTTCTATTGTTAGATCTTTTCTGAAATGCTTAAACCGAATCGTTTTACTTTCTAATTGTAATGTAATGTATTTTAACAGTAAAAGTTTTATTGTTATTATATATTATATATTTTATATTATCATATACTATAATATTAATTTATATTATTGTTTATAGTCATGTTTTATATTTTATATTTATATTCTATTTTATATTATTATTTATGTAAGCAATTGTAATTTCTTCATTTTGTAAAAAGGAAAATGTCCACTTATGACAAGAGATTATAAGTGCACATTTTGATGTCAGTGTGGGAACTGTACACAATTATTTGCTAGGAACCGAAAATACGGAAGATTTGCGCAAAGTTTGTCCCATGGGTGCACTCCACAACTCCATCCTTGTACCAGACTATTTGAGCAAGATGAGAATCAAGACAGTTCCTTACCCCCCCCCCATATAGCCTAGCCTTTGCTCTTTATGACTTATGGTTAATATCTATGCTCAATAAATACTTTAGAGGCTGTCGTTATGAGATAATTGAGATGAGAGAGGTTACGACGAGGGCCATAGACAGGCTCACACAAGAGGATTTCCAAGAAGCCTTCGAGAAGTTGCTGGAGTGGTACAACATATGCGTTGCAGCCATAGGTGATTACTTCAAAGGGGAAAACGGCTTTATGTGTGTACTATCAGTAAAAGTGCCCATATGAAAAAAGTCTGGAAACTTATTGAAAGCAACGCGTATCATTTGTTTTTTAGGGAAGCATTTCATAACAAACATCACATCGGAGGTCACCACTTAGAATAATTATTTCTAAATTGTTTGTATACATAAATAAAAGAAATAAAAAAGAACTAAAACTCATATATAACTATAACAAGGGATGTGTTGTGCTAAACAATAACACGAGGTTACAAAATATTTGTTGTAAGTCGTCTAAGTTTTTTTTAACCGATTCAGAGCATGCCATTGGTTTGCTCTTTTAAGTCAAATCTTTCTACTAGTGTTGGTACAATTAATTTGAATTGGAATAGAGACTCGTTAAAGTTGGAACTTTTAGGGGTATCGGAAAAATTTGCGCCCATTGTTCGATGCCATAAACGATTCTTGTAATTGATTTTTTTTTTTTTTTTTTTTGCTCGTAAGATTTACAATTGATTGCTGAACAAAAAATGCAAAAATTGCAAACAAAAAAAGAAAAAAGAAAGAAATTTGGGTGAGGGGGGATGGTTGCAAGATTTTTCGAAAAGGTCTTTAAAAATTTCAACAAGACTCTTGGCTGGTACCATTAACCATAATACAGCATTCACACCATGTTATTAGATTTACAGTACCCCAAGCGTTTTTATAAATATTATGTACATGCGCGCACGCGTGTGTTTTATATTATTGATAAATGGTGCAAAATGAGAAAAAAGTTCATTGGATGTAAGTTTTTTGCATTTAGTTTTTCGGAGAAGCGGTCGGTTGCCTAATAACTTTTTATATCACATATAAATCATAATATCTCACAGTTAACAACGAAGCTCGCCTGTCTATTTAATTTGCTCGACTTTGGGAAGATAAATATTCAACATTTGTCGCTCACCGCATGTGGGTTAGTCTTTTTCCTATAACATCTTGGGAAGCGTTCCCACAGTAAACGAAATACTATCCCGCAGTCAAACTTGACCTCATTAACTCATTAAAATGGGCACCTGCCAAATCCAAGTAATTAAATAAATTCAAACGTGTTTCCATTAGCATCTCGCGGTGGGACAATCGTTAACGACGCACGTTTTTTTCTTCACACTTTAATTTACAACTTTGCCTCAACGGTTCGGGTTCGGTCCTCATACTTACCTACCAAAACATTTTTTAACCCCACCCCCGGAGTTTCCACACACACCTCCAAACACCCGGGCAACGCTGGATACCCCTCGCTAGTATATATATATTTGTGTATATATATATATTTGTATAAAGATTGAAGTGGAGAAGAGCTAAAAAAAAAGAAAGAAAGAAATTAAACCAAATATTTGGATGTGTTAGTATGGTCCCACCCGACCCTAATCAAGTATGTGTTGCCAACTGTTTTTCGGGAACCGAAATTATTCAGGACGATCTCTAGTTGGGATGGGGTTGATTTATTAGAGGGTGTGGAGAGAAAATAATAGGAAGAGAAAATAAGGGTGGAAAGTAACTTCCAAGTGGGGCAGGACCGGGAGCAAAAGAAAGGGATGTATGGGTTGGGCAAACTCGGATGTTCTCTAGTACCAAAAAACAAAGCAGGAACAGGATCTCATTTGTATCACTGGCCAAGAGTGTTTATAAGGATGATGCTAATCTACAGGACGGGTTCCGAAGAATCCAGGACCATGCTTTACGGAGGGAGTACGAATTCAACCCCAGCTTCTCGACGGATTCATAAACTAGTGTTATGCATCTACCTCTTATTGAAGTCTCCTCAAGACAACCTCCTCCAATCTCATCTGATTTTTTACTTTAAGCAAATGCTTAAAGTAAACACCCAGATCCCGATCTGGAACAGATGTTCCCTCGTAGATCTTTTTGAGGTGATCCAAATCACCATTCTCGCTACTGCTAGAATGGCCAGAAAAAAAACATTATTTTCTCCCCGGACAACGGCGGATCTTTGTTGTCAATGACGTATGCTGCATCAAAGAAAAACGGCCACTCGGCATGGATGCGAGCCGTTACCTCTCTGACATACTCCATGAGTCCCTGAAGTTGCTCGGCCGTTTCAATTTACACTGTGTTGTTGGCCCGGATGTCAGATCTACTTTTTCTATTTAAAAATTATTAAAACGAACGTTTTAGTATATTTTAATACATGGATATGCGAGCGACTATATGAAGGTTAAGTAATTTGCACCTTTTTTTAAACGAACCTTAATTAATTACTTATCCATTTTTCATGTTTTTTTATTAGATGATTGGTTTCATATCATTTTTACACTAATTCTATTTATGCATAGTTTCTACATTCTGCATGATTACAAAGAATTTAAGATAAAAACGGTCTAGCACACAGAATATGCATCTGTTTATATGTATATATATAAGTGACCTTGTCGGTATGTGTGTGTAACAACTCTCTAACAAACGCCTATTTTACTATTTGGTCTGCAGAGTTGAAATGTCATATATATTGGGCAGAGTTGAAATGTCATATATAGGGCATTTGGACCTGAAACACACTTAGCTGTTGCTAATTGGTTAACATTGAAAGCAAAACAGTAGTTTCTTCCCCAGAACCGCTAGACTTTGGAATTCCATTCCAGCTACCTGCTTCCCCAACTGTACTGACATGCAGAAGTTCAAGTTTATCGTGAACCGACATCTTACTGCCTAACTGCCTACATAGTACCCAGTAGCTTATGTCCCTGAGAGTAGCCCCTACACCAAAGTGGCAACGTGCCTTGTTTGGGGTGAAAATGTAATTTTTAAAAAGTCGATATTGGTAGGGAAAGTCGAATAAAACATTACTCTTGCTTTTACTTCATAAAATTAAACCTTCATAGCTCTAACTTTTAACCTTGCGTATGCATTGCACGGTAGCTTAGATGTTAACGCCACAGGAGCGATAATCAAAAACTAAGGTTCGAGCGCTGAACACGTTAGAGAGAGCCCAGCTTCTTTGCAGCAGACTTGGCAATGTACTCAATGTATTTGTTCCAATTCATGTTGCCCGTGAATGTTAGGCTGAGGAGTTTGAATGACAGGCTTCCATGTATGATGCTATTTGCCATGGAAATTGTCGCTTGAGAAGGTTTTGTAGTTGTTGAAGTAAAGCAAGTTAGTTTTACGGCCCGAAAGATCATTTTCTAGGGTTTTTGCCATTCTACACATTAACACTAATCAATGGTAGTCAAACGTGTTGAATCTAAATAGAAACGTACCATGTAGAAACGCGGACTTAACGGGTCACGGGCCTTCTAGCATATTCTTCATGCCAGATTTGTCATTCAACTAAATAACATCTGTATTGACCTTGTGTGTCATATCTGATGGCTGCGTTGTGATTTTAACTTTACTACAGGGGGCACTGCTTATCAAGGCCATAGCGCCACTCAAGGATAAGGGTTAATGAAATGATTCATAAGGGTGGAACTAAGGTAGGGGTTAATCATTTGCGAAGACGACTCAACGAGGACTCGTTTAAATTAGATTTGAAAACGTTATAGTCAACTGGGAAGTAGCCCTGTGGTACTGTGTTAAACAGATAGACAGTTCAAGGAGAGCAAGTTTGCTCATAGAACTTTTGTTTAGTTTTAAGCACTTGTAGAGAGTAAGGAAAATTATTGACAGTTGTTGTAGTTAGACGAGTAATTGTTGCGAATGTGTTGCATTGTGGAATTGTCTATAGATTGAAGCTCAGTAAAGCAAAGCACCTGCCAATAAGTTGTAATGTTATTCCAATAAAGTCTGGAAGTTTTTAATTTAATCGGGCATTCACAGGTGATATCGATTTGGAAAAGGATAATATTCTGAAAAGTCCATTTCGGACCGGACGGAGAATACGGAGGGGGAGGCCGTGGAAATGGCATTCGCTAGTGGTGCGTCGTCGTTATCGTCGCCTGATGACCAACGGAGGGAAGGTTTGCTGCAACAGCGACACCAGTGACTCCATCAAACAACAGCTGCCTTCTTAGACATGACACAAGAGCGAGGCAGTAGCTAGAAATTTACCCCCCCTTTTCTCTCTTTCTCTCTCTCTTTCTCTCTCTCTCTCTCTCTCTCTCTCTCTATATATATATATATGTATTAATATATATATGCATAAATATATATATATATTAATGTATATACATATATATATTTATAAATATAAATATATATATATATAAATATATATATGCATTTATATAAACTTTTATCTATTTTTAGCATTTACTTTATATACTCTTGAATTAAATTAAATATTCTCTCTGTATATATATATATATATATATGCATTATATATATTAATGTTTATACATATATATATATATATATATATATATATATATATATATATATATATAGATATATATATATGTAGATATACATATGTATTTATATAAACGTTTATCTATTTTTAGTATTTACTTAAATGCATATACTCTTGAATTAAATTAAATACTTAAAATCAATACGCAATATAATCATTAGTGCTAGGACAACAGCATATTCTTTTCATTGTTCTGATTCTCGAGTGTGTATCCGTTAATATCTTATATGTTTTTATATAGAGTGATGTGGTTCTCAGTTGATTAACTGTTTTCTGTGTCGAAATCAAAACAATGAAAAGATTATGCTGTTGTAATAGCCCTAATAATCACCTTATATAATATGATAAATATATAATATACTAGCATGGGTGCACGGCGTTGCCCGGGTATTTTAAGGTGTATGTTGAACAAAAAAAAAAAAAACACCGTCAATTATTTTAAACTTTGACCCCTATTATGATCCCTTAAAATTAATTGATTTGGACTCAAACTTTGACCCCTTAACAGCCAAATTTCTGGCCGAAAACAAATCACGTAGATTTTCCCAAATCTCAGTACCCTGTATATCAAATTTCGCCTCTGTAGACTTAAAATTGTCAGAGTTATTGCGTACACAGACACACACACACATACGCCCACAGACAACAGACACGTTCACTTTTATAGCTTTTCAATCTAAAATCTAAAAGGAAAATGTACACAGACACACAGACAGACAGACAGACAGACACACAGACACGTTCACGTTTATAGATATACTAGCATGGGTGCCCGGCGTTGCACGGGTACTTGGAGGTGTATGTTGAGCAAAACAAAAAATCGGTCAAATTTTTTATTTTACTTCGACCCATATTATGACCCCTTAACATTTATTGTTTTGGGCTCAAATCAAGTTATTAAGTTAGATCCATGTCCAAGGAACCTATATCTAAAATTTAAAGTGTGTAGACCCAAAATTGTCGGAGGAGTTTGGTAGAGTTCTCAAAGATCAAATCGTTGAACTTTTACCCCTTAATCGCTAAATTTCTGACCGAAAACAAACCACGTAGATTTTCCTAAATTGCAGTACCCTGTGTATCAAATTTCGAGTCTGTAGACTAAAAATTGACAAAGTTATTGCGTGGGGAAATGTACACAGACACACACCGACACGTTCACTTTTATAGATATATCGATAGATTCTCTCTCCCTCTCCTTCTCTGCCTCTCTCTCTCTCTCTTTTCTCTCTCTCTCATATATATATATATATATATATATATATATATATATATATATATATATATATATATATATATATATATATATTTAAATCTGTTTAATGGTACATAACTTAGAAAATTCCTTAAAGAAAATGGCCGGCTAAACCCGAGGGCCCCCTTTCGCCAACAAACTCATCAGGGGTTAATCGTTGGTTGTGCACAAAAAATAAATAAAAAATATCACGTAAGAGCAGAGACTTAGTGGGGTGTGCGTGTTAATTTTATCAAGGGAAACAGGGGGGGGCTGTTTGGAATACGAATAAAATACAATTATGTAAAATATGAAGATTGCAACGTCTTGTCAGACGAGTGCCACTCCCTCAGTCACTGAAAGTCCAGGAGCCCGACCCCCCTTTTTTTTTTTAGTCCTGCCAGCGAATTCACACGCTCAAGCAGACATGACATTGAAGACGGTCCTTGGCACACGTACATATATATACATATACACACATACATACACATACATACCCATAAACATACACACATGGACACATCCATACATCCATACATGCACAATACATATAACACGTACATACACATATACACATGCACACACATATACATATATATGCATATACATATATACTATCATATACAATACGTACACACATATACATACATATTCACATACATATACGTACACATGTATGCACATATACATACATACACATAAAGTTACCTACATATATATATATATATATATATATATATATATATATATATATATATAAACATAATCTGGTAACTAGTTGACTAAAACAAGCTCATGATTGTGTCGCAGCTTATTACTGCTTATTTAAAAACAAATAAAGAGTATATATATGTGTATGTATATATATATATATATATATATATATATATATATATATATATATATATATATATATATATGTACAAACACACACACACACACACATATATATATATGTGTGTGTGTGTGTGTGTCTTGTGACTGTATGTGTGTGTGTATGATATATTTACATATAATTTATGTAACTACTAGCGGACGGGGGGAGGAGGGCGCTCAGTTGTTTTCTGACGTAAACTACGCTTAAATATGATATTTTAATTTGTTCAGATTTCATATATATTATTATAGAGTCATGATTTCAAAAGTAAAACAAAAAAGTATTTAGGTGGTATCAGCTAGAATCAAAATCGAAACTATAATATTCAAAGCTGGTAACGTAACCACTGTATCAACGTGACACGCGCATGAACTGATTAAAATTAAAAATTAAAAATGAACTAAGATGATGTACAAAATGTTTTTAAGATTTTTTAAAATTTTTACTCATTTTTGACCCCTTAAAAACTATTTTAACAGGGTAAAAGACCCATACAAGAACGGCCCATAAATTTTTTAATCATTTGAGGCTCCTAGCGGCGGTCTGTGACTTTTGATTTCGGTGGAGATAGACTTTGAAAATATAGAGACTGACAGACAGTCATACAGAATTTTATATATTAAATTTTGAGTATTTACTTCGAATATATATATATATATATATATATATAAGAGCAAATAGTTAAAAAAAACATGTTAAAAAACACTTTGAAAAAGAGTTAAAAACATATTTAATTTGAAAAGGAAACACTAAAAATGTGGATAGTCCTTAATCCACGGAGTTTCGAAGAAATACGTTCCTTCTCATCAGAGGTAGGATTTAGCAAAATGCAGGATCGGATTTTGCTTGCAAAAGTATTTGATGAAACTGCAAGTAATTCAAAGATCTTACTTGATAACAAAAAGTGAAGCAGAGGGAATATGGTGAAGAAAAAGGTGATTTCACGTGAATGGATAGTCTATTTTTGAGCTCCAATCTCTGGTCCCTCCTCGCCAATCTTTCACGAAAATCACCCGTCTAGTTGTAACCACTGTCAATAACTTTCCCCACTCTTTATCTGTGCCAAAATCAAAACGTAGATTCCATGAACAAAGCTTCTTTCTTAGAAGTGCACACCTGTGAAACTCTCTTCCGTGTGCCTGTTTCCCACTTGACTACAACTTGGATGTCTTCAAGTCCAACATAAACAAATTCCTGATAAACCGCCCCCTTAAGTAATCCAATTTATCAAATCTCCATAATTAACGATTACTACAATATTATCCCATTGATCACTGTATACGCAATAACCCTTATCCCCAAGTGGCCTCCGGGCCTTGATAAGTGGTGACTCCCATGTAACCCCCCCCAAAAAAAAACAAAAAAAAAAAACAAGAAAAAACAAGAATTAAATTAGGACTAGAAGCCAAGAAAGAATCCTAGCAGTCATCTAATTATAGAATCAAGAGACTTCACATGTTTCAAAGGAAAATCAGGATAAACAACATCAGAATCATCATTAGAAGAATTGCCAGCAAAGAGACGAACAACGAGATGAACCTCATCCTTGGAAAATGAAATAACCTTAAGATCATTTCATAAAAAAATGAATAGCAGGCTCACCGTGATTAACCACACTATTATAGATTCTTAAAAAATAACGAGAGTTAACTTTTTTTGATGAGACAGAGTCACGAATCCTTTGAAAGCAGACTTAGCCTAGGAAATTGCTCTATCGCAGACATTACTAGCCGCTTTTTAGGATTGTCTAGAAACCAGAGAACCATTCCGACGGTCCCGATTACAGTAATGATTACGATGGGCAATGGCAGAAGCACAAATAGATTAGAACCATGGTAGAGAATTAGGTTTGGACTGAAACTCACGATAAGGAACGAAGGTGTCGATTCCAACAAGAAACCAATCAGTAACCTACGTTGCAGCGTCATTCGGAGACCAAAGATAAGACACCATGGTACGTAGCATAGGACGCTGCGCAGTTCATCTAATAAGCCATCTTTTAGTGAAGCGTTTTCCTATGGAATGAACGATCAATGAAATACTTCGCAGAAAACTTAATCTCAACATGATCAGAAAAACCCGACGGAGCAGAAGAGGAAAGAACATGATTCAGAAACAGAAGTGAGAAAAAAAATCAAGGATGGTTGATAACGGTCATTATCAGAGAAGCAGGCGACAAATGAATTTTTGTAAATATGTGATTTTAAGCAAAAACAAAGGTACTTACCTGGCATGTGGAAAATAGTAATACATCCAAAAATTACGAAAATTCATCGAATAGAACAACTGCTTTTATGCTTTTAGTAAAAAACAAACAAACAAACAAACAAACAAAACAGTCTATCGCCATGATCTGAAACAGTCAATCAACTATTTAAGTGGCGAAAAGGGAGATAAGTATGTCCCCTGTATTCTCAATCTTCAATGTGTTTACATCTAGGGAAAATGCAATTTCCCACAATTTTCCGTAAAAATTACTTCAAGCTATAAATAATTTTTTACTTGATGATTTTTCGTAATTTTTTTAATACACTTGCTATTTTCGACATGACAAGTAAGCACTGCTGTTTCTGCTTAAAACCGCATATTTTAAAAATCGATCTGTTTACCTTATCTTAAATAGCATCGAAAAGCATGCAGGGAAGGTTGTAATATAATAGGATAGGGTCCAAAAAAAAAATCTCCAATCCAACAACCCTTATCCCTGAGTGGCTTCCGGGCCTTGATAAGTGGTGATTACTGTGTAAAAAAAAAAAAATAGGTCCCACATTGTCAACTAAGCTCCAATCCCTGTCCGATCGCCGCAGTGTTGCATCCCTGTACCCGTTTTACGAGTATTTTAAGGGAATGTGCTCTGATGAACTGATTGTAGTTGTGCTCCCTCGACGTACATATCCCCAACAAACTCGCTTAGCAACAAAATCACACCCCTTCATTGTTGAGGTCTCTAAATCTCAGAAAGCTTTCTACTCTAATAGCCTTCTTCCCTAGAACGGCTAGACTTTGGAATCCCCTTTCCGCTACCTGCTTCCCAAACTGTACTGACATGCAGAAGTTCAAATGCAACGTAAACCAATATCTTACACTTTTATAGACAGGGTCTCAATTAGTAGGCCCTTACGTCACATGTGGCAAAATGCCTTGTTTGGATTGAAGGGGAGTAAAAAAAAAAGTCATGACACAGATTTCACCAACTACGATTGGGATAAGATGCCAGCCAGAATAATGAACATTAAAGTCGGCAAAAAACAAATATGGAACTTTATGGATGACGTCACAATGTATTATCAATACTGCTGTGTATACAGCATCAACAACCGAGCAGCCATTTTTAGAAGGTGAACAATACAACAAAAATAAATAGGAAGTAAAATGTAGCAAAGACAATCTACGACAAATAAAAGGACATCCATTGGATTCAGGACAAGGAGCACGTGAAATGGAGAGATGTAATTATTGTTTTTAACAAAGGAATCACCACTTATCAAGGCCCAGAGGCGACTCGAGAATAAGGGTTAAAGAGTGTACAGTGGTCAAAAGGACATCATGATAGTAATCGTTAGAAGTATAAATTTGGTGAATTGGATTACTTAAGGGGAACGGTTCATTAGGAACTTGTTTACATTAGACTTGAAGACGGCCATATTGTAGTCAGCTGGAAAGCAGGTAAATGGAAGAGTGTTCCACAGGTGTGCAGAGCTTTGTTCTTGGAATCTACATTTGGGTTTAGGTACAGATAAAGAGGGGGGGGAGATTATTGGTAGTGTTTACAGCCAAGCGAGTGTTTCTCGTGAATGTTTGGCGAAGGGAGGGGGACTATAGATTGGAGCTCAGACGAGAACTTGCAATGAAAATAACGATAAAACAGAGATAGGCTCGCAAGAAAGAGAAAGAGGTTGCAGGGAAGAGAAATGGGCATCCACAACTAGGCTACGAAGTATATTCTGAACTCTGTTAAGGCAGGATAAGGTCTTCCTAGCAGCTCTTGCAATACTCCATCCTTGGACGTACCTGGCTCTTATATAGGGAGAGAATTGCATCAACAGGTAGATATCTACTGGATCGATAGAAAGATCCCATCATTTTTCCAGCGACCTTAGCAACGGATTTGATGTACGTATTCCATTTTAAATCAGGAGTAAAAGTAAAGCCCAGAAGCTTGTCAAAACATGAAGCCTTCCCAAGACCAGAGCCATTCATTTCAATTGATGCCAGATGGGGATCAACACGTTGATGGTGCAAATGTAGAAGCTTGGTTTTAGGTGCATTGAAAGTAACCAGACACTTTTTCCCCCATTGTACCACATGCTCATATGTAAATGCGTAAAAGAGTCTAAGTGGACAATAGGCCCATGACCACTAACATATAAATCGTTGTTATCAATTCAGGATGAAACGATAAAATTGTCGCCATAGAAAAGACGACATGATTTCATTTCCGGTTGATAAAAACCGGGGTTTCATTTATTGTTGCAGACCATCTACTAGTTGGCCAGTTGTGCACAAATCCAAAGACCGATTGGAGCCTTCTATCAGGTCTGAAAGTGACACAAGTTTCAACGAGCGAGATCGGCCGCTATACAATTCATGTTCTCTACTGATCCAAGTTTTGACAACAGGACCATTGCCAGCACCTTCAATATGCAAATTCGGACGGTTCAATGCTTGAGGGTACAGCTAACCCTTTGGAAGTGGCGGAGAAACTTCTACCAGGACCAGATGCACAATAACCAGAAGCATCGTTACATTGCCACGAATAACAGGGACGTGATCAGGGTGATGAAAACAAAGTTTCCGGCCATGGTTATGGTCTTTGGTGTGGTTTCAAGTAAGGGCCATGTCATGCCGACTCCCATCTTTGAAGTCGGCTTGAAAGTCAACACCAAAGTTTACCTGAGTGTACTGAAAAGTGTCGTAGTCCCTTGGTGCAATCACGGGGCCGCAGGTAAACCCTGGATGTGGCAGCAGGACTCAGCGCCGGGCCACAAGTCAAAAATATCCAAGCTTGGCTTCAGAAGGAGTTCTTCGACTTTGAACTCTTCTTTCACTTGTCCCCCTCCTCCCTCGACCTGAACCCGCTGGACTAATTCGTTTGGTCATACGTCGAGAACATCACCAACATGACCTCCAACAACACCAAAGCTAACCTGATCGCCACCATCCACCGAATATTCGCCCAGCTTCTGCTGGCGCTTCTGGAAAAGGTATCGAGGCGGTAATTGAGTCTGAAGGCGGATACATTGAATAGATATCAGCTCTACTACATAATCATGACCTGTATCGAGACGGTGATTGAAGCTGAAGGCAACTACATTGAATAGATGTCAGCCATACTACATAAAAAAGTTATCTGAACTGATATTTTCAATAAAAGTTTTTAAATAAAGCTGTAGTGTTGTTTTCTTTAAAGTGACAATTTTATGATTCTACCATGTAGAAGAATCTAGATTAGACTCACAAAGAGCAAGGATATGAGGAGATTTTCAAATTAGAAAAAAAATTATAAAAAATCGTCTTCAAACCTTGGATGTAAGAAAAGACGGGTTGTTACGAGGATTATATATATATATATATATATATATATATATATATATATATATATATATATATATATATATATAACTATATCATTTACTCACATAAATTTAATATACGAAAGTATAGATTTATGCGTAAACTTTAAGTATTTACTTCAAAAGTGCTCAATACGTAGGTAGAGCTAGTTAGTAATTTATAAAATATATATGGCGACTAAGCTATACTGAATATTCTGCGTTTCATCCACTGTAGGATTCGTCAGGCTTATGCGCGAATTTTGTGGTTGCTTCTTGTTTTTATATATGTTGAGGATTTCTAGTTAGCCAATAAGCTTTCTAGTATCCACCACGCCCCCTCCTATCAGCCAATGAGCATGCATTTTATCGAACAAAGGATCTGTTTTAGAACTAGGTTAGTGGTTTAAGGTAGATCTTTTCCCTCCTTTTTTTTATATATATATGAATATACCTATGTGTACACACACACATGCACACACATATACATATAAACGATCACACATATGGGGCTGCTTGAATGTATTTTGTTTTTATGCAGATCCTATTTGTTTGTGTTTTTGCGATACTTTTTTAAAATGAATTATACGAAAGTGTATTTTTGAGTGAAGTATATGAAAGTGTATTTTTTTGAATGAATTATATGAAAGTGTATTTTTTAAATGAATTATATGAAAGTGTATTTTTTTAATGAATTATATGAAAGTGTATTTTTGAGTGAATTATATGAAAGTGTATTTTTTAAATGAATTATACGAACGTGTATTTTGGAGTGAAGTATATGAAAGTGTATTTTTTTTCATGAATTATATGAAAGTGTATTTTTTAAATGAATTATATGAAAGTGTATTTTTTAAATGAATTATATGACAGTGTATTTTTTTAATGAATTATATGAAAGTGTATTTTTTAATGAATTATATGAAAGTGTATTTTTTAAATGAATTATACGAAAGTGTATTTTGGAGTGAATTATATGAAAGTGTATTTTTAATGAATTATATGAAAGTGTATTTTTTAATGAATTATATGAAAGTGTATTTTTTTAATGAATTATATGACAGTGTATTTTTTTAATGAATTATATGAAAGTGTATTTTTTTAATGAATTATATGAAAGTGTATTTTTTAAATGAATTATATGAAAGTGTATTTTTTAAATGAATTATATGAAAGTGTATTTTTTTAATGAATTATATGAAAGTGTATTTTTTTAATGAATTATATGAAAGCGTATTTTTTTAATGAATTATATGAAAGTGTATTTTTTTAATGAATTATATGAAAGTGTATTTTTTAACGAATTATATGAAAGTGTATTTTTTAACGAATTATATGAAAGTGTATTTTTTAATGAATTATATGAAAGTGTATTTTTTAATGAATTATATGAAAGTGTATTTTTTAAATGAATTATATGAAAGTGTATTTTTTAATGAATTATATGAAAGTGTATTTTTTTAATGAATTATAT
Organism: Euprymna scolopes; assembly: GCF_053919585.1. Lineage (NCBI taxonomy): Eukaryota > Metazoa > Mollusca > Cephalopoda > Sepiida > Sepiolidae > Euprymna > Euprymna scolopes. Next base: position 103,411,907 of record NC_136509.1, read on the forward strand.
GAAAGTGTATTTTTTAAATGAATTATATGAAAGTGTATTTTTTTAATGAATTATATGAAAGTGTATTTTTTAATGAATTATATGAAAGTGTATTTTTTAAATGAATTATACGAAAGTGTATTTTGGAGTGAAGTATATGAAAGTGTATTTTTTTTCATGAATTATATGAAAGTGTATTTTTGTAATGAATTATATGAAAGTGTATTTTTTAATGAATTATATGAAAGTGTATTTTTTTAATGAATTATATGAAAGTGTATTTTTTAATGAATTATATGAAAGTGTATTTTTTTAATGAATTATATGAAAGTGTATTTTTTTAATGAATTATATGAAAGTGTATTTTTTAAATGAATTATATGAAAGTGTATTTTTTAAATGAATTATATGAAAGTGTATTTTTTTAATGAATTATATGAAAGTGTATTTTTTTAATGAATTATATGAAAGTGTATTTTTTTAATGAATTATATGAAAGTGTATTTTTAACGAATTATATGAAAGTGTATTTTTTAACGAATTATATGAAAGTGTATTTTTTAACGAATTATATGAAAGTGTATTTTTTTAACGAATTATATGAAAGTGTATTTTTTAACGAATTATATGAAAGTGTATTTTTTAATGAATTATATGAAAGTGTATTTTTTAATGAATTATATGAAAGTGTATTTTTTTAATGAATTATATGAAAGTGTATTTTTTAATGAATTATATGAAAGTGTATTTTTTAAATGAATTATACGAAAGTGTATTTTGGAGTGAATTATATGAAAGTGTATTTTTTAATGAATTATATGAAAGTGTATTTTTTAATGAATTATATGAAAGTGTATTTTTGAGTGAAGTATATGAAAGTGTATTTTTTGAATGAATTATATGAAAGTGTATTTTTTAACCAATTATATGAAAGTGTATTTTTTTAATGAATTATATGAAAGTGTATTTTTTAACGAATTATATGAAAGTGTATTTTTTGAAGGAATTATATGAAAGTGAATTTTTAAACGAATTATATGAAAGTGTATTTTTTAATGAATTATATGAAAGTGTATTTTTTAACGAATTATATGAAAGTGTATTTTTTAACGAATTATATGAAAGTGTATTTTTTGAATGAATTATATGAAAGTGAATTTTTAAACCAATTATATGAAAGTGTATTTTTGTAATGAATTATATGAAAGTGTATTTTTTAATGAATTATATGAAAGTGTATTTTTTAACGAATTATATGAAAGTGTATTTTTTGAATGAATTATATTAAAGTGTATTTTTTAATGAAGTATATGAAAGTGTATTTTTGAATGAAGTATATGAAAGTGTATTTTTTGAATGAATTATATGAAAGTGTATTTTTTTAATGAATTATATGAAAGTGTATTTTTTAATGAATTATATGAAAGTGTATTTTTTAAATGAATTATATGAAAGTGTATTTTTTTAATGAATTATATGAAAGTGTATTTTTTAAACGAATTATATGAAAGTGTATTTTTTTAACGAATTATATGAAAGTGTATTTTTTTAATGAATTATATGAAATTGTATTTTTAAACGAATTATATGAAAGTGTATTTTTTGAATGAATTATATGAAAGTGTATTTTTTAAATGAATTATATGAAAGTGTATTTTTAAATGAATTATATGAAAGTGTATTTTTTTAATGAATTATATGAAAGTGTATTTTTAAACGAATTATATGAAAGTGTATTTTTTAAATGAATTATATGAAAGTGTATTTTTTTAATGAATTATATGAAAGTGTATTTTTTAAATGAATTATATGAAAGTGTATTTTTTTAATGAATTATATGAAAGTGTATTTTTTAAACGAATTATATGAAAGTGTATTTTTTTAACGAATTATATGAAAGTGTATTTTTTGAATGAATTATATGAAAGTGTATTTTTGAATGAAGTATATGAAAGTGTATTTTTTGAATGAATTATATAAAAGTGAATTTTTAAACGAATTATATGAAAGTGTATTTTTTTAATGAATTATATGAAAGTGTATTTCTTAACGAATTATATGAAAGTGTATTTTTTGAATGAATTATATGAAAGTGTATTTTTTTAATGAATTATACGAAAATGTATTTTTTTAAATGAATTATATGAAAGTGTATTTTTATTTAAATGCAAGTTGGGAATAATTTTCCCTTTGGTACCTCCTGAAAATTATTCCAAAGTCGCATATAGGTAAAAATGCACTTTCGTATAACTCATTCAATAAAAGTATCGTAAAAACAAAAACAAATCACCTCTACATAAAACGCGATACATTCAAGCAGTTGTGCAAGATAACTTAGTCGTAGAGGTTTACGCTTCTTTCCATGGGGTCTTGATTTCGAATCTCTCTCTCTCTCTCTCTCTCTCTCTCTCTCTCTCTCTCTCTCTCTCTGTCTATATATATATATATATATATATATATATATAAAGCAGAATACGTGTGTGTGTGTGTGTGTGTGTGTGGGGGGGGGGTGTCTGGTCACGAATAGGCTCTTATATAGCTAACTATTTAAAAAAAACTGATTGCATATAGTGATAGAAGATGTATCGAGACATAGGAATGGGTATGTTTGATCTGGCATAATGATGATTCATTAAAATTGTGGGGTCTGCGTTCGCGCCTGGTCCGCAAAGTCTGGAAATACAAAATTTAAAAATTAAAAAGAAAAAACGTTTACAAGTGTTTTTGATATAGATGTTCACAAGAATACTTTGATAAGTATGCTTTAACTTAAATAGGGATGGTATAATAAAATTGTGGGGTCTGCGTTCACGCCTGGCCTCCATAGAATGGAAATAGGCACAAACTTTAATAAAGACTTTTCATATCTATCTGCGTAAATATACTTTGATAATTATGTTTCAGTTTGAAGAAATATGGTATAATAAAATTATGGGGTTTTCGTTCGCACTGACCCCCATAGAATGGAAATATGTCACAAAGTTTAACAAGTTTTTTTTTTTATATAGATCCACAGAATATTGTGATAAGTGTTTCAGTGTGAACAGGTATGGTATAATAAATTATGGGGTTTATCTATTTTATTTTTACTTTCATGATATTTTGCTTTGGTCTTGATACCCTCAAATTCAACCCAAATTTACAACCCTTCCTTTTCAAAATCTATCATACTTTCATAAATCAGAGTCCATTTTCTGTAGGCTGTTTTTGAACCCAATCAACAACGAGTACTTTTGCTAGTATATATATATATGTATATATAAAGAGAGAGAGAGAGAGAGAGACAGAGAGAGAGAGAGATTCGAAATCGGGACCCCATGGATAAAAGAACATAACACCCCCCCTCCAATCTTAGAAAGGTCCTCGTTGACAACATAAAAATTATATAACATGAAAATAATATAAAAAAATTAAAAATTCTTGAAGCGTCATATATTAGACCCCTTCAACCCACTATTAATGATATTGCATTCGAGAAAAGCAGTAACGTTCTAAAATGTCTTGCGTAGTTCGTATTGGACGGACTTTGTTAACGGTGTCCACGAACTTGCTTTTCACACGGCTCATTTTGACATTGCTTTTATATATATATATATATATATATATATATATATATATATATATATATATATATATATATATATATATTTAAATAAGGGAGTAGTCACCAACAATGTGTATTTGAATATACATCTTTCTTTCGTTGGAATTTATTAACCCATTTATATAAATATATATATATATATATATATATATATATATATATATATATATATATATATACTGTGTGTGCAAAATCAAGACTTCAAGACAAGGTGTTGATGGCAACAAAAAGTGTATTTCATTTTACGTTACAATTGTTTCAATATCTAGTCCGAAAATTTCCAGCATTATATCGTTTGAAAATTTTCAAAAACCAGCATTTCTTCAGTCTTTATGAATAAACACACTTTAGGCAATGTAGCATATTTTGAATAGAAAGAAAAAAAGGCGGGGGGGGATCTCTTACGGGGGAAGCATGCGAGAAACATTTACCTTGGTTGGCGTTACGGAAAAGCCCACTTAAATATTAATGTATCGCCTAATTTGCATGCTATCATAAAAAAACTTGACACTTCAAAAGCATGTGGACCCGATCTCATCCCAGCTGTGCTATTAAAAAAGTGCTCAGCCGAAGTAGCTTCAGTTCTCTCCAAACTCTACAACAAATGCCTTAATGAATCTTGCTTTCCGGGCTGTTGGAAAACTGCTTCTGTGGTACCAGTATTCAAGAATTCTGGCGAAAGAACTGACCCATAAAATTATCGCCCTATTAGCCTCCTCCCACTTTTTGCCAAAATATTTGAGACCTTAATTAACCATGCTCTAGTCCAGCACCTTACAGATGCTAAACTTCTGACCAACTAACAATATGGATTTAGACAAGCCCGTTCCACAGCAAACATCCTCACTGTAATCTCTGAACGCATATACCATTCACTGGACAAAGCGGGAGAGGGCAGAGCGGTAGCTCTAGATATATCTAAGGCTTTTGACAGGGTATGGCATGAGAGTCTCCTCAGGAAAATTAAATCATACGGTATCACTGGTAGAATACTTAACATAATTAAATCCTTCTTAGATAAGAGAAAAATCCAGGTTGTCCTCGACGGTCGTACATCTAAACAATATGATATAAATGCGGGAGTGTCCCAGGGATCTATCCTTGGACATTTACTGTTCCTGATATTCATAAATGACCTCCCCGACAAAATTGCCTCTGAGATGGGTATATATGCTGATGACACCACACTCTATAACAGGCACGACAGGAAAACAAATGAACATATATCTAAAGTAATGGCAGAAACACTAGAGGATGACCTCCAATCAGTAGTGGAATGGGGACAAAAATGGATGGTCACGTTCAATGCCGCCAAGACTAAACTGGTTTCATTCAATAATTACAAGAAACCTTTTCTACCACCTATAGCAATAGCCAACGACTCTTTATCTGAGAGTACGTCTTTCAAGCTCCTTGGTCTAACGTTCACAGGAAACATGAGTTGGAACAATTACATCGAGGGCATTGCCAGGGCCGTTGCAAGGAAGGTGGGCTCTCTCTACCGTGCTAGAAAACTACTAACACCCGAAAGTATCCTGTACCTCTATAAGGCAACCATTCGCCCATGTATGGAGTATTGCTGTCACATCTGGGCTGGTGCATCTGCTACTAGTCTCTCGCTCCTTGACAGGGTTCAAAAGAGAGTCGCAAATCTGATAGGCCCTGAACTGGCATCTAAGCTTCAGCCTCTGTCCCATCGACGAAACATTGCATCCCTCTGCCTGTTCTACAAGTATTTTAATGGTGAATGCTCTGATGAACTGCAAGCACTTGTGCCCCCACAACGTGAACACCCTCAACAGACCCGACAAGCTGCAAAATCCCACCCCCACACTGTAGAGATCCCTAGATGTAAAAGATCTTTCTACTCCGGTAGTTTCTTCCCCAGAACCGCTAGACTTTGGAATTCCATTCCAGGTCACTGCTTCCCCAACTGTACTGACATGCATAAGTTCAAGTGCAACGTGAACCAACATCTTGCTGCCCAAATCCCTACATAGTACCCCAATAGTTGTTGTCCCTGATAGTAGCCCCTACACCAAAGTGGCAATGTGCCCTGTTTGGGGTGAAAATGTAATTAAAAAAAAAATTTCGTATCCTTATTTAAGAACAGAGTTATGTGAAGTTTTTACGGGGAGCCCTAAGCCATTTAAAAGAAGAAACATTTTTTCAAAAATATATCCCATTTGTTGGGTTCCTAAATTCCTTTATTTCCCAATGATTGATTTTTTGTAAAAAGAATTTTTAAAAGTTTGGTATCTGTATTTATATTATGGCCGTAACAACCTTGTAAAGATGTTACGGCTAGTTTTAGTTTCGTATTAGTGGCAAGTAATGTTTATATATTATCGTTCTATTGGTACATGGATATGATACCATTTCCGGTTTAGAATTTGATTGAATATGAGAATAAAGTAAAATGGGTGTATTAAATATATATAAACCTTGTAGGACATTTCGGGTGAAGTGTTCTAATCTATTTACTGTCTGAAGATTTTTAGTTATTTTACTTGAAAAATGTTTTTGTGTCGTTGCTTGGGATGATTTCAAGGGAGATAATCCAATTAAGTTGTTAAGTACTGCTAGTTAATTCTGTTTGAAACTGGGTCGATTTTGTTTCTTATAATGGTTAAAGGGAGGTAATTCAGGACGTTTGTGTTTTCGGTTCATTGATTACTTGAAGGCGACTATGATTTAATAATTCATTTAATCAGATAGGTCCAGAACGTGCTACAATGGATTATTTAACAAATTAAGTATATAAATTAAGTTTTTGATCTAAAGGAATGGGTTGTGTTTAACCCGCACCTGTTATTAATCACTTATGCTGCTCTTGTCATATAATTCATGCGTTGTGTTCTTGGGTTGTCTTGCATGTCCTCTAATCATATTCTGACAGCAAAACCACCCATGGCCTAAGTGTCTTTTACTCCGGTGGGAAGATGTCTACTCCTGCATTTGTGGGTGAAAACGATATAATGCTTGAAATTGTCGAACTAGACATTGAAACAATTGTAACGTAAAATGAAATACACTTTTTGTTGCCATCAACACCTTGTCTTGAAGTCTTGATTTTGCACACACAGTATATTAATGTTCAATTATGAAATGTGATAATTTTGTAGCTTAATCCTTAAGTCAACAATTTTTTGCTTAAAACCTATTGGTATATTAAAATTTACTGAATTACACGAACTCAGTATATTACATATAAGTCTCTCTCTCTCTCTCTCTCTCTCTCTCTATATATATATATATATATATATATATATATATATATATATATATATATATATATGTGTGTATATATATACATATATACATATAACTACTTCATTTACTCACATAAAATAAATATACAAATGTATAAATTTATGCGTAAACTTTAAGTATTTACTTCAAAAGTGCTCAATATGTAGGTAGATCTAGTTAGTAATTTATAAAATATATAGTCTTCAGTCTTATGCGCATAAGGCGCATAAGCCTGAAGAATCCTTGAGTGGATGAAACGCGGAAAATTCAGTGTAGCTTAATCGCCATATATATTTTATAAATTTATATATATATATATATATATATATATATATATTATAAATTTTTATATATATTTTATAAATTTATATATATATATATTATAAATTTATATATATATATATATATATATATATATATATATATATATATATATATATATATATATATATATATATATATTTCAGGTAGAAAATATCCTAAAATTTAAAATAATTGAATTTCAACAAGGGTCGTTGATAGTGCTCAATCAAAGAGAGCATATTTTTGCCCATTGCCATTTATGGCAATTTCTCTCTCCTCAAAATTTAAAAAGGTCTGGAACTTTTAAAAATTTTTGCACCTTAATCTTTCTTATCTGATGATATCTAATATGATTGAAACGGTCTGCCCGTCGTAGCACAGTATGACTGTATTTACAAAAAGAATAATATATATATATATATATATATATATATATATATATATATATATATATATATATATAAACGAATAAAGAAAAGTTATAAGTTTTTATACTTTTCGCATTCTTTTTTATTCATATATATAGAGAGAGAATTTGAGAGTTGATGCAGTGATTGCAGGTGATTAAATGATTACTGACTAGATGTTTTTTTTAATGAATGATAAAAAATAATTTTTTGTGTGGTTTCAAATGTTAAAAACTTCAAAGACTATATATATATATATATATATATATATATATATATATATATATATATATATATATATATATATATTCATAATCTGATGCGATGCTGGCCACGGTAAGCGTGTTTTTCGCCTCGACTTCTTCTCTGATCTTGTGCATTGGCGTTTTGTTCTGTTGTTAGAGAGTGACTGGGAGGAGAGGTTGGCGAAGAAAGAGGAGTCGCTGTTATGAATATATATATATATATTCACACACACACACACACACACACACACACATATATATATATATATATATATATATATATATATATATATATATATATATATATATATAGTCATATTATCTATATATTAGTAGTGTAGTACCTTTAACGTACGTACGTGTGTGCATCTCGGTTTCCAGATTATGAATTATTCAATCACAAGGTCCTATTTATTAAAAAGCAGGATAGAATTGGACAACATACTACGAACATCAAGTTAGAATAACACTTTCTATCCTTCTAATCAAAGACGCAATGCAAAAAGATAAAAAAATAATCGGGTCGTATGTGAAACCAAAATATATCTTCTTTGTCTTCTGGCTAGGATCCAAGAGTAGTATTTGTTCTGTCTATAGATGGTATAATGATATCGTGATGGTTTTCGATCGCGTCGGGCGTTCATACAATGGGAGTATGTCACACAATCTTATAAGGATATTGAAGATAAACCGTAATAACCAGATATATTCTGACAATTTTAATAAAAGAGCTACAATAATATCGCGATGTCTCCATTCAGGCTAAACGTCCACTGAATGACCAGCAATATATCACATATGAAAGTATCCGTTGTGGAATTTCCACAGGTCCTGCTAGTATATATATATATATATATATAAACACCGCTCTATATCTCTTATATTATCTCTCTCGCATTATTTTTGTCTATATCTCTTTCTGTTCTGGTATGTTTAATTCTATATCTGATCATCTCTTGCGTATTCCCTTCCTATCTCCCCCCGTCTCTCTCTCTTTCTGTCCCTTTCTTTTTCTCTGCTCACCATGCTGATCTTTTAACAATACCATTTGTTTTCCATGAACATGCCTTCCGCTTCCGCATCCTCCTTGCCCCTCGCCCCCGTTAACCGTCGAGCCTTAATGCTCACCAGATCAATTCTTTCCCTCCTATCCACTTCATAACAGCGACTCCTCTTTCTTCGCCAACCTCTCCTCCCAGTCACTCTCTAACAACAGAACAAAACGCCAATGCACAAGATCAGAGAAGAAGTCGAGGCGAAAAACACGCTTACCGTGGCCAGCACCGCATCAGATTAAGCGAGGAGTTAGACGTGCAAGCTCTTCCACCCAGCCACCACGCATCTCACCTGCATTCACCACGAACATCAAAGAGAATGGCCGCCAGCTCTGCGCTCTCAACGGACGAACCAAACGACCTCACTCACAAACATGCCGACGACCGTGAAAAGGTGAGAACGCGTCAAAAAGCGCATGACAAAATGGTTGTACCCTGTGCACTAGGGGACGCTGGTTCACTACTTCCGACACTTGTGCACCGGCAGGCTGCCAAGAAGAGGTCGACTCGAAAAGCTGAGTATATCGGGACTACATTCAAAGCGGGAATGATGTAAAATTGTTCGCTGTGATAAACTTGTTCGTTTTACAAACATCTTTTTTTCGGAATTCATGCAATTTGGTGTTAATTTGTTTCTAAAAAAAAAAAAAAGAATGCGACCCGTTGGGTGATCCGTTTAGCTCGAGTAACCTTTTTTGGCTCCGGGAATTTAGAAAAATAAACAGAATCCAAAATTTGTCTTTGCCTTCGCTGTATTACCTTCTCTCACCCCTCTGTCTGTCTGTCTGTCTCTCTCTCTGTCTCTGTCTGTCTGTCTGTCTGTCTGTCTGTCTGTCTGTCTGTCTCTCTCTCTCTCTCTCTCTTGTCTTGTGCGAGTTAACTTTCTTTTTCTTCAGTTCTGTGTAAAATAACAGTAACTAACGGGATATGAGGAAATTCCACAGCGGCATCTTTCATATGTAATATAGTGATGCTATGGATGTTCAGTGTAAGTGCAGACCTCTCGATAGTATTGCAGCTCTTTTGTTTAAACTGTACAAGTGTTTATCTAAGTAATCTGGTTAATGTTGTGTCAGAATATTATTATTATAGTTTATCTCCAATATCCTTATAAGATTGTGTGGCATATTTCCATTAAATCGGTGCCCGGAAACACCACGCTATCATTATACCATCTTTAGACAGAACTGACACGACCTTTCGATCATAGCCAGAAGACCAAGAAGGTATATTTTAATTTCACGTGCGGCTCAAAAGCGATATTGTTCATTATTTTGTTATTTTTTTTTTTTTTTTCATTGCGTCTTCAGTGATCGGGAGATCCTATTTATTAAAAAAGGAGAATAGAAGGTGATAACATACTACGAACATAAAATCAACATATCTATATACTAATTTAATGTTCGTAGTATGTTATCACTTTCTATTCTCCTTTTTAATAAATAGGATCTCCCGATCGAAAAATTTTTATTCTGGAAACCGTAACACACTACGTTATATATATATATATATATATATATATATATATATATATATATATATATATATAATGGACTATTAGTTCGCCATATCCCCTTTTCCTCCCTCTTCATCTCTCTCTCCCTCTCCCTCCCCCTCTCTCTCTTTCTCTCTCTCTCTCTCTATCTTTTCTGATCCTGCTGTTAAATATTAGGTTGGTGCAAAAATGTTTTTTGACCTTCAACTTTAAAAGATCATAACTCCTTTCATAATAAACTTTATTAATCGAAATAAGAACCATTAGAATCGACACATTCTTGCAAACGAGAAACAAGTTTATTTATCCCATTAGCATAGAAATCCGGAATTCTGGAAGCGATGAAGTCACTGAAGGCCGATTCGGCATCATCTCGGCTTATGAAGTATTTCTCGCGCAGAAAGTTGTCGAGATGTTTGAAAAAGTGATAATCGGTTGGCGAGAGGTCCAGTGAATATGGTGGATGAGGCAGAATCTCATAGCTCAATTCGTTCAGCTTCTACAGGGTCAGTTGAGTAACATGCGGGCGAGCGGTGTCATGGAGGAGAATTGATTTCTTTATATTGACCAATCTCGGACACATGCGTTGGAGCTTCTGGTGCATCTCTAGCAGATCAAAGGTTCTGTGGTATAAAGAGTTACATTATTCGACTGCAGCTATGCGGATGATCTAAGGGCAACGGATAAGTGCAAACAGGCGAGTCAGATGCCACCGCACTGGGGAAGATAATGACAAGCCAACCCCATGTATTCTGCCAAGTTCAGAATCATGTGATGTCTTCAGATGAATCGGACCAACAATGGACCGAAGCCTATGGATAACACTAACCATGATTTCATCTACAGCATGAACATGCCATGATACAAGAAGAAAGAGAAGACGAAGAAGAAGAAGAAGAAGAAGATGGGGAGTTGAGCAGCAAGATAGCTGTTCACAGTACATTTAAACTTCTGCAGATTATTACATATAAGGAAGTGAAAGAATTCCAGAATCTAGCAGTTCGATAAAAAAAAAACTATTACAGTAGTTGGATTTACGGTATCTAATGACCTCGACAGTGAAGGGTGCTTGTCGGGTTAGTCTAGAGTATGTACATCAGGGAGACACAAGTGCAATTCCATTACAGCACATTCCATTAAAATACTTGTAAAACGGACCCAGGAATGAAATATAACGATGATGGGACATAGGTTTGAGGTTGGCCGACAGTGCTGGCCTTATTAAATCAGATATATTTTTGGGGCCCTAGCCAAGAGTGAGAGACTAGTGGTAGATGCACCGGCCAAGATGTGGCAACAATATTTCATGTATGGACGCTGTCAGGCGTGAGTATTTATCATGCACACTATAGGGTGTCCACCTTCTTTACGCAGCCGTGGTAATAACTTCTATTTATTACAGTGCTGAGAAGCTCCTTCAGGAGAATCTGATACTTTGCATCTATACGAGCCATTACCTTTTTTTTACATATGAGTCACCACTTATCAAGGCTCAAAGCCCACTCGAGGATAAGGGTTAACGAGTGTACAGTAGTTAATGGAACAATATCATAGAAATTGTTAGTAGTGTAAATTTTATAAATTGGATTACTTAAGGGGAACGGCTCATCAAGAACTTGTTTACATTGGACTTGAAGACAACCATATTGTAGTCAGCTGGAAATCAGGCAAATGGAAAACAGTTCCACAGAACAAAAAAGAGATGAAAAACAAATATGCAAAAAAATAAATGTTACCAAAGGCAAGACGCTTTTACCTACACGGATAAGCTTATTTGTGTTTAAAGCGAGTTTTGTTTAATTACTCTGTTGAGTTAGATTAAAAAATAGCTGCCCATAAACCTTTCACAAGAATCCAAAATTGAAAATTAAACAAACGCTGGCATCTTTTAATTAGGTTTGTTATTATTTGTTCATCTGTTTTGTAGTTAGTGGGTAGTTGGTTTTTATAGTATACGTTGATGGTGTCAGAAGTAGTGGACATTTTTTAAATTGGATTACTTCGGGGGA
>NC_136509.1:103429255-103479255 GCF_053919585.1 Euprymna scolopes
TTTTTAAAAACTTTGACCCTTAACATTTACTGTTTTGGGCTCAAATCAAGTAAAAAAGTTTGACCCATGTCCAAGTAATCTACATTTACAATTTCAAGTGTTTAGACCCAAAATTGGCGGAGGTAGAGTTATCAAAAGTCTAATCGTTGAACCGAGTGTTTGTATGTGTATGCTGAGCAAAAAAAAAAAAAAAAGAACCCGGTCAATTTTTTTAAATTTGACCCCTATTATGACCCATTACAATTTATTGTTTTAGGCTCAACTAAAGTTATTACGTTAGATCCATGTCCAAGGAACCTATATCTAAAATTTCAAGTGTTTAGACTCAAAATTGTTGGAGGAGTTTGGTAGAGTTCTCAAAGATCAAATCGTTGAACTTTGACTCTTTAACAGACAAATTTCTGGCCGAAAATGGATCACATAGATTTTCCCAAATCTCAGTACCCTGTATATCAAATTTGGAGTCTGTAGCCTTAAAATTGACAGAGTTATTGCGTAGGGAAATGTACATACATAGATACACAGATACACAGACAGACAGACAGACACTTTAACTTTTATATATATCTATATACATCTACATATATATAGGCAAACGGTACAATAAAATTACAAATGAATAACACCGAACGATAAGTTATTATACTGTTTAAAAAGTACTTATCAAAATTAGGCAAACAATCATATTTGGAACTTTTCTTGTGTATGATATATTAAGAAAATGGTGTACGTTTTTGCTTTCTGCTGAGTCACTAATGTCGCTGATAATCCAACTATGCCGTCGGGAGTTAGAGTTAGATTTAAAATTAAAAAAAATGTACAATATTAGTTATTCTCATTGAATGAACTGCCACAATACTCTTGTACATTTTTATCCCCTATAACATTCTTAGTATCTCAAAGGTGCTCCATTAATAATTTTGGGGTCTATAATAAATAAATAAATAAAAAAACAGAAGAAAAATTTATTTACAATTCTCTTAATTTTGTACATAATTATTCATATTTATTTAACTTTTCTCTTCTAATATTTATTTTGTTTGAATTGTTTTTTTTTGTTGATTTATTTTTCTGTGTCATCTTCTTCATGGGTTTCATTTTCTTCTTTTCTTCTTTTTTCTTCTTTTCTTCTTCTTTTTCTTCTTCTTCTTCTTCTTCTTTCTTCTTTCTTCTTTTCTTCTTCTTTTTCTTCTTCTTCTTCTTCTTCTTTTTCTTCTTCTTTTTCTTCTTCTTCTTTTTCACTGTTTTCGTTTACTTTTCGTTTTCATTTCTTCTTCTTATTCTTCTTCTTTTTCTTCTTTCTTCTTCTTCCTCTTCTTCGTTGCCTTCAACCTTTTCGTTTATTTTTTTCTCCTTCCTCTTCATTGTTTTCTTTATTCCTTATTTTTAAATCATCCTCTTCTTTCTCTTGTTCTTGTTCTTCTCTTCCTTCGTCGTCATCTTCTTCGTTTACTTCTTCTTCTTCTTCTTCTTCTTCTTTTCCTTCTTCTTTTCCTTCTTCTTCGTTGTCTTCACTCTTTTCGTTTATTTTTCGTTTTCATTTTTTCTTCTTCCTCTTTATCGTTTTCTGTATTCCTCCTCCTCCTTCTTCTTCTTCTTCTTCTTCTTCTTCTTCTTTTTCTTCTTCTTCTTCACTTTTTTTCTTCTCTTCTGCCCTTCATTCTTTTTCTCCCACCCTCTCCTTTTTCTATATCCTCTCTCTTTCCTTCCTCATACTACGCTCACTTTTTACTACCCCTCACCCCTCGCTCTTAATCTCTTTACCCTCCCCATAACAATGACCATAATAATACCCGTTTCGTCATTAATAAGAAAAACAAACCTTCCATTAATGTTTTGTATTCCAATAGTTGCACCACAAAAACTAGTCTCTCTAATTAGTGAGCAGGAGACAATAAACACTTGAGAAATTATTAACTTGGACCACCTGCCGTCTGCCTCATATGTCAATTAATAAATGCGGCTAATCAACAGGACAATGACTCATACGATAAATGGAGATACTGTGCAGTAAACTCACTAAAAAAAGCGGGAAGACTTGCTTATGGTGGATATGTACACTTTGAGCTGAGGAAATACCACCGGTAGTATAAAACTGGAATAGGCGACATCGCGTGATTTTGTATTACTGTGCGACTGTGACCTTCTTAAAAAAAGGCCATTCTTTTGAATCTAGGTTTTCTGCTGACGTCATAGTAGTTGGTCCTAAACAAATAAACAAGATGCCTAGAAGAGATCAGTTACACATTTACTTTTCTTGCACAACCTGAGTAGGTTATACCAGTGGAGGATACGTCTTAGACACTGTGTTACAGAGCCTGGGCCATTTTTCTTTTTAGTAAGGAATCACCTTGAATCTGTCGAGCCGAGGTGTGATTTTCGGGTTGTCCTAGGAAGTCTACTCGAAAACTGGAAGATGTGTTACATTGCGTGATTTTATTTTATTGACGGACTTTGCATAGTTGGATCGTGGCTTTCGTAAAAAAAAAGTCTATTCCATTGAGTTTTGTTTTTCTGCTGACGTCACAATGTTACATATTAGGGACTCTACGTCAATGACGATTAAGTTAGCTAGTGTGAATTTTGACAAGGCTCACACCTAGTGCATAATAATAGCCCAGATCTGTAAAACAGAATCGTTGTCAGGCTTGAATGTAAGATAGGTGACTTAAAGGAGTCAGAGGTCAAACGACGTAGAAAAAAGAGAGGTGATGAAAAATGACGTCAGGTTTTCATATGGAAGGAAAACTAAAGTTTTTAGATCAGTCTTTCCGAAAAGTCGTGCAAACGATACACCACCAATAATGTAGAAAACTTGAATCCAAGTGTAATGTTTCTTCGATGACTGTCAGTCTGCGTCACGCATTTCACTAAGTTAAAAAATAAAGTTAAGTATGAAAAAATACTGAAATAAAATAAAGTTAAGCTATGAGAAATCAATCTTGAAAATGTTCCCGTGGCATGCAAAATTAATCCTAACAAACATTTGTCATATTTTGTAGGAAATAGTTTATTGCCAAAACTTTGTGCCACTTCGATCTGCACTTCGTTCGATCCTTATCATGATTAACACTATCTGATTTACGCATAAAACGACATAGAGCCATTTATCATGTAACACAAATGGCGTCCTATATAAGTTGCTTTCCGGCTTCAAAATCACAGAATGTCATACTGTTGGTTCAACAACAATCGCTCTGTCTCTCTGATCGAGAAAATATTATGCTTCTCTAGTGTTCACACTAATATTTATGCTACATATTAGGGTCCATGCGTCAATAACGATAAAATTAGCTAGTGTGAATTTTGAAAATGGTTACACTGGGTGCATGATAATTAACCAGATCTGTAAAGCAGAATCGTTCTCATGATTGAATGAAAGATGGATGACATAAAATTGCAACATGTCAATTCCATAGTTAAAACAGAGAGAGAGAGAGAGAGAGAGAGAGAGAAAGAAAGAGAGAGAGAGAGAGAGAGAGAGAGAGAGAAAGAAAGGATGAAGAATGACGTTACGTTTTCAAGTGGAGAGAAAACTCTCCATGAAAGCTGCGATAACGTGACACGAGCAATAATTTAGAAAACTTGAAATCTAAGGAGAATGTTACTTCGATGTCTATCCGTTTATGTCACTCATTTCAGTAAGTTAAGAAGCAAACAACGTTAGTCTCTTTCTCTTTCTCTCTATCTCTCCCTCTCTCTCTCTCTCTCTCTCTCTCTTTCTTTCTCTCTTTCCGGGGTAAATTAATAAAAAACTCAGCAAACTTCTCTTTGTGTGTCCTTTATTAAAAAAAATACAAACAAACAAACTGAAAGCATGTATCACTCCCTCATGTATGTATAAAGCATATTTACAATATGATACACAGTGCTATGGCCTAAGCAGATAAACAAAGCGCCTTATAACAATCGAGAATACGTCCTTGACACCGTTTGACAAAGTACTGGCCATTTGTAGGTAGGGAATCATGTTGCCTTCATCAGGCTCCACTTTCCGAGGTTGTTTTCTCGCGGTTGAAGTAAATTTATTGCTTACTGTCTGAGAATGTCGGCGAATGGAATTAATCACAAAACATGATGTTATACTTTCAGTGATCGTTAATTCTTTTTACATGCTTGTGCTTGGGTCGTTTATTGCCTTGTCTGACACCGTCATTTTTCTTCGTCGCATTTTATGAGTAGCCATCAATCGACTTATATGTGTAACTAAGACAAATGAAACTATTTTCATTGAGAAAGACACACAAGGAGACGTTCGTTGAGTTTTTTCAAAGTTTTATTTGGATAGAATGCAGTTAGGCAAAAGAGACTAATTTCATCTTAGCTAAGTGTTTACTTATTAATTTACTTTCTAATTTACCGGAATGGGTGATACAGGCGGACAGAGATGTTGAGGTAACATTGTTGTGTGTCAATAACGAGGTTAACGCGGTATTGAGTTGAACGCAACTAGTTTGTGTAAAGTTGAGTGCTGACATAGATCAACCCCATTGACTTCTCTTGACAATGCGTAAACCTGCATGCAGCAAGGAGTCACGAGGCAGGTCAGTAAGTGTATTTTAAGTGCAAACCGGTTACAGCACACCTTAAAATAAATAGGAGACGCAGATGCGTTTTCTAAGTAGTTCAGTTCGAGTTCGATAACCTATAGTCTTGAGTTAATCAGAAAATCTGGATTCAAGATGAGAAAATAAAAATATTAAAAAGTATCTGAATCGATTCGTCGATGTGAGGTGGCCCTGGTCAACGATAGAATCGTCGCGAGGCACCGACCAAGAACGAGAAAAATGGTACATGTTTTAAGATCTTCTTATATGGGATAGACAGACAGACAGACAGACAGACAGACAGACAAATGACTATATACACAGTTGTGCACATACAATTATATAGACCCCATATACATGAGAATATATACACCACATCATCTCCCTTCCCATACATACGTAACAACATTTCGCTTAGATTATTATACATTATTGGCGCTAGCTCGTTTGCATGACTTCCAAAGAGAGAAAGAGAGAGAGAGAGAGAGAGAAAGAAAGAGAGAGATAAAGAGAGAGAAAAAAAGAGAGAGAAAGAGTAATTTTAGAACTTCCAGTAAATTATATAAACAAGAACACTTTGGTGTTCATCTCATCAGTGGAAAGGGTGATTTATAATCGTCTTTATACTCCGTGGAGCCCAACCTGATCATTCTATTATTGCAGAATGTACCTGACTCCCAATGCAACTTTACACCTATATAAGAGCTAGACACGTGTAACAATGGATTACAGATATACATTTCAATAACAACTTGTTCTTTTGTTCGTTTGTGTTTGTGTATTTTATCGCTTTGACTGACGCTGCTATTTCTCTTCGCGGCATGACCATCGAGCGTCTCATCTGTTTAACAAAGACAAATAAAACTCTTTTCATGCAGAAAAGACATAAGGAGACATTCGTTGAAAGTTTTCATAGATTGTTGTGTTTTGGAAAAAAAAATACTTGGATCATTCCATCACTCCAGAAAGTACTATACTCTTAATGCAATTCTCTATAAAAGCCTGATGCGCCCTAAGATGGAGGACTCTTGCCGCAGCTGGTAGGGAGCAGCTAATAGCAACTTTCATTATCTAGAAACTGTGTTCAATTTTATGAAAGTCACAAGACTTTACAAGAAAAACACCTCTTTATTTAACTGTCAAATATTCTCATCAATATGCGTTTTAAAAAAACTGCAAACGATACAATTCTACTGCAAATGACATACACATAAGAACCTACGATAAATAACCTTTCATGGCATTACTTGACCTAAGAGGATCGATATGCCGTTAAGAATCAACCGACCTTAAGGGATCCCTTTGCTTTGATAAACTCTTAGGACCAACTTTCACTTCAAATCTAAAATAAAAAATATTATCTAATATGGTGCTAAAGTATCTGGAAAAACTGTTTGGATCTGTTAGATATTAGCAAGGTAAGGTCGACGATTGTTATGATCGTTGTAATATTTGTAAAAATAGAATGTTATCCTTGCAAAAATTTACAGAGAAATTATTTATGTTAAGATGTTTGAATAAATTAAAGAATGTAGAACGTAAACAATAATTTAAAATAGATTAACCTCTATAGTCTGATGCAAACTTTAAGTAGAGTGTAGTGACAAGAGATCGGAAGCGAGAGAGAGAGAGAGAGAGAGAGAGAGAGAAAGAGAAAGAGAGAGATAGAGAGAGAGAGCAGACGCAGTCAAAGATGGAGATTTTGAGAGAACGGGTAGAGTCGAACGGTGGTGGCTCCCAGTAGAGGGGATCAGAATGCATTAGTCTAGGACCAGCGACAGGTTTCCAATGGGAAACATCGTAAATAAAGTTGCTGAAAAGACAATTCGATATTTGTTAATTTATTGGGATGAAGCTTCTTTGCAGGTATGTTTCTCCCATTGGCTCGATGTTACAACTCCAGAGAACTGTTATTTGTCCCTGTTGTTACATGTCAGTTGTAAGTTTTATACGTTAAAATTTTATACGTTAAAATTTTTATACGTTACTAGACGTTACATGTATTAGACACACGTACATAATATACACACCTATGCATGTCATACAGATCCCCCCGATCATACAACAATTCTATCGCGCTAGAAAGTATCTGACTAAACCTAAAGACAGTGAGTTAAGTACGATAACCATTAAGCCAGCTTGACAAGATCTTTAAAAAGTGTTTTCAAACCTACTTATACTTAATATAAGGAGTCTGCCATGCTAAGCATACACGCATGCTCATTCGTGTAACAATTTATAAACAGATAAAAATCCGATCACCCCCTCCCACGTAATTTTTTCTCAACTTTGATCACTTAGCAGCTCTTTCTTCCGGATGAAAACAAATTAAAAAGTCTCCCCTATGCCTGAATAACATATATACCAAATTTCAAGTATGTACATCAAAAAATTCGTTGAGTATATAGGTTGAGAGTTGTCCTCACACTCACACATTCTTAATTTTATATATATATACTAACAGTTCCGCCCGGTTTTGCTCGGGTCATATGTACTGTTCATAACTTTATGTGCACATGTATATATTAAAAAGTGTGAATGTGTACGGTAATGCCTTTCTATATAATAGGCTTCCTTAACTACCATAGAGTAAAGTTAGTAGAGAGCGCAGACGTCAATTTTTTTTAACTTTGAACCCAATTTTGACCCCTTAACATTTATTGTTTTGGGCTCAAATTAAATTGAAATGTTTGACCCATGTTAAATCTAAAATTTCAAGTGTTTAGACCCAAAGTTGGCGGAGGAGTTTGATAAAGTCTGCAATGGTCAGCTCTGTAAGCTTCGACTTCTTGCCAGCAAAATTTTCGCCCAAAAGCTGATTAAAAATCTTGCTGCATGTCTGAACACCCTTTATATAAAATTTCAAATATTTAGACCCAAAATTGGCTTTATAGTTTGCTAGAGACTGCAAAGGTCAACACTTTTGAACTTTGACCCCTTGGAAGCCAAATTTAAAAAAAAAAAAAAAAAAAAAAAAAAAAAACAATGAGTTTGGTAGAATTCTCAAAGGTCCAATCGTTGACTTTTGACCCCTTACTAGCCAAATTTCTGCCTGAAAATGGATAATGTAGATATTCTCAAATGTCAGTACCCTGTATATTAAATTTCGAGTCTGTAGAATAAAAATTAATAATCTGTAGCCTAAAAATTGACCCAGTTATTGTGTAGGGAAATGTACACAGACAGACACATAGACAGACACGTTCACTTTTATAAATGTACTAGCATGGGCGCCCGGCGGTGCCCGGATGTTTGGAGGTGTATGCTGAGCAAAAAAAAAAAAAAAAAAAAAAAAAAGGTAAATTTTTTAAACTTTGAGCCCTACTATGCCCCCTTAAAATTTATTGTCTTGGGCTCAAATCGAGTTATTAAGTTAGATTTATGTCCAAATAACCTTTATCTAAAATGTCAAGTGTTTAGATCCAAAATTGTTGGAGGAGTTCGGTAAGGTTCTCAAAGGTCAAATCGTTGAACTTTGAACCCTTAACAGCCAAATTTCTGGTCGAAAATCGATCACATAGATTTTGCCAAATCTCAGTACCTGTATATCAAATTTCGAGTCTGTAGACTGAAAATTAGCATAATTATTGCGAAGGAAAATGTTCACAGACACACAGACAGACAGACAGACAGACAGGTTCACTTATATATATATATATATATATATATATATATATATATATATATATATATATATATATATATATATATACAAGCAATGGGTGCCCGGCGTCGCCCGGGCGTTTAGAGGTGTATGCTGAGCAAAAGAAAAAAATTTTTGACCCCTTAAAAATTATTGTTTTGGGTTCAACTCAAGTTATTAAGTTAGATCCATGTCCAAGGAACTAATATATAAAATGTCAAGTGTTTAGTGCCAAAATTGTCGGAGGAGTTTGGTAGAGTTCTCAAAGGTCAAATCGTTGAACTTTGACCCCTTAACAGCGAAATTTCTGGCCGAAAACCGATCACGTCGATTTTGCCAAATCTCAGTACCCTGTATATTAAATTTCTAGTCTGTAGGCTAAAAATTGACAGAGTTATTGCGTAGGGAAATGGACGCAAACACACACACACACACGCACATACACACACACGTTCACTTTTATTGATATACTAGCATTTCAGCCCGGCGTTGCCCGGGTGTTTGGATGTGTATGTTGAGCAAAAAAAAAAAAAATGGAGTAGGAAGGTAGGCTCGGACACGTACCGCAAAGGAGGAAAAGAACGGGGTAAAACCTAACGCTTTTGCTGTTTCGACCACCGCCAAACCGGAAGCGCCATTTTTTAAAATTAAGGCTAGACAATCTAAAGGAGAGGATAACTTTCAAAAATATCGGCGAAAAAATTGACAGCCTCCCCCCTGTAGAAAAGTGCCTAGTTGAAGGGGAAGATATTAATGTTTTTAGCCAATATTTCGATATTTGTCATATGAAAGGTCGAACTTTAAAACGATACTAATCTTGGTAAAATCTGTCGCCTCTATTGAAAGTTTTAATCAGACATACAAACAGACATACATACATACATTTATATATTGGTAACTAAATATTTTCGTCCCAAACTGATGAAAAAGCTTGCCCTATCTCTGAATACCCTTTATGTAAAATTTCAAATATTTAGAACAGAAATTGTCTGAGTAATTTGGAGGAAACCGCAGAGGTCAATTTTTTTAAAACTTTGATCCCTAATATGACCCCTTAAATTTATTGTTTGGGGCTCAAATCAAGTTATTAAGTTAGATCCATGAACCTATATCTAAAATTTCAAGTGCATAGACCAATCATTTTCGGAGGAGTTTGGTAGAGTTCTCAAAGGTCAAATCGTTAAACTTTGAACTTTTAATCGCAAAATGTCTGGCCGAAAACCAATCACATCGATTTTCCCAAATCTCAGTACCCTGTATATCAAATTTGGAGTCTGTAGGCTTAAAATCGACAGAGTTAGGAAAATGTACACAGACACACACATACACAGACACTTTCACTTTTATATATATATATATATATATATATATATATAGATAGATAGATAGATAGATAGATAGATAGTTAGATAGTTAGATCGATAGATAGATAGATAGATAGATAGATAGATAGATAGATAGATAGATAGATTAAGCAAAAATATATATGTCTATATAAATATATATGGAAACAATTTTTTGTTTCCTGTAAACTTTTTACGCAAATATTATGCAAGTATAAATCATGTAGAATATCTGCATGAATATAATTACACGTAACAGTTGACTAAAGATGATTATTCCATAAGCAAACCGAAAAAACTAATAGGGAATTAATTAAAATGAATGTTTTAAAGAATATGCAAATTAGCTAGATATTTTGCTAGTGAATGCAATTCCACAACGCATATATAAAAAATTGTATTTTCTTTTTAAATAAATAGAAAAGAGGGTTTTTAATATGAATATCAATACACACAAAAGAAAAACGAATTTATAGGAGTATAGATAGATAGAAAACCCCTAGGAAAACAAACGTTGATTAACTCAGTTTTTATAATTTAATAGATTAATTATATCTTTTAAATCCAATTTCTCATTAATTTTTTCTCAAATATACGTATTTTAATTAGAACTATGAGCTTGCGTGATATTATTAGGATTACGTCTCGTATTTAGTTTAATGGTTTCACTGGGATAGCAGAAAAGTTCACGTATTTTTTGGGGTTTTGCTTTTGCTGTTTTCAAATTTTGGCATCCATTTTTTTTTGTCTTTCATAACATTTGCAATTATTTTGGGCAAATTACGAGTTTGAAGGTCTAAACAGTATGCCATTATAAAAAATCGATAAAAACGTTTTTTTTTTAATATGAATGAGGAATTATTTCCATTTAAAATCTATTTAGTATAACGCATGTAATCATAAAAACACGTTTGCATTGTGTAAATGTGCTTAAATAATTTAGATGTTAATAAAATGGAACCGAAAGTAATTTATTTGGCTCGTAGCGTATATTTTTAGATCGTCCAGCACAAAAAAGTATTAAAATGCATTTTTTTCTTATTACTACGTTCGTAATACTAAATTGATTTTAACTCAAAAACCTTCTTCATATGTTCAATTTTCATAGATACATTTTCTTTCTATTTTCTTCTTTCTATACCGATTGATACGCTTTTCACTTTTACCTCTTTTAAAACTTTCCAGTTTGAGCCGTTTTCCTTTTTAACTACATAAATTGCTATGTGTATATTTTTGGCGAAGCATATTCTTTCATTAATGTTATGCTGGGTGTGCACTTGTCTTATTATAATGGATATTCGGCGTATGTCTGAAACCGAAACGAAATCACAATTACGTCACTAATTGCGTTACACTGCCTCCTAAGATTTTAAGCAAGAAAACACAAGGAAAATCTGACGTAGAACGAGAAGAAAAAGAAAAGGACAAACCGGAAGTTAAAATAAAAATGAAAAGAAAAAAATCGAAAATAAAAGAGAGAAACACAGAAATAATGAAAGAAAGATAAAGAAACGAGGTAAAAATAAAAAGTAAAAAATAACAAAGGAAGGAAAGAGGGAAAAAACGAAGAAAGAAAACGTAAAACGAGGAACAAGAAATGAAGAAAAAGAAAGAAGGGGGAAAAGAAAGAAAGAAGATTAAAACGAAAGAAAAATAAAGAAAAAAAAAAGAAATATGAATGCCAAAGTTCATGCCGAAATTTAAATAAAAAGAAAAAATTAAAAAAAAAAGAAAGAGAGAAAAAGACAAAGAAAAAATACAAGAAAAAGAGAGAAAAAAGGCAAAAGAAAAAGTGAAAACGAAAGAAAAATAAGGAAGGAAAAAGAAAGCAATAAGATAAAAGAGGGAAAAACGAAGAAAGAAAAAGTAAAAAGAGGAAAAAGAAATGAAGAAAAAGAAAGAAGGGGGAAAAAGAAAGAAAGAAAGAAAATTAAAACAGTGAAAACGAAAGAAAAATAAAGAAAAAAAAAAGAAATATGAATGCCAAAGTTCATGCCAAAAGTTAAATAAAAAAGAAAAAATTAAAAAAAAAAGAGAAAAAAGACAAAGAAATGAGGGGAAAAAATACAAGAAAAAAAGAGAGAAAAGAAGGCAAGGATGAAATACTGCTGGCATATCTGAACTCCAATCTTTCACGAAAAACACCCGTCTAGCTGAATCCACTGTCAAAAATTTTCCCCACTCTTTATCTGTGCCTAAATCAAAACGTAGATTCCATGAACAAAGCTTCTTTCTTAGAACTGCACTCCTGTGGAACTCTGTTCCGTCTGCCTGCTTCCCACCTGACTACAACCTGGATGTCTTCAAGTCCAACGTAAACAAATTCCTAATGAACCGCCTCCTTAAGTAAACTTCATTAAATCTCCACACTAACGTACTGTACTTGCAATAACCCTGAGTGGTTTCCGGGCCTTGATAAGTGGTGACCACCGTGTAAAAAATAAAAGGCAAAAGAAAAAGAAAACAGGGAAAATGAAAAAAAAATAGGAAAAAAGAAAAATGAATGTCAAAGTGAAATTTAAAAAATTTAATAAAAAAGATTGAAAACAAATAAAAAACAAAAGAAATATGAGAAAATCTCATTGGATGGAAGAAAAAAGAAATAAAAGAGGAAAAAAGAAAGAAAGAAGAAGAAATGAGGGGAAATAAAAAACAACAAAAAGAAATGAGAAAAAAGAAAGCAAGAAAATAGGGTAAAAAAGGAAAATAGAAAGAAAAAAGAGAAAAGAAAAAAAGAAAAGAAAGTAAAAGAAAAAATGAAAAAGAAGAAAGGGGAAATGAAAGAAAAGGGGGGAAAAGAAAAGTTAATGTCAAAGTTAAATATCGAAAGTTAAAAAAAAAAAGATAGAAAAAAATAAACACAAAAGAAATATGAAAAAATCTCATCGGATGGAAGAAAGAAAGAAAAAAAGGGGAAAAAGAAAGAAAGAAAAAGAAACGAGGGGAAAATTTAAAAGCAATGCACATAAAAAAGGAAAAAAAATTTAATGATAGAGGAAAATGAGAAAGACAGCAAAGATGATTTTGTAAAAAATAAAAAAATTTACGAAACTGTTAAAATAGAAGAAATGGAAAAGAGGGAACAAAATTATAGAAGGAAGAAAGAAAAAATAAAAAATGAATAAAAGAAAGAATGAAAAAGGGACAAAAAGGAAAAAAGTAATTAAAAAAAAAAATAGAAAATAAATCGTTTGATTGTTTTCAAAAAAAAAAAAAGAAAATGGCGGATAAAATACAACGAAGTGGAGCGAATTTTCCAATAAATAATTCCAGAAATCACAATTCTGTTTGCCCTCCTTCTCGTGACCTTTGAGGGGAGTGCCCCGCCCAGGAGGAACATTAGAGACTACACATTCAAGCAATTGTATGCAAAAAGGGGGAGGGGTCAGGAAAATAGAGGAATCGGATAGAAAGGGTAATCAGCCTAATCGGACAGACGTTTGACAATTTGAATAAGAAAAAAAGTTTCTTTCAATAAGTAAAAAAAAAAAAATGTATTAAATCTATTATATCTATAAAAGTGAACGTTTCTGTCTGTCTTTCTGTCTGTCTGTCTGTGTGTCTGTGTGTCTGTCTGTCTGTGTACATTTCCATACGCAATAACTCTGTCAATTTTTAGTCTATAGACTCGAAATTTGAAATACCGGGTACTGAGATTTGGGAAAATCGATGTGACGGGTGTCAGCCAGAAATTTGGCTGTTAAGGGGTCAAATTTAAACGATTTGACCTTTAAGAACTCTACCAAACTCCTCCGACAATTTTGGGTCTAGACACTTGAAATTTTAGATATAGGTTCCTTGAACCTCTAACTTAATAAAGTGATTTGAGCCCGAAACTATAAATTTTAAGGGGTCATAATAGGGGTCAAAGTTAAAAAAAATTGACCGCTATTTTTTTTTTTTTTGCCCAACATACACCTCCAAACACCCGGGCAACGCCGGGCTGAAATGCTAGTTTAAAATAAAAGAATAAATAAAATAATTTAAAAAATTAAATGAATAAACAAAATAAAAATAAGAGGAAACAAACGTGAACTTGCTTTTTCTTCTTCCTTTTCTTACCTTTTGACATAATGCTAAGAGTGTTCTCTTGTCCAGGAGACGAGGGTTCAATCTGTGGTCAAGTTATAACAAAAATTTAAAAACAGAAATAGTTCTTGATGCAACCCCCCCCCCTTTGCTAAGAACTTACCATAGAAATCAAAATCAAAATCACTTGGGTATCGCAGCTAATCAGAAGGGAGTCTTGGGGTCGCCGTCAACTATAGTCGACTAATTAGCTCAGTTTTTTCAGCGGCAAAATAAATTATCAATTACAACGCAGTTTTTTCCCCTCCTTCCGATTAATGAATTTTCTAGTGTGCGCATGCGCGTTTAGGGAGGTCATGTGACTTAATATATGCAAACGTGGACGATGGGACCAGGTTTGTTCCATTGATAATATCTTGGAGGATTCATCGACTATGGATGTTTAACTTGAACCAGGGGGTTTCTCTCAACACCCAAGCCAACAAAATCTGTTTGTTTAGATGGCTTGTTGCTTGTTGACTAGGACTTGGCTCTTGCCCTGTGCAGATTAAGCAGGGTCATCCTCCCAGACTTTGCCCTCGTTTTCATTGCTAATTGCCTAAGGCGCTCCGATCGGGGAATTCTAACGAGTTCTGCTAAGCATGTTTTGCAGGCTAGAGTGCTATTCCTCTAAGACGCTGACTTTTCAAATCTCACTTTTCAACCCTTGTATCACATCAGCCCACCATGGGGGAGGGGGGGGGAGATAAATAATTCTTGCTTGATCTTGTGACATTGAATTTTGATTCGTCCCCGACATTCAGTCCAACAGAAAATCGATCATTATGGTTTCTTCTATCCTTGTTCTATCGGGCTAAGATATTTGCCCGGGATAATTCTATAAGGGCTTACCTCATGGACTTTGTATAAGGGTTGATTTGTGGCCAATCTGTAACTGAGCGTGGATGCGTGTATGACAGCTGTATGGAAATGACCGAGATGTGTGCGAAATGACGTCACGGCAAGGAAAAAAGGAAAATAGATTATAAGAAATAAAGTGTGAGCAGATCGATGATCATGTTAGAGATATGTGGGTGAAGTCACAGCCGAGACAGGAAGTCACGCATGGCGGGGGAAAGAGGAATAAAGGTCTTTTGTTTAAACCCGAAACAACGAGTTTAATCCTTTTCTACACCCTTTTCTCATGTTCCTTGCGACGGATTCTACAAGGTGTTGGGTCTCTACATATTAATGACTGCGTTACAAATCGTAGATACATAGATAGATGGACTGATATATATATACATATATATATAGTGAGGTGATTATGCCGTGTCTCTCTCCCCCCCCCTCTCTCTCTCTCTCTCTCTATATATATATATATATATATATATATATATATATATAGAGAGAGAGAGAGAGAGAGAGAGAGAGAGGGTGGGGGAAGACGGCATAATAACCTTGATATACCGGTTCCCACCAAATCACTGAAGTTAAGCAACGATGAGTCTAGCCAGTACCAGATGGGTGACCATTTGGGAAGGCTAAGCGCTTTATGCATTGCGCCGAGTTATAGAAATTTCCAAGTTGGGGGTGCGTTTAATTCGCTGGGAGAGATACACGCCAGTGATCGTTAACACGAAGGAAACACTCTGATGTAAAACCAGAGGTCTACTGTCTGTTCTGTCTTGTAGTAGACATTGCACGGACGATTATGAGCAGTTGTACAAAAATGTGGTTGGTTCTACACAAAGTCTTCACCACAATAAACAAATCATCTGTGTGGATTTCAGAGCAACTTAGTTTTTATGGCGGAACTCATACGTCGAAATCGACGGGAGGGTCCATCATATATATATATATATATATATATATATATATATATATATATATATATATATATATATATATGAGCAAACAGTTAATAAAATATGTTAAAAAACACTTTGAAATGAGTTAAAAACATATTTAATCTGAAAAGGAAACACTAGATAAATGGATAGTCCTTAATCCGCGGAGTTTCGAAGAAATACTTTCCTTCTCATCAGAGGGTAGGAATTAGCAAAATGCGGGATCGGATTTTGCATGCAGAAGTATTTGATGAAACAACAAGTAAGTCAAAGATCTTACTTGAAAACAAAAAAAAGTGAAGCAGAGGGAATATGGTGAAGAAAATGGTGATTACACCAGACTATCCATTCGTGTGTAATCACCTTTTTCTTTGGTGCCATTTACTTTGTTTGTGAAAATGCACGCAAGTAGTTGAAATCTTTTACATTTTCAACATTTTATTGTCTACAATTAGGTTTTCATCATTTTGTGCCTGTATTATTTTCATTACCTTTGTTTGATGACGTTGCGTGACGTAGAGTCCTACTGCATTGCTGGCAACTTTTAACTTGTTTGTTAAGGCTTGTAGTTCCCGCGAAAATGTATATTTTCACAAAAAAACTACACACATACACATATATTCTTCTTATTAATAAAACTCAGAATTAAAAGCTCAATATTTATTTAATGACATGTAAAGCAACATACTCGGCGAACCAAGTGCAAAAGAGATCTGAACGATTCCACTTAAAAGGGACGGTCAGAATCTTAAAAAGATTCTTCGATTGGAATAGCTGAGTGGGCAAGTAAATGTTTGGAATCCGGTAGGATGCTCCACCCCCGGTTTAAACAAACTGACGAAAAATTAAAGAAAAAATTATTTCTTAACAAATATTTTCGTTAACACGTAGAATCTAACATACTGAGTCATTTATCTTTTTTTTTTCTGAACCTGATCAGAAAAGAGGCAAAGGCATTTTTTTTCGTTTTTTTTTTTATTTCCTGTTTTTTTTTTTTTTTTTTTTTTTTCGTTTAGTTTAAGGTTGGAGAAACGAAACTTATCTACAATGGTTGTATCAAGACGAGGTTTGGTTGTGAATGTTTTTATGGATCATAGATTGGAGCTCAGTCGAGCATCTACTATGAAAATAACAATAGAGTATAGAAAGACTAACTGCTTTCTTCGATGCAAAAACACCGTAAGGAAGCGAATGGGGACAGTATCCACTAGATTTCAAAGTCGATTTTGTATTTTGTCAAAGCTTGTTTTGCACGATGCGTCTACAAATTTTTTATCCCACGCGTTTGTATATATTTTATAATTTCATATCGTTTGTATATATTTTATAATTTCATATCGTTTGTATATATTTTATAATTTCATATCGTTTGTATATATTTTATAATTTCATATCGTTTGTATATATTTTATAATTTCATATCGTTTGTATATATTTTATAATTTCATATCGTTTGTATATATTTTATAATTTCATATCGTTTGTATATATTTTATAATTTCATATCGTTTGTATATATTTTATAATTTCATATCGTTTGTATATATTTTATAATTTCATATCGTTTGTATATATTTTATAATTTCATATCGTTTGTATATATTTTATAATTTCATATCGTTTGTATATATTTTATAATTTCATATCGTTTGTATATATTTTATAATTTCATATCGTTTGTATATATTTTATAATTTCATATCGTTTGTATATATTTTATAATTTCATATCGTTTGTATATATTTTATAATTTCATATCGTTTGTATATATTTTATAATTTCATATCGTTTGTATATATTTTATAATTTCATATCGTTTGTATATATTTTATAATTTCATATCGTTTGTATATATTTTATAATTTCATATCGTTTGTATATATTTTATAATTTCATATCGTTTGTATATATTTTATAATTTCATATCGTTTGTATATATTTTATAATTTCATATCGTTTGTATATATTTTATAATTTCATATCGTTTGTATATATTTTATAATTTCATATCGTTTGTATATATTTTATAATTTCATATCGTTTGTATATATTTTATAATTTCATATCGTTTGTATATATTTTATAATTTCATATCGTTTGTATATATTTTATAATTTCATATCGTTTGTATATATTTTATAATTTCATATCGTTTGTATATATTTTATAATTTCATATCGTTTGTATATATTTTATAATTTCATATCGTTTGTATATATTTTATAATTTCATATCGTTTGTATATATTTTATAATTTCATATCGTTTGTATATATTTTATAATTTCATATCGTTTGTATATATTTTATAATTTCATATCGTTTGTATATATTTTATAATTTCATATCGTTTGTATATATTTTATAATTTCATATCGTTTGTATATATTTTATAATTTCATATCGTTTGTATATATTTTATAATTTCATATCGTTTGTATATATTTTATAATTTCATATCGTTTCTATATATTTTATAATTTCATATCGTTTGTATATATTTTATAATTTCATATCGTTTGTATATATTTTATAATTTCATATCGTTTGACTATATTTTATAATTTCATATCGTTTGTATATATTTTATAATTTCATATCGTTTGTATATATTTTATAATTTCATATCGTTTGACTATATTTTATAATTTCATATCGTTTGTATATATTTTATAATTTCATATCGTTTGTATATATTTTATAATTTCATATCGTTTGTATATATTTTATAATTTCATATCGTTTGTATATATTTTATAATTTCATATCGTTTGTATATATTTTATAATTTCATATCGTTTGTATATCTTTTATAATTTCATATCGTTTGTATATATTTTATAATTTCATATCGTTTGTATATATTTTATAATTTCATATCGTTTGACTATATTTTATAATTTCATATCGTTTGACTATATTTTATAATTTCATATCGTTTGTATATATTTTATAATTTCATATCGTTTGTATATATTTTATAATTTCATATCGTTTGACTATATTTTATAATTTCATATCGTTTGTATATATTTTATAATTTCATATCGTTTGACTATATTTTATAATTTCATATCGTTTGTATATATTTTATAATTTCATATCGTTTGTATATATTTTATAATTTCATATCGTTTGACTATATTTTATAATTTCATATCGTTTGTATATATTTTATAATTTCATATCGTTTGACTATATTTTATAATTTCATATCGTTTGTATATATTTTATAATTTCATATCGTTTGTATATATTTTATAATTTCATATCGTTTGACTATATTTTATAATTTCATATCGTTTGTATATATTTTATAATTTCATATCGTTTGACTATATTTTATAATTTCATATCGTTTGTATATATTTTATAATTTCATATCGTTTGACTATATTTTATAATTTCATATCGTTTGACTATATTTTATAATTTCATATCGTTTGTATATATTTTATAATTTCATATCGTTTGTATATATTTTATAATTTCATATCGTTTGTATATATTTTATAATTTCATATCGTTTGTATATATTTTATAATTTCATATCGTTTGACTATATTTTATAATTTCATATCGTTTGTATATATTTTATAATTTCATATCGTTTGTATATATTTTATAATTTCATATCGTTTGACTATATTTTATAATTTCATATCGTTTGTATATATTTTATAATTTCATATCGTTTGTATATATTTTATAATTTCATATCGTTTGTATATATTTTATAATTTCATATCGTTTGTATATATTT
Organism: Euprymna scolopes; assembly: GCF_053919585.1. Lineage (NCBI taxonomy): Eukaryota > Metazoa > Mollusca > Cephalopoda > Sepiida > Sepiolidae > Euprymna > Euprymna scolopes. The sequence goes on from NC_136509.1 coordinate 103,448,408, forward strand.
TATAATTTCATATCGTTTGTATATATTTTATAATTTCATATCGTTTGTATATATTTTATAATTTCATATCGTTTGTATATATTTTATAATTTCATATCGTTTGACTATATTTTATAATTTCATATCGTTTGACTATATTTTATAATTTCATATCGTTTGTATATATTTTATAATTTCATATCGTTTGTATATATTTTATAATTTCATATCGTTTGACTATATTTTATAATTTCATATCGTTTGTATATATTTTATAATTTCATATCGTTTGTATATATTTTATAATTTCATATCGTTTGTATATATTTTATAATTTCATATCGTTTGACTATATTTTATAATTTCATATCGTTTGTATATATTTTATAATTTCATATCGTTTGTATATATTTTATAATTTCATATCGTTTGACTATATTTTATAATTTCATATCGTTTGACTATATTTTATAATTTCATATCGTTTGTATATATTTTATAATTTCATATCGTTTGTATATATTTTATAATTTCATATCGTTTGACTATATTTTATAATTTCATATCGTTTGTATATATTTTATAATTTCATATCGTTTGTATATATTTTATAATTTCATATCGTTTGTATATATTTTATAATTTCATATCGTTTGTATATATTTTATAATTTCATATCGTTTGACTATATTTTATAATTTCATATCGTTTGTATATATTTTATAATTTCATATCGTTTGTATATATTTTATAATTTCATATCGTTTGACTATATTTTATAATTTCATATCGTTTGACTATATTTTATAATTTCATATCGTTTGTATATATTTTATAATTTCATATCGTTTGTATATATTTTATAATTTCATATCGTTTGTATATATTTTATAATTTCATATCGTTTGTATATATTTTATAATTTCATATCGTTTGTATATATTTTATAATTTCATATCGTTTGACTATATTTTATAATTTCATATCGTTTGTATATATTTTATAATTTCATATCGTTTGTATATATTTTATAATTTCATATCGTTTGTATATTTTTTATAATTTCATATCGTTTGTATATATTTTATAATTTCATATCGTTTGTATATATTTTATAATTTCATATCGTTTGTATATATTTTATAATTTCATATCGTTTGACTATATTTTATAATTTCATATCGTTTGTATATATTTTATAATTTCATATCGTTTGTATATATTTTATAATTTCATATCGTTTGTATATATTTTATAATTTCATATCGTTTGACTATATTTTATAATTTCATATCGTTTGTATATATTTTATAATTTCATATCGTTTGTATATATTTTATAATTTCATATCGTTTGTATATATTTTATAATTTCATATCGTTTGTATATATTTTATAATTTCATATCGTTTGACTATATTTTATAATTTCATATCGTTTGTATATATTTTATAATTTCATATCGTTTGTATATATTTTATAATTTCATATCGTTTGTATATATTTTATAATTTCATATCGTTTGACTATATTTTATAATTTCATATCGTTTGTATATATTTTATAATTTCATATCGTTTGTATATATTTTATAATTTCATATCGTTTGTATATATTTTATAATTTCATATCGTTTGTATATATTTTATAATTTCATATCGTTTGTATATATTTTATAATTTCATATCGTTTGTATATATTTTATAATTTCATATCGTTTGACTATATTTTATAATTTCATATCGTTTGTATATATTTTATAATTTCATATCGTTTGTATATATTTTATAATTTCATATCGTTTGTATATTTTTTATAATTTCATATCGTTTGTATATATTTTATAATTTCATATCGTTTGTATATATTTTATAATTTCATATCGTTTGTATATATTTTATAATTTCATATCGTTTGACTATATTTTATAATTTCATATCGTTTGTATATATTTTATAATTTCATATCGTTTGTATATATTTTATAATTTCATATCGTTTGTATATATTTTATAATTTCATATTGTTTGACTATATTTTATAATTTCATATCGTTTGTATATATTTTATAATTTCATATCGTTTGTATATATTTTATAATTTCATATCGTTTGTATATATTTTATAATTTCATATCGTTTGTATATATTTTATAATTTCATATCGTTTGTATATATTTTATAATTTCATATCGTTTGTATATATTTTATAATTTCATATCGTTTGTATATATTTTATAATTTCATATCGTTTGACTATATTTTATAATTTCATATCGTTTGTATATATTTTATAATTTCATATCGTTTGTATATATTTTATAATTTCATATCGTTTTTATATATTTTATAATTTCATATCGTTTGACTATATTTTATAATTTCATATCGTTTGTATATATTTTATAATTTCATATCGTTTGTATATATTTTATAAATTCATATCGTTTGTATATATTTTATAATTTCATATCGTTTGTATATATTTTATAATTTCATATCGTTTGTATATATTTTATAATTTCATATCGTTTGTATATATTTTATAATTTCATATCGTTTGACTATATTTTATAATTTCATATCGTTTGTATATATTTTATAATTTCATATCGTTTGTATATATTTTATAATTTCATATCGTTTGTATATTTTTTATAATTTCATATCGTTTGTATATATTTTATAATTTCATATCGTTTGTATATATTTTATAATTTCATATCGTTTGTATATATTTTATAATTTCATATCGTTTGACTATATTTTATAATTTCATATCGTTTGTATATATTTTATAATTTCATATCGTTTGTATATATTTTATAATTTCATATCGTTTGTATATATTTTATAATTTCATATCGTTTGTATATATTTTATAATTTCATATCGTTTGTATATATTTTATAATTTCATATCGTTTGTATATATTTTATAATTTCATATCGTTTGTATATATTTTATAATTTCATATCGTTTGTATATATTTTATAATTTCATATCGTTTGACTATATTTTATAATTTCATATCGTTTGTATATATTTCATAATTTCATATCTTTTTTAGATATTTTATAATTTCATATCGTTTGACTATATTTTATAATTTCATATCGTTTGTATATATTTTATAATTTCATATCGTTTGTATATATTTTATAATTTCATATAGTTTGTATATATTTTATAATTTCATACCTTTTTTACATATTTTATAATTTCATATCGTTTGTATATATTTTATAATTTCATATCGTTTGTATATATTTTATAATTTCATATCGTTTGTATATATTTTATAATTTTATATCTTTTTTACATATTTTATAATTTCATATTTTTTTCTATATATTTTATAATTTCCTAATTCGCATAAATGCTTTTTTTGCGGCTACTCCTGCCAATATCCTCGCAAGCCAGCGAGTTTCCAGCTTCTGCTTATATTTTACCACGCGCTCTGTTACATTTTTATTTTCATCACAATCCGTGAAATTGGCCATTTTTTAAATCAAATTGATTGATTGCCTGCTCTAGTTATTGACCCACCCCGCAGTATACCGAGAGGAAGCTTCACATGCCCCTCCATAATGAGTTAGTCCGCAGTACATCGTGGTCTACATTGCACTGCAGAAAATCTACTATTTATTTTATAACGTTATCTGTAAATAATGGCCAAACTAAAAATTTTGACATGCAAAAGTCAAGTAACATGGTTCAATTGTGATCTAAACAGAATTACTTCAAACGCGCCTCCGTCTTATCAAAGAACCAACTATTGATTTTATGAAATCATTTTTTATATAATCACTTGAATTAAAGTTAAACATAAAAAGGTCAAGTGTCATGTTCATTTGCGCTCTAAACAGAAACATTAATTTCGATCGCGCTCCGGTCTTATAAAAAGACTACGGTTTATTTTATAGGCTGGTCCTTTCTGCTTGTGCGGTGATAAAACTTCTCAAATTCACTTGTGATGTTAGATTGTATAAAAGTGTTAACTTTGATCAAAATCGGACTTTATTTCCTATACCAAATCCTACGCAAAAACTTTCTGACACATCAAGGATGGAATACTGCTGCCATATCTGGGCAGAAGCTGCTAAAAACAGCCTATCCTGCCTTGACAGAGTACAAAATAGACTTCGTGGCTTAGTGGCGGATGCCCTTTTCTCTACCCTGCAACCTCTCTCCCACAGAAGAGACGTTGCGAGCCTATCCTTGTTTTATCGTTATTTCCATGGCAGGTGCTCGTCTGAACTCCAATCTCTGGTCCCCCTCACCAATCTTTCACGAAAAACACCCGTCTAGCTGAATCCAGTGTGAAAAAATTCCCCCACTCTTTATCTGTGCCTAAATCAAAACGTGGATTCCATGAACAAAGCTTCTTTCTTAGAACTGCACGCCTGTGGAACTCTGTTCCGTCTGCCTGCTTCCCACCTGACTACAACTTGGAGTTCTTCAAGTCCAACGTTAACAAATTCCTAATAAACCGCCCCCTTAAGTAAACACTTCATCAAATCTCCACACTAACGTACTGTACTTGCAATAACCCTTATCCCTGAGTGGCTTCCGGGCATTGATAAGTGGTGACCACCGTGTAAAAAAAAAAAAGTACCTTCGTGTGATATTTTATAAAAAAATAATCGGTCGAGCCGTTTTAGAATCTATAAGGAACGAACTCTCACGCACACACACAGCCAAAGTTCATTTTATATAATAGTAAAGATTGGTCCGTTGTATTCTTTTCTTTCCCAAACAACTTTTCTCCCCCCCCCCATCTGTCCCCTTAAGGCACAACATTTTTCTTCATTTTTCTACTTCTTTTGTGACTTTCCATGTTTTGGAATACATTGACCAGGTCACGTATTATTATTATTTCCTACGTTTCAAATCCGTTTTTTATATATGGATTTTAAGACTTCGGATACCCACATACAAACGACTTCCTTTTTATCGAGCATGTTTGGAGGGGAAGGGGTTCCGTGTCAGATTCTCACAAGAGCCAGTTCCATACGTGTGCCGGCCTTCAGTGGTTAGGATCATTTTAGTTTGCTGCGCGAGTGTCTTTGTGTACCGACTTAAGGCCAGTTAGCATTAATGAGACGACACACAAAAGAAAAACAACAGCAAATTTCAAACGAAACTTGCAACCATACAAAATAAAAAGTTCGTTTACAAAACGCGATGGCCGCCATTTTGAAAATTGGTTATCCACCACAAAAAAAAAAAAAAAAATCGCTGCATTGATTGACCTAGCAACACCTCAAAATTATCCACCATTATAATAAAGACCAAGGTGTATTTGTTTGTATATACATCAATGAATATATGTCAATGCCGTCTCAATTTCACCCTTTCTTTCTCTTGACCCAGTTGTAAAATACGCTTAAATATGATATTTTAATTCATGCAGATTTCGTATTTATTATTATAGAGCCAATACTCTATTGATTATTACATTGTACTCAATTTATACTAGTAATTTCAAAAAGTTTTTTTAAAAAAATGACTTGGGTACCATCAGCTAGAATCGAAACCAACACATATAAGGCCATAGAATTAGTCGTTACTATTTGAGTATTTGATCAATAGATCAATGGATATATTTTTGGATTATATTTTCACTCCAAACAAGGCACAGTTCCACTTTGATGTAGGAGGCTACAATCAGGGACATAAGTTGCAGGATACTATGTAGGGGGTTGAGCAGCAAGATGTATGTTTACATTACGCTTAAACTTCTGCATGCCAGTACAGTTGGGGAAGCAGGAGTTTGGAAGAGAATTGCAAAGTCTAGCAGTTCTGAGGAAGAAACTATTAGAGTAGAAAGCTTTCTTACATCTAGATATCTCTACTGTGTAGGGGTGGGATTTTGCTGGTTGTTGAGTTTGTTGGCTGTATTTCCGTCGAGGAGGCACAAGGGGTTGTTGTTGGAGCATTCACCATTAAAATACTTGTAAAACAGGCAGAGGAATGCAACATTTCGTCGATGGGACAGGGGTTGAAGCTTGGATGACAATTCAGGACCTATCAGGTTGACGACTCTCTTTTGAACCCTGTCCAGGAGTGAGAGACTAGTAGCAGATGACCCAGCCCAGATGTAACAACAACAGTCCATACATGGCCTTGTGGAGGTACGAGATATTTTCAGGTGTAAATTGATATGAATAAAGTTAACATTCAACTTACTTTTTAAATGTATACGGAGAAAGGTAGTTTGATTAAAGCACTGCTGTCAAATAGATATGGAGAAGTATAAGAAGGTTATATAGCAATGCAGGGAACCGGCTGTTGTACTGGAGTGCTGTGTGAACAAAAATGAATTAATTAAAGAAGGTCTTATTTGCTTTGTTATTTTTTAACTTCGTATATCCATTTATTTTTCAAAATAATCACAATACAAATCAGTAAATATGAACGTAATATTTGATATAACTGGGATGGTGCGGGTCTTAATATTTCGAGAATAAGACCTCTTTATCAGAAGGAAAGGCACCAAAGAATTCCTTAAGGAACATTAAAATATTCTTTATATATATATATACTAGCGGTAGGGGGGTACCCGGCGTTGGCCGGGTGTTTGGAGGTGTGTTGTTGGGGTGGGGGTAGATCAAAACATGGCTGGGTGCTTGGAGGTGTAAAAGAAAAAAGTTTTAGTTGGAAGATAGGCTTGAACCCCAAAGCCTTGACGCGAAGGTGGAACGAAAGGGGAAAAAAGCCAGACATCTAACCATCTCGGCCACGTGGGTAGAGGGTTTAATAAGCGTGTTAAGTGAATGTTTATAAACTGAAATTGACAGATGCGAGGAAGTTAATTCGCGTGATGTTTGACCTTGAAACATCACGTAAGCAATGGTTGTTCAGCAGTTAAGATTTTGTGCGAGAGCTTTTACCGAACTTTTGGGAACGAAAAGCAGCTCCCCCCGTTTATTAGGGGAGTGTCTCGAATTGAACGCAACTGTCTGATATGAAAAGCCGACATTGACCAAACGTTACATCGCTTTCTGGAGACCACTGGCCGTGGGCCAGGAAGTTAATATTCGAATCGCGTTTCACTTTTTTTATACCGAAAAACCAAAGCAACACGCGGCGATCCAAAATATAGAATATTTAACGTTTCAAAATCAGGCAAATTAAATAGACAGAGGACCCCCGTTGTTAACTCGTAAATATTATGATTTAGACGTAATATAAAAAGTTTTAAGAATGAGCGCCCCCCCCGCAAGAACCCGCCGGAAAAAAGCCTTTTGCGGACATACACAAAAAGCATACACACACACACACACACACACACACACACATTTTCGCTTTTATATATATATATAGATTATCTATTTTATATATTTGTTGATTATTATTTGGTTTAATTTTCGCTAAAATTAAACAAAAAATTTAAATTATTTTCTCTTGTTTCTCCTCCCTTTTATCATCTGTGTCAACAGTCCTCCTCCTCCTCCTCCTCCTCCTCCTCTTCTTCTTCCTCCTCCTCCTCCACGTCATCATCACCCTCATGATCATCACAGGGAGGTGACGGTGGTTCAACGACGTATGTTGAAAATCTGGGTGTGCCTCGTTCGAACCAGGTTCGTTCCACATATTTTCACTGATATACTTCTAGAACGAATTCTTAAGAGAGAGATACCAGAGAAACAAATGCCAACAAAATCATCATCATCATCATCACCACCATCATCATGATCATCAATAATTATCATCAGCATCATCGTTTTCATTCTTCTTTATGTATATCTCGTCGTCCTCCTCCTCCTCCTCCTCATCATCATCATCATTATCATCAACAACAATGATGTTCAACAAAACTCATCATCATCATCATCAGCAGCAGCAACCATTATCATCAGCATCATCGTTGTCATTCTTCTCCATCTCTCCCTACTCCTCCTTCTCCTTCTCATCATCATCCCCATCATCGTCATCATCATCATTATTTCCTTAATTATTGTTCAATTTTAAAATCACCGTCTTGACTCTGGGCATTAACTTGCACAAAGGTTAACTGGTCACTACAATGGTTGACAAATCAACGTTAAAGCTCTTTTTTTTTTCTTTTTTTGCAAAACATGTTTTTTGTATTATTATTATTATTATTATTATTATTATTATTATTATTATTATTATTATTATTATTATTATTATTCCTTACTCCTTATTTCTTATTATATTAAATTACACTCGACTATTGTTAGTTGTCGTATTCCCTTTCTCCTTTCTACAGCCAGCGCAATACCGCACATCTGCCGATTTCAAATCGGCGGCCATTTTTGTTGACATTTTCGTTGAGATGAAAAGTTGAGGTGAATGCAAGCCCACCACGCATGCGTCCCATTACGCCGCCCTGCATGCTCCGACCAACATATGCTGCTCCACTTGAGTCAAATCAATCATTTTCACCATTATTTGCCGTCATTTTTTTTCTTTCCTTTTCCTTTTTTTTATTCCAGCCTTTTCGCAATTGTTAGCTTTTGTTTGGTCATACGCTCAATTTCCCTTGTAGATTCGCGATTAAAATTCTGTTGTTGTTATTTTTTTGTTTTGTTTACTTTTGAAGGTGGGGGTCATTTTTTGTAAGGGTAATTCGTTTTTTTTTTTTTTTTTTTTTTGGTAATAACACTATTTTGTTTTTAATAAGCAACGCTTTTCTTTTCTTACTTTCCGGCTACTTTATTATTATTATTATTATTTCGTTTTTGATTCTTTATTAGACTTGCCGGTCGTAAAATATACTTAAATATATTTTAACTCACGTAGATATCGTATTTATTATTACAGAGTCAATTCTCTATTGATTATTGTATTGTACCAAATATATAACAGCGATTTCAAAAATAAAAAATAAAAATAACTTGAGCGCCATCAGCTAGATTCGAAACCGAAGCAATTAGCGCTTCAACCGCGTTTCCTACCGATGTAGCTGTCGAGAGATAGATTATTTAGTGACTTGAAAAAATGAATTGAATTTGGGCATGCGCAGAAGTAATAGAAATATGTCGGCAAGTTGAAATGAACATCTTCCATTTCAACTTCTATTTCATATTTCTGTACGCATTATAAATCCATCAAAACAAAGATTTTACTCGTTATAAACCATCCTTGGTGTATAACTACTAGTGTTATGTGACCAGTAGTTTAAGAGTTCATCGGTTAAATATTTACACACCGATACACACGTACATCTACTGCATAATTTATTTAAAAGATTTGTTGCTGTTTTTTTTTCCTTTTTTTTTTCCCGTGCGCCTTTTTTGCCCCACATTTTCTCTTTCATTTTCAGATGTTTTTATTTATTTTTTACATACATATTTTAACAGCGAAAGTTTGTTTTTTATTTGCATTTAATTCAGTTTTCCATTATTGATTTGTTTTTTTTTTGTTTTTTTTGTTTTTTTTTATTCTCCCCCTCTTTCTCCCTGGTACTTTTTTCTTTCGTTTTAGTTTCCAATCTGTACCGCATTTCTTTATACATCGATACACACACACACACACACACACACACACACACACACACACACACACACACACATGGCAACACATAAATACATTGAGAACCTTTCCTGTTCTTTCTCTATTAACCAGCCTCCTTCGTCCCGACGACTACTTGCTACAAACACGTGTAAACTAACTACTCTCTCCTTCAACAGGCCTGACTTAAGTCTAATATTCGTCTCCACATCAGGAAATCTTCTCACAACTACTATAAATACAAGCGCGCACGAACACTCAACTCTCCTAACCTGTTTCGCTCATGTACACGCTACTAACGAAGATGACAAATAAAGCTATTTATTGAAACTCCACTTCTTTGTCTCTTATTCTCTGTCTCTGTCTCTGTCTCTCCCTATATATATATATATATATATATATATATATATATATATATATATATATATATATATATCTCCCTATATATATATATATATATATATATATATATATATAGAGAGAGAGAGAGAGAGAGAGAGAGAGAGAAAGAGAGAGAGAGGGAGATGAAACATATTCAAAACATATCGCTAAAACCAAAAACAAAACATCTAAGTTAATCGCAATATATCCAGACAGTTGGCGAGATGGTCCAGGGGTAAGGGGTTAGGTTCATTACCGTGGGGTCCCGATTTCGAATCTCGCTAGATACAACCACTCTGATGAGTCGTAGACGACGAAACACGTGTCAGTGAATAATGACATTTTAAAAATAATATATATATATATATATATATACTGAGTTGGATATATATATATATATATATATATATATATATATATATATATATATATATATATATATATATATACCGAGTTGGAGTTGGAGATTCTAACCGTTGCGATATATATATATATATATGTATGATCAACACTGCTGGGGAGCCATGATGTAATACACTGTTTTGTTTTTAAATCCCCGAAACAGTGTTTCATGGTAAACAACTGATGATCCCTTGAAAAATAAAAAAATTGGTATTATAGTAAATTTGAGAGTTGATGCAGTGATTGCAGGTAATTAAATGACTTACTGACTAGATGTTTTTTTAACGAATGATAAAAAATAATTTTTTGTATGGTTTCAAATGTTAAAAACTTCAAAGACTATATATATATATATATATATATATATATATATATATATATATATATATATATATCGCAACGTTGCGATATATATATATATATATCGCAACGTTGCGATATATATATATATATATATATATATATATATATATATATATATATCGCAACGGTTAGAAGCTCCAACTCTCGTTTGGTCGGTCGGGTTTCGATCCTGACTTGAGGTAGTTACTTGTTTAGTCGCACTGATGAGCTGTGAAACAGCGAAACTGTGCTGTATGTGGATGACTATATATATATATGATTGTTGAACTGGATTAAATCCGACGATATGAAAAAGAATGGAGGTGGAAGGACCTGAATACTCAATGTTTCGCCAGGACCATCCCTCTTGAAAAAGCCCGCATAAATCGGGCGAAACATTGAGTATTCAGATCCTTCCACCCCCATTCTATTTCACATATATATTAATAAAGTATATCTTGCTCTTTATTAAATTAAGCACTATCAATAACCTCATTAAATTTATTAGATATCGTTCGGAGTGATACCTAGTAAATTTAATGCGGTTATTAAGAGTGCTCAGTTTAATGAAGAGCAATATATTCTTTATTATGTTTATTTATATAAATATAAATAGCGACGTATGTGTCCGTGGCAAACTCTTATGTATGCACATATGTAGCTAATGATGTTTTATGAATAAATATTTTATAAACTGTTCATTTATCGAGCACTCTTTAATAAACGCAAGAATTTCAGTGGGTTTAGATCTAGGTAATTATATATATATATATATATATATATATATATATATATATATATATATATATATATATATATATATATATATATACGTTCACATACACCTTTCACGATAAAGCTAGAACCGAGAATTAGATAGAATCGAGCAATTGCATCGACAACGGATAACGCCAGACCCGAAGTAGGTTTCGATGTACTGCATCTCATCAGTTACGTGATCCGACATTGTAGAAAAAGCGGTTCATCCTTCGTAGGGACGTTGTCCCTCAACAAATAGGTTGTTCCGAAATCGTGTCTAGGGAGTCGGCTAATTTCAGTTAATGTTTGTAGATGTGATATCTACCGCCTGCATACCAGCAGTAACTATCTTAGTTGTATAGGACGCGTTACTTGTCACATCGTAGGATGTAGAACTGGATAAAAATATAAGAATTTAAAAAATCGAGGCATAGTCAATAGATTGCGCCGTGGCTCATTTGATTAGGTCGTCAGTATTGCCCACTTCATGAGTGCGACGACCTGGGTTCACACCTCACTGATGAGATGCAGTACATCGAAAAACACTTCGGGTCTAGCGTTGTCGTTGTCGGTGCCATTGCTCGATTCTATTTAATTCTGGATTCTAGGTTTATCGTGAAAGGTGTATGTGAACGAGTATTTATATATTTATCTATAATCTCCTCTTAATGTCTAATATATATATATATATATATATATATATATATATATATATATATATATATAAAATAAATTTTTGAATTTCCAACGTCTTTTTTCCGTTTCTCTGAAATAGAACTGCGTCACACTGTGCACGTGAAACATTTTCAAATATTTTGTACTGGTATTTTTTGTTTCTTAATCTCATTCATCCAGAGGAAGTCTCGAAATAAAGACGAAACGTTGATGAACACATAATACGGTTTGTTCCTTTTTATTTTCTCTCTATTTTGTCGGAATACTATTTCCATCATTTTCATCACACACACACACACACACACACACACACACACACACACACACACACACACACACACACATATATATATATATATATATATATATATATATATATATATATATATATATTCATTCAATATACTATTTTGTTCTCAAAAGAAACTGCCCTTAGGGATTATATAGAATGTAATTCGTTTAAAAAAAAAACTAAATCGCCGGAGAAAAGCAAAGATCTAAATAAAGAAAAAATATAAGAAAAAGAAAGATTAGATCGCCGGGAACGGACAAATGGCAAAATTGGACGTTGGTCATGCGGCGTCAAGCAATATCAATAGTCACTTAGAACCTATTCTTTCTCTCGATACCAACGCGCTCCATCCAACGAACCACTGACATAAATCGTGGCATTCTTTTCAAATCCGTTGAAGCCTTTTAGTAAAAATCGGGAAAACATAATGAAACCAATGACGTCGGTTATGAGACAAAAGGGAGAGGGGTGTGCGGTGAATGGCTTGCTCTCTGCAGCGATAAACTTTTTTGTTGTTTGTTTTTTTTTAGACTTTTCTTTTATTTTTTGTCTCGTTCTGACTTAATTTAATAACCAAAATTGGACGAAACGTATATCCTTCAATTTATTCCTGATTTTTCTCCTTTTTGTTTTTATTATATTTTTTGTTTATCTTCTTCATCATTTTTCCTTTTCTTTTTCTTCTTCAGAATTTTTTCATTTTCTTCATAATTATATTTTATTTCTTACAACATTTTTCCTAGTTTTTCTTTCTTCAGAATTTTTCTCTTTCTTCATAATTTTTTCTTTCTTTTTCTTCTTCTTTTGAATTTTTCTTTTACTTCGTCATTTTTCTTTTTCATAATTTTTCTTCATTATTTTCCTTTTACTTCTTCATAATTATTTATTCTTAACAATTTTTCTTCCTTTTTCTTCTTTATAATTGTTTTATTTAATTATTTTTCTTTTTCTTTTTCTTCACAATTTTTCTTTTTCTATTTCTCCTTCATAATTTTTTCATTATTTCCCCCATTCTTTTTCAGAATTGCTTTTTCTTCATCATTTTCTTGTTCTTTTTCTTTTTTATAATTTTTCCTTCTTATTATTTCTTCATCATTTTTCCTTCTTTTTATACTACAAGATTTTACTGTATCTTTTTTCTGTGTTTTCTTCATAATTTTATTTTTTCTTCATAATTTTTTTCTTTATAATTTATTATTTCGTCGTAATTTTATTTTTCTTTATAATTTTTTTCTTTATAATTTTATTTTTTCTTCGTAATTTAATTTTTTCTTTATAATTTTTTTTCTTTATAATTTTATTTTTTCTTCATAATTTTATTTTTTCTTCATAATTTTTTTCTTTATAATTTTATTTTTTCTTCGTAATTTTATTTTTTCTTCATAATTTTTTTTCTTTATAATTTTATTTTTTCTTCATAATTTTATTTTTTCTTTATAATTTTTTTTCTTTATAATTTTATTTTTTCTTCGTAATTTTATTTTTTCTTTATAATTTTTTTCTTTATAATTTTATTTTTTCTTCATAATTTTATTTTTTCTTCATAATTTTTTTTCTTTATAATTTTATTTTTTCTTCGTAATTTTATTTTTTCTTTATAATTTTTTCTTTTTCTCCTACATAAGTATCCTTTTTCTTTGTGATTTTTCTTTGTCTTTTTCAGAAGTTTTTTTTTCTCATTAGTTCAGTTTTTTTTGTTCTCCATATTTTACCTTCATCATTTTTCTTTTTCTTCATTAATTTATTTAATTTTACAGTTTTTTCTTCATCATTATTCCTTTTTTATTTATTTTTTCGCCCAGAGTTTTGTTTTTTCCTTCTTAAAAATTTCTCTTTTTCTTCATTATTTGATCTTTTTCATACATACATTTATATATTGGTTGTTCAAATTTTCGACACAAACCGATTAAAAAGCTTGCCCTATATTTGAATACCCTTTATGTAAAGTTTCAAATGTTTAGATCAGAAAGTGTCTGGGTAATTTGGTAGAAACCGCAAAGGTCAATTTTTTAAAACTTTGACCCCTATTATGACCCCTTAAGATTTATTGTTTGGGGCTCAAATCAAGTTATTAAGTTAGATCCATGTCCAATGAACCTCAAGTATTTAGACCCAAAATTGTCGGAGGAGTTTGGTAAAGTTCTCAAAGGTCAAATCGTTGAACTTTGACCTCTTGACACCCAAATTTCTGGCCGAAAACCGATTAGAAAGATTTTCTCAAATCTCACTACCCTGTATATTAAATTTCGAGTCTGTAGACTGAAAATTGACAGAGTTATTGCGTAGGGAAATGTACACAGACAGACGCATACACAGACAAACACTTTCACTTATATATATATATATATATATATATATATATATATATATATAAATGAAAGTATCTGTGTGTGTGTGTGTGTGTGTGTGTGTGCATTTCCCTACGAAATAACTCTGTCAATTTTCAATAGAGATTTGACATAAGGGATATTGAGATTTGGGAAAATCTTCTTAATCAGTTTTCAGCCAGAAATTTGACTTTCAAGCGATGAAAGTTTAACGATTTGACTTTTGAAAAATCTACCAAACTCCCCCGTCAACTTTGGGTCTAAACACTCGAAATTTTAAATGTAGGTTACTTGGACATAGATAAAACTTTTTAATTTGAGCAAAAAAGAACACAATGATAAGAGGTTAAAATTAGGGTCAATTTAAAAAAAAATTGCCCTCTGCGATTTCTACCAAATTACTCAGTTAATTTCTGGTCTAAACATTTGAAATTTTACGTAAACGGTATTCAGAGATAGGGCAAGCTTTTTAATCGGTTTCGGTCGAAAATTTGAGCAGCCAAGGGATCACAGTTTAAAAGATTTTACCTTTGCGGTTTCTAGCAAACTACTCAGCCAATTTTGGGGTATAACAACTTAAAATTTATATGTAACGGATAGTCAGACATGCGACAAGCATTTGAATCAGTGTTGAGGCTAACATTTGGCTGCCAAAAGGTCAAAGATGAAAGAGTTGACCATTGCAAATTCTACCAAATTGTTCCGCCAATTTTGGCTCTAAACACTTGCAATTTTAGATGTATGTAATTTGGACATGGGTAAAGCTTTTTATTTTGATTTGAGATCAAAATAATAAATATCAAGGTGTCAAAATTGGAGTCAAAGTTATAAAAAATTTACCTTTGCAGTCTCTACGAAATTACTCAGACAATTTTTGGTCTAAACATTTGAAATCTTACATATATATATATATATATATATATATATATATATATATATATATATATATATATATATATATATAAAAGTGAACGTGTCTGTGTGTGTGTGTCTGTGTACAGTTCCCTACGCAATAACTCTGTCAATTTTAAGCCTACAGATTCGAAATTTGATATAATCGATGTGATCGGGCTTCGGCTACAAATTCGGCTGTTAAAGGGGTCAAACTTCAACGATTTGACCTTTGAGAACTCTACCAAACTCCTCCTACAATTTGGGGTCTAAACACGTGAAATTTTAGTATACGTTCCTTGGACATGGACCTAACTTAATAACTTGATTTGAGCCCTAAACAATAAATTTTAAGCGGGCATAATAGGGGTCAAGGTTAAAAAATTGACCATTTTTTTCTGTTTTGTTCAGCATACACCTCAAAACACCCGGGCAACGCCGGGCTTAAATGCTAGTATATATATATATATATATATATATATATATATATATATATATATATATATATATATATATATAAGGCGCGTTATTACAAACAGACAGATGAATGTAAAATTTTCGGGTCCCATTGCTACGAATAAATGCTAGTTATTTTTATTTTTATTTTTATTTTTTTTACACCTTAACACATTCACCATCTCTCGCGTTTTCTGTTTGAAATGTCGCAACATTGATCGATGATAAAAGACTCAGTGAATTCCCAGCCAATTGACAACACGTGTCATCTGTTTAAACTTCAAAGACGGGACGCCGATACCCTCGCTTCGATTATTCGCAGCGAATCTGATCGACACCTAATAAGCAAAAAAAAAAAATTTTCTTTAATTTATTTTGCGTGTGTGTCCGTGTCAGTCTCAATCGTGTAAAGGTGCCGGCAGCACAATGTATTTTCACTTGTTCGTTTTATTTTTTTTTTCATTTAATTTTTTTGACATTATTTCTTTCTGAAGTCTTACTTTTCATTTTCTCTTTTTCCAATATTATTGTTTTTTTTTTTTTCAGTTCTTTCTTCCTTTTTGCTTTCATCTTATTTCCAGTTTTTCTTTCCTTTTTTTTTCTTTGCTTTATATCGATTAATGTTTTTTCTTTTTTAACTTTCCAGTGTGAGACGTTTTATTTTCTCGTCTCTTTTTCTGAATGTCACGTGATTTTATATGACGTATATGAGAAAACTAGTTAAATATAGTTTTTGCTTACAAAATTTTTGACGGTCAGTTCGTACCGGTAAATAAATGAATAAATTAAGGCACGACAAATCAAAGCACGGCAAATTAAGGCACAGAACTGGCTCTAAGTCATTCTCTTATCGTGTGATATATTGGAACGACAAATTAAGGCACGACAAATTAAGAAACGACAAATTAAGGCACAACAAATAAAGGTACAAGAAAGTAAAGCATGTCAAATTAAGGCACGACAAATTAAAGCGCAACAAATTAAGGCACGACAAATTAAGATACCACAAAATAAAGCATGTCATATTAAGGTACGACAAATTAAGGCACGACGAATTAATGTACAACGAAGTAAAACATGTTAAATTAAGTTACAACAAATTGCTTATGCTATTTTGTTCGTTAAAAATCGTTTCCCCCCCCCCAGACTGAGACGAAAAGAACGAGTTAATAATTAAAACATATAAAGTTCAATAAAAAATAACTGTTTACTTTTTTTAATAATAAATGCTTTCATTTGTTTTTTTTTGTACTTTTTCATAAAAAGTTTTCAGTTTTAAAGTAAGTTTGAATTTTTTGCATTTTTAATTATATTTTTAATTTTTTCGCATTTTTATGGTAAGTTTGGTTTGCGTATATTTTATAACAAGTTTTTTTTTTTTTGCATTTTTCGATGGTAATTTGGATGTTTCACATTTTTATACTAAGTTATTAGTAAGTTTGGTTTTTGCATTTTTTAATGATAATTTAGAATTTTTTTGTATTTTTATAGTAAGTTTTATTTTTGCATGTTTAATGGTTATTTTGATTTTTTTCACATTTTTATAGTAAGTTTTTTTTTTCATTTTTATCGTAAGATTTTTTTTTTGTATTTTTCATATTAAATGTTTTACAAGAAATGCTGCTGCAAAATAAAAATATCAAAAACTTATTTAATTCCCCAAAATCTATGCTCATCAGTTTTAAAACGGAGCTTTTAAAAAAAAAATTTTACAAATGTTTTAGACTAAAAAATGACATGGCAGTCGATCTAAATCGGTTGCTCCTTATTGTTCCTGATATAAGAATCTCAGGTTGCTCAAGTCACGTGCCTAATTATCACAATTATCAGCAGGAGTCGTTGTGCCTTAATTTACGTACATCAATTATATATAGTTTCTGCTTTTTCTGTTTGTTTTTTTATAGTTTTATTATCATTTTGTTCTAGCTAGGGATGGGGCATCCTACTAAGGGCTAGATATTCACCAACTATTTCATACATTTTAACCAAGAGATCTTTTTTTAATTCTAACCGTCTCTTTCAGTGTAATTGTTTGAATTTCTTTGCACTTTGTTCATTTGGTACATTTGCCAGCTAGTTTTTAAATCACCTTTTCATGTTCGATTTCTCCTATTATTATTGAAATAATGGAGATCTTCCTAAGATTCCACTTTCTTTTCAGGTCGTACATAAGACTTTGGTATTTCGTTATATTTTATCGCTCAGTTGCTTCTTTTGTCTCCTTGTCCTATATCCATTTCTTCTTCTTCTTCTTCTTCTTCTTCTTCTTCTTCTTCTTCTTCTTCTTGTATCGTGGCATGTTCATGTCGTAGATGAAGTTCTCCATAGGCTTCAGTCCATTGTTGGTCCGATTCCTCTGAAGGCATCACATGATTTTGAACTTGGCATGGGTTGCCATTACCTTTCCCAGCGCAGTGGAATCTGACTTGTCTGTTTGAACATATCCGTTGACCTTAGATAATCTGCATAGCTGCAGTCGAATCACCTAACTTCTTCTTCTTCTTCTTCTTCTTCTTCTTCTTCTTCTTTATCATCATCTTGTATCATGGCATGTTCATGCCGGAGATAAAATCATGGTTAATGTTCTCCATAGGCTTCGGTCCATTCTTGGTCCGATTCCTCTGAAGACATCACATGATTTTGAACTTGACAGAATACATGGGGTTGGGTTGTCATTACCTTCACCAGCGCAGTGGCATCTGACTCACCTGTTTGAACCTATCCGTTGCCCTTAGATCATCCGCATAGCTGCAATTCTTGGCCTTCTAGCCAAGAAGTGGAACGGGTAAGGGTTATCAAATAGACGGGTTTTGGAGGATCCTACTAACAACTGCTTGTATTTTTTCTTCCCCCACCCTCGACACAAATGAATCATTGTATTACCTTTACTGTTATTTTTTTTTACACGCTAATAAAAAATGTTTTAAAAATTTGGTGCTAAGTACGAAAGGGTGAATGCGGTATTATGGTGGAAACAGATACTAGCGAAGAAGAACTTTTGTTTAGAGTTACAAGGATAACCAACGACCCCCATTCCCCACCTTTTTTGAGTTGGCCTTGTGTCTAAGTTTTTGTTCAGTTTGAATTCACATTGTAATTTTAGCCTGAATATTTATTATCTCAAAGTGTAGTATCTGTTCTTTAGATGTTGCCCTTCAATTTCTTGTCCTCTTTCAGTGGAGGAGAAATCCTTCACGACTGAGACCATTTTAAATTTTTGTTCCGTTCTCCACGTTAAAAAACGACTCTGATGTCTAACTCTGTCCCGTGCGGAGGTAAATAGGAACTCTTAATACCATAGAATCGTTGATCTGCAAGCGATTCATCCTCATCCTTTGCCATTCAACGTCCTGCTGCCGACGTCATCAGAGTTACCTCCCCCTAGATGCTTATCTTAACGAAGACTAGGAGTGCATTTCTCCCAGTGAATTAATGCGCCTCCAGATACCAACCTGGAAATTTATTATTTATTTATTATTATTATGTGCATAAGTCGAAACGCAGATTCCATGAACAAAGTTTATTTCCTAAAACTGCCCGCCTGTGGAATTCTATTCCACTGGCCTTCTTCCCAGCCAATTACAATATGACAGTCTTCAAGTTCAATGTAAAACAGTTCTTGTTGAGTCGTTCCCTTAAATATTCCAAATTTGACCATATCTACACTATTAACGATTACTACACTACCATCTTACATTGATTAACCCTCATACTTGAGTGGCCTTCATGCCTTTATAAGTGGTTTGTTAAAAATAATCACATTTTAACAGCCATGCTGGTATGGCCTCTTCTCTCCTCACTAGTCTGGTTAATAAACGATTATAATAACAATAAAGTGCTGTCAGAAATTGGGTAGGTTGTCTATGTGAGGGTTTTCATGTCAAGCCAAAAATAAAAAAAAACTACAAAACAAATCCCTCAAAGTTGGCATATTCTTGATCGGCGTTGCTCTGGATGAAGAATATCTAGAATTTAGAAACAAAAATTATTTATTCTCTGAGGTTCAATTGGGACGAGTTTTCACGTGGGAGGGCGTTTTTTTTTCAGTGTTGTTACGTTCTAATACCTACTCCTTCCAAGAGTAACCTATTGTATAAAAGAGAGTTTTATGTGTATGTGTGTATGTGGATGGTGTCCAGCTAGAGCGATGAAGTAGAAAGAGGAGTTTGAGACATGGAAGGATAAGACATGAGAGTGAAAAAGAGAGACAGATAGGGAGATAATATGTTACACATTTGTCCCGGGCAATACCGGATGGCCCTGCTGCTCTATGTTCTTCCTTTACTGTTTGGCATTTTTATATGAATATCTGTGCGAACACTATCGAAGCGTAACTTTTGTTTCCGTAATTTTTAACGAGCGGTTTGCACTGGTAAATACTTAAACAATAATGTGCTTTGTTCATGGCGGTCTGAGCTTAAAGCAACACCAATCCGTTATCTAGCACCTCATATGTATCTGCATTGCCACAGATGCGCTTGGAGTACGTCGGTCTCTCTTAAACGCATGGGCAGACGGCCCGCAGTAGCAATGCGTACACGTGATAACGGCTATTATTTGTCATTGTTTTTCTTAAATGGTTGTCTTCCATAAGTGCTTTTAGATATCTTTTTTTTTGAATGTGTCATTGGAGTCGCGAGTTGGAAAGACTGCCGTGCGGCAATGGCCATTAGGTTGTTTGATCTTTTGCGTGCCGGAAATGACCGGATACAGACGGCTATCTTTGACCGGATACGTCCGACTAATTGTATCCAATCACACGGATGGGAAACGAATGGAAGAATGACTAAGTAGAAGAGCAGAAGAGAGAAAGTTGATGGAAAACAAAACAAGGAAATAAAAGAAAAGGAAAAAAAAATGTTTCTGATTTTTTGAGATGAGGATTGGTTATTCGCATTCCTTCGATTCATCCGACTACTAATTCTTATCCTGACTGTTATTTTCACAACGTTTCGGTCAATAAAACTTCCAACTCCCTTCAGCTATATCTTGAACTCGGGAATCTTTCTGTCGAACTCGGGAATATTTCTGTCGATCTCGGGAATCTTTCTGTTGAACTCGGGAATCTTTCTGTTGAACTCGGGAATCTTTCTGTTGAACTCGGGAATATTTCTGTCGAACTCGGGAGTCAACACGGAATTCCAAGCTGAACCTTTTATTTAACGAATAGAAATCCTCAGACTGAGGATAGAACCTTTACGCTCCAGAAGTGTGTAACTATCCTTGACAAATATGGCGATTACATCAGCAAGTGAAGACCGCTGTTCAGCAAGTGAAGACCGCTGTTCAGAAGTTGAAAAGAATAAAAAAACAGGCAAAGATGTATATTTTATTTAATGAAATATGCTTAAAAGAATAGATGCTGCCTAAAGACAGGCTCATATATATATATATATATATATATATATATATATATATATATATATATATATATATATATATAGCCTTGGAAATGTTTTAACCTTTAAAACTATATATAAAAAAAGACTTTTATTTGATTTTCATATTTTTTATCATTCGTTGGAAAACTATATAGTCAGTAAGTCATTTAATCACCTGCAACCTTTGCATGAACATTCTTTCTTGAATCCACAACATATATATATTATATAATAAAGTCGTATTCTTGTCTGTTCGCAAGTTGGTCAATAACTACAAAAGGCCCATTGTTTCACAAGTAGTGTTTTATACTGAAAACTAATATGTAATTTTATTGCTGCATATATATATATATATATATATATACATATATATATATATATAAACTATTTATTCAAAAGGAAGAAACATTTCAGAGGTTATCTCATTTACATATTACATTAGAGAAAATCAGTTTTAATAATCAATTGTATATTTTCCATGAAAATTAGTAAAAGAAAAATTTTAAGTATTCCATTTTGAAATATTATGTAAAGTTGATTTAATTAATTTATTTTTTATATATTTTTCATGAAATTAAATTTATTTTTAATTATTATGATAACTAACATCAGCTGCGTTTAAAAACGGAAGTAAGATTTTATTTAATCTATGAGTTATTTCCCTTTAAGCTATGAGATTTTGTTTCCCTGTTGAAATTTCATAGATGAAGATGACTGGTGTAATTGCGCCAAATCCGGGAGTAATTGTGCAAAGTAAAAAAAATCCGGGAGTAATTGTGCAAAGTAAAAAAAATCCGGGAGTAATTGAGCAAAGAAAAAAAAATCCGGGAGTAATTGTGCAAAGTAAAAAAAATCCGGGAGTAATTGTGCAAAGAAAAAAAAACCGGGAGTAATTGTGCAAAGTAAAAAAAATCCGGCAGTAATTGTGCAAAGTCAAAAAAATCCGGGTGTAATTGAGCAAAGTAAAAAAAATCCAGGAGTAATTGAGAAAAGTAAAAAAAATCCAGGAGTAATTGAGAAAAGTAAAAAAAATCCAGGAGTAATTGAGCAAAGTAAAAAAAAATCCGGGAGTAATTGAGCAAAGTAAAAAAATCCGGGAGTAATTGTGCAAAGTAAAAAAAAATCCAGGAGTAATGGTGCAAAGTAAAAAAAATCCAGGAGTAATGGTGCA
This sequence comes from Euprymna scolopes, assembly GCF_053919585.1. Taxonomy (NCBI): domain Eukaryota; kingdom Metazoa; phylum Mollusca; class Cephalopoda; order Sepiida; family Sepiolidae; genus Euprymna; species Euprymna scolopes. The sequence continues at coordinate 103,470,944 of NC_136509.1, forward strand.
AAGTAAAAAAAATCCGGAAGTAATTGTGCAAAGTAAACAAAAATCCAGGAGTAATGGTGCAAAGTAAAAAAAATCCAGGAGTAATTGTGCAAAGTAAAAAAAATCCAGGAGTAATTGAGCAAAGTAAAAAAAATCCGGGAGTAATTGTGCAAAGTAAAAAAAAACCGGGAGTAATTGAGCAAAGTAAAAAAAATCCGGGAGTAATTGTGCAAAGTAAAAAAAAACCGGGAGTAATTGAGCAAAGTAAAAAAATCCGGGAGTAATTGTGCAAAGTAAAAAAAATCCGGGAGTAATTGTGCAAAGTAAAAAAAATCCGGGAGTAATTGAGCAAAGTAAAAACATCCGGGAGTAATTGTGCAAAGTAAAAAAAATCCGGGAGTAATTGAGCAAAGTAAAAAAAATCCGGGAGTAATTGTGCACACTAAAAAAAATCCGGGAGTAATTGAGCAAAGTAAAAAAAATCCGGGAGTAATTGTGCAAAGTAAAAAAAATCCGGGTGTAATTGAGCAAAGTAAAAACAAATCCGGGAGTAATTGTGCACAGTAAAAAAAATCCGGGAGTAATTGTGCACAGTAAAAAAAATCCGGCAGTAATTGAGCAAAGTAAAAAAAATCCGGGAGTAATTGAGCAAAGTAAAAAAAATCCGGGAGTAATTGAGCAAAGTAAAAAAAATCCGGGAGTAATTGAGCAAAGTAAAAAAAATCCGGGAGTAATTGTGCACAGTAAAAAAAATCCGGGAGTAATTGAGCAAAGTAAAAAAAAAATCCGGGAGTAATTGTGCACAGTAAAAAAAATCCGGGAGTAATTGTGCAAAGTAAAAAAAATCCGGGTGTAATTGAGCAAAGTAAAAAAAATCCGGGAGTAATTGTGCACAGTAAAAAAAAATCCGGGAGTAATTGAGCAAAGTAAAAAAAATCCGGGAGTAATTGAGCAAAGTAAAAAAAATCCGGGAGTAATTGTGCACAGTAAAAAAGAATCCGGGAGTAATTGTGAAAAGTAAAAAAAAACCGGGTGTAATTGAGCAAAGTAAAAAAAATCCGGGAGTAATTGTGCACAGTAAAAAATATCCGGGAGTAATTGAGCAAAGTAAAAAACATCCGGGAGTAATTGAGCAAAGTAAAAAAAATCCGGGAGTAATTGTGCACAGTAAAAAAAATCCGGGAGTAATTGAGCAAAGTAAAAAAAATCCGGGAGTAATTGTGCACAGTAAAAAAAATCCGGGAGTAATTGTGCAAAGTAAAAAAAATCCGGGAGTAATTGTGCAAAGTAAAAAAAATCCGGGAGTAATTGAGCAAAGTAAAAAAAATCCGGGAGTAATTGTGCACAGTAAAAAAAAATCCGGGAGTAATTGAGCAAAGGAAAAAAAAATCCGGGAGTAATTGAGCAAAGTAAAAAAAAATCCGGGAGTAATTGTACACAGTAAAAAAAATCCGGGAGTAATTGAGCAAAGTAAAAAAAATCCGGGAGTAATTGTGCACAGTAAAAAAAATCCGGGAGTAATTGAGCAAAGTAAAAAAAATCCGGGAGTAATTGAGCAAAGTAAAAAAAAATCCGGGAGTAATTGTGCAAAGTAAAAAAAATCCGGGAGTAATTGAGCAAAGTAAAAAAAATCCGGGAGTAATTGTGCACAGTAAAAAAAATCCGGGAGTAATTGTGCACAGTAAACAAAAATCCGGGAGTAATTGAGCAAAGTAAAAAAAATCCGGGAGTAATTGTGCAAAGTAAAAAAAATCCGGGAGTAATTGTGCAAAGTAAAAAAAAACCGGGAGTAATGGTGCAAAGTAAAAAAAAATCCAGGAGTAATGGTGCAAAGTAAAAAAAAATCCAGGAGTAATTGTGCAAAGTAAAAAAAATCCGGGAGTAATTGAGCAAAGTTGAAAAAATCCTGGAGTAATTGTGCAAAGTAAAAAAAAAACCGGGAGTAATTGAGCAAAGTAAAAAAAATCCGGGAGTAATTGTGCAAAGTAAAAAAAATCCGGGAGTAATTGTGCAAAGTAAAAAAAATCCGGGAGTAATTGTGCAAAGTAAAAAAAATCCGGGAGTAATTGAGCAAAGTAAAAAAAATCCGGGAGTAATTGTGCACAGTAAAATAAATCCGGGAGTAATTGAGCAAAGTAAAAAAAATCCGGGAGTAATTGTGCAAAGTAAAAAAAATCCGGGTGTAATTGTGCACAGTAAAAAAAATCCGGGAGCAGTTGAGCAAAGTAAAAAAAATCCGGGAGTAATTGAGCAAAGTAAAAAAAATCCGGGAGTAATTGAGCAAAGTAAAAAAAATCCGGGAGTAATTGTGCACAGTAAAAAAAATCCGGGCGTAATTGAGCAAAGTAAAAAAAATCCGGGAGTAATTGTGCACAGTAAAAAAAATCCGGGAGTAATTGTGCATAGTAAAAAAAATCCGGGAGTAATTGAGCAAAGTAAAAAAAATCCGGGGGTAATTGTGCAAAGTAAAAAAAATCCGGGTGTAATTGAGCAAAGTAAAAAAAATCCGGGAGTAATTGAGCAAAGTAAAAAAAAATCCGGGAGTAATTGTGCACAGTAAAAAAAATCCGGGAGTAATTGTGCAAAGTAAAAAAAATCCGGGAGTAATTGTGCAAAGTAAAAAAAATCCGGGAGTAATTGAGCAAAGTAAAAAAAATCCGGGAGTAATTGTGCACAGTAAAAAAAAATCCGGGAGTAATTGAGCAAAGGAAAAAAAAATCCGGGAGTAATTGAGCAAAGTAAAAAAAAATCCGGGAGTAATTGTACACAGTAAAAAAAATCCGGGAGTAATTGAGCAAAGTAAAAAAAATCCGGGAGTAATTGTGCACAGTAAAAAAAATCCGGGAGTAATTGAGCAAAGTAAAAAAAATCCGGGAGTAATTGAGCAAAGTAAAAAAAAATCCGGGAGTAATTGTGCAAAGTAAAAAAAATCCGGGAGTAATTGAGCAAAGTAAAAAAAATCCGGGAGTAATTGTGCACAGTAAAAAAAATCCGGGAGTAATTGTGCACAGTAAACAAAAATCCGAGAGTAATTGAGCAAAGTAAAAAAAATCCGGGAGTAATTGTGCAAAGTAAAAAAAATCCGGGAGTAATTGTGCAAAGTAAAAAAAAACCGGGAGTAATGGTGCAAAGTAAAAAAAAATCCAGGAGTAATGGTGCAAAGTAAAAAAAATCCAGGAGTAATTGTGCAAAGTAAAAAAAATCCGGGAGTAATTGAGCAAAGTTGAAAAAATCCTGGAGTAATTGTGCAAAGTAAAAAAAAAACCGGGAGTAATTGAGCAAAGTAAAAAAAATCCGGGAGTAATTGTGCAAAGTAAAAAAAATCCGGGAGTAATTGTGCAAAGTAAAAAAAATCCGGGAGTAATTGTGCAAAGTAAAAAAAATCCGGGAGTAATTGAGCAAAGTAAAAAAAATCCGGGAGTAATTGTGCACAGTAAAATAAATCCGGGAGTAATTGAGCAAAGTAAAAAAAATCCGGGAGTAATTGTGCAAAGTAAAAAAAATCCGGGTGTAATTGTGCACAGTAAAAAAAATCCGGGAGCAGTTGAGCAAAGTAAAAAAAATCCGGGAGTAATTGAGCAAAGTAAAAAAAATCCGGGAGTAATTGAGCAAAGTAAAAAAAATCCGGGAGTAATTGTGCACAGTAAAAAAAATCCGGGCGTAATTGAGCAAAGTAAAAAAAATCCGGGAGTAATTGTGCACAGTAAAAAAAATCCGGGAGTAATTGTGCATAGTAAAAAAAATCCGGGAGTAATTGAGCAAAGTAAAAAAAATCCGGGGGTAATTGTGCAAAGTAAAAAAAATCCGGGTGTAATTGAGCAAAGTAAAAAAAATCCGGGAGTAATTGAGCAAAGCAAAAAAAAATCCGGGAGTAATTGTGCACAGTAAAAAAAATCCGGGAGTAATTGAGCAAAGTAAAAAAAATCCGGGAGTAATTGTGCACAGTAAAAAAAAACCCGGGAGTAATTGTGCAAAGTAAAAAAAATCCGGGAGTAATTGAGCAAAGTAAAAAAAATCCGGGAGTAATTGTGCACAGTAAAAAACATCCGGGAGTAATTGAGCAAAGTAAAAAAAATCCGGGAGTAATTGTGCAAAGTAAAAAAAATCCGGAAGTAATTGAGCACAGTAAAAAAAATCCGGGAGTAATTGTGCAAAGTAAAAAAAATCCGGGAGTAATTGAGCAAAGTAAAAAAAATCCGGGAGTAATTGTGCACAGTAAAAAAAATCCGGGAGTAATTGTGCAAAGTAAAAAAAAACCGGGAGTAATTGAGCAAAACTAAATAAATCCGGGAGTAATTGTGCAAAGTAAAAAAAATCCAGGCGTAATTGAGCAAAACTAAAAAAAAATCCAGGAGTAATTGAGCAAAACTAAATAAATCCGGGAGTAATTGTGTAAAGTAAAAAAAATCCGGGAGTAATTGAGCAAAACTAAAAAAATCCAGGAGTAATTGAGCAAAACTAAATAAATCCGGGAGTAATTGTGTAAAGTAAAAAAAATCCGGGAGTAATTGAGCAAAACTAAAAAAAATCCGGGAGTAATTGAGCAAAACTAAATAAATCCGGGAGTAATTGAGCAAAACTAAAAAAATCCAGGAGTAATTGAGCAAAACTAAATAAATCCGGGAGTAATTGAGCAAAACTAAATAAATCCGGGAGTAATTGTGCAAAGTAAAAAAAATCCAGGAGTAATTGAGCAAAACTAAAAAAAAATCCAGGAGTAATTGAGCAAAACTAAAAAAAATCCGGGAGTAATTGTGCAAAGTAAAAAAAATCCGGAAGTAATTGAGCACAGTAAAAAAAATCCGGGAGTAATTGTGCAAAGTAAAAAAAATCCGGGAGTAATTGAGCAAAGTAAAAAAAATCCGGGAGTAATTGTGCACAGTAAAAAAAATCCGGGAGTAATTGTGCAAAGTAAAAAAAAACCGGGAGTAATTGAGCAAAACTAAATAAATCCGGGAGTAATTGTGCAAAGTAAAAAAAATCCAGGCGTAATTGAGCAAAACTAAAAAAAAATCCAGGAGTAATTGAGCAAAACTAAATAAATCCGGGAGTAATTGTGTAAAGTAAAAAAAATCCAGAAGTAATTGAGCAAAACTAAAAAAATCCAGGAGTAATTGAGCAAAACTAAATAAATCCGGGAGTAATTGTGTAAAGTAAAAAAAATCCAGAAGTAATTGAGCAAAACTAAAAAAATCCAGGAGTAATTGAGCAAAACTAAATAAATCCGGGAGTAATTGTGTAAAGTAAAAAAAATCCGGGAGTAATTGAGCAAAACTAAAAAAATCCAGGAGTAATTGAGCAAAACTAAATAAATCCGGGAGTAATTGTGTAAAGTAAAAAAAATCCGGGAGTAATTGAGCAAAACTAAAAAAAATCCGGGAGTAATTGAGCAAAACTAAATAAATCCGGGAGTAATTGAGCAAAACTAAAAAAATCCAGGAGTAATTGAGCAAAACTAAATAAATCCGGGAGTAATTGAGCAAAACTAAATAAATCCGGGAGTAATTGTGCAAAGTAAAAAAAATCCAGGCGTAATTGAGCAAAACTAAAAAAAAATCCAGGAGTAATTGAGCAAAACTAAATAAATCCGGGAGTAATTGTGCAAAGTAAAAAAAATCCAGGCGTAATTGAGCAAAACTAAAAAAAAATCCAGGAGTAATTGAGCAAAACTAAATAAATCCGGGAGTAATTGTGTAAAGTAAAAAAAATCCAGAAGTAATTGAGCAAAACTAAAAAAATCCAGGAGTAATTGAGCAAAACTAAATAAATCCGGGAGTAATTGTGTAAAGTAAAAAAAATCCAGAAGTAATTGAGCAAAACTAAAAAAATCCAGGAGTAATTGAGCAAAACTAAATAAATCCGGGAGTAATTGTGTAAAGTAAAAAAAATCCGGGAGTAATTGAGCAAAACTAAAAAAATCCAGGAGTAATTGAGCAAAACTAAATAAATCCGGGAGTAATTGTGTAAAGTAAAAAAAATCCGGGAGTAATTGAGCAAAACTAAAAAAAATCCGGGAGTAATTGAGCAAAACTAAATAAATCCGGGAGTAATTGAGCAAAACTAAAAAAATCCGGGAGTAATTGAGCAAAACTAAAAAAATCCAGGAGTAATTGAGCAAAACTAAATAAATCCGGGAGTAATTGAGCAAAACTAAATAAATCCGGGAGTAATTGTGCAAAGTAAAAAAAATCCAGGCGTAATTGAGCAAAACTAAAAAAAAATCCAGGAGTAATTGAGCAAAACTAAATAAATCCGGGAGTAATTGTGTAAAGTAAAAAAAATCCAGAAGTAATTGAGCAAAACTAAAAAAATCCAGGAGTAATTGAGCAAAACTAAATAAATCCGGGAGTAATTGTGTAAAGTAAAAAAAATCCAGAAGTAATTGAGCAAAACTAAAAAAATCCAGGAGTAATTGAGCAAAACTAAATAAATCCGGGAGTAATTGTGTAAAGTAAAAAAAATCCGGGAGTAATTGAGCAAAACTAAAAAAATCCAGGAGTAATTGAGCAAAACTAAATAAATCCGGGAGTAATTGTGTAAAGTAAAAAAAATCCGGGAGTAATTGAGCAAAACTAAAAAAAATCCGGGAGTAATTGAGCAAAACTAAATAAATCCGGGAGTAATTGAGCAAAACTAAAAAAATCCGGGAGTAATTGAGCAAAACTAAAAAAATCCAGGAGTAATTGAGCAAAACTAAATAAATCCGGGAGTAATTGAGCAAAACTAAATAAATCCGGGAGTAATTGTGCAAAGTAAAAAAAATCCAGGCGTAATTGAGCAAAACTAAAAAAAAATCCAGGAGTAATTGAGCAAAACTAAATAAATCCGGGAGTAATTGTGTAAAGTAAAAAAAATCCAGAAGTAATTGAGCAAAACTAAAAAAATCCAGGAGTAATTGAGCAAAACTAAATAAATCCGGGAGTAATTGTGTAAAGTAAAAAAAATCCAGAAGTAATTGAGCAAAACTAAAAAAATCCAGGAGTAATTGAGCAAAACTAAATAAATCCGGGAGTAATTGTGTAAAGTAAAAAAAATCCGGGAGTAATTGAGCAAAACTAAAAAAATCCAGGAGTAATTGAGCAAAACTAAATAAATCCGGGAGTAATTGAGCAAAACTAAATAAATCCGGGAGTAATTGTGCAAAGTAAAAAAAATCCAGGCGTAATTGAGCAAAACTAAAAAAAAATCCAGGAGTAATTGAGCAAAACTAAATAAATCCGGGAGTAATTGTGTAAAGTAAAAAAAATCCAGAAGTAATTGAGCAAAACTAAAAAAATCCAGGAGTAATTGAGCAAAACTAAATAAATCCGGGAGTAATTGTGTAAAGTAAAAAAAATCCGGGAGTAATTGAGCAAAACTAAAAAAATCCAGGAGTAATTGAGCAAAACTAAATAAATCCGGGAGTAATTGAGCAAAACTAAATAAATCCGGGAGTAATTGTGCAAAGTAAAAAAAATCCAGGCGTAATTGAGCAAAACTAAAAAAAAATCCAGGAGTAATTGAGCAAAACTAAATAAATCCGGGAGTAATTGTGTAAAGTAAAAAAAATCCAGAAGTAATTGAGCAAAACTAAAAAAATCCAGGAGTAATTGAGCAAAACTAAATAAATCCGGGAGTAATTGTGTAAAGTAAAAAAAATCCAGAAGTAATTGAGCAAAACTAAAAAAATCCAGGAGTAATTGAGCAAAACTAAATAAATCCGGGAGTAATTGTGTAAAGTAAAAAAAATCCGGGAGTAATTGAGCAAAACTAAAAAAATCCAGGAGTAATTGAGCAAAACTAAATAAATCCGGGAGTAATTGTGTAAAGTAAAAAAAATCCGGGAGTAATTGAGCAAAACTAAAAAAAATCCGGGAGTAATTGAGCAAAACTAAATAAATCCGGGAGTAATTGAGCAAAACTAAAAAAATCCGGGAGTAATTGAGCAAAACTAAAAAAATCCAGGAGTAATTGAGCAAAACTAAATAAATCCGGGAGTAATTGAGCAAAACTAAATAAATCCGGGAGTAATTGTGCAAAGTAAAAAAAATCCAGGCGTAATTGAGCAAAACTAAAAAAAAATCCAGGAGTAATTGAGCAAAACTAAATAAATCCGGGAGTAATTGTGTAAAGTAAAAAAAATCCAGAAGTAATTGAGCAAAACTAAAAAAATCCAGGAGTAATTGAGCAAAACTAAATAAATCCGGGAGTAATTGTGTAAAGTAAAAAAAATCCGGGAGTAATTGAGCAAAACTAAAAAAAATCCGGGAGTAATTGAGCAAAACTAAATAAATCCGGGAGTAATTGAGCAAAACTAAAAAAATCCAGGAGTAATTGAGCAAAACTAAATAAAT
>NC_136509.1:103481755-103509255 GCF_053919585.1 Euprymna scolopes
TGAATATTAAAGAGTGGCTAATGCAGGTTATAGATGACATTGTTTATTATAAAAACATTATTGATTACATATGTGCATAAATGTTTCAGTGGAATGTTCATTGAACCACAAAAGAATCGATATTGAAACGGAAATCAAAATTATTTTTATTAGATATTAGGGTGTGGATTACGTTCTGAAAGAAAGTGGGGAGTATACTTTGTGAATGTGGGCAGTAGGTTTTTGGTGGGAGGTGTGGTCAACAAAGAGTATAGGAGTGAGGGAGGAGGAGACGTATAATTTCGCGTGTTTAGCGAAAACTAAGGCCAATAAACAACCGCCAAGTATACTAACACTTTCTCACTGCGATAGCTGAACCATCACTTATGGAATAGGAAGAACTACAACGATGAAATAAGGCTAGTATTAACTTTTTGTATTCAGATTTGATGGATTTTCGACGCATTGTATAAATTATTTAGTTTGGGTGATTTTCCTACTTTGCAAGGCATCTTCGATAATTACCTCATTTTAAAAGGATTTCTTTTTCACGAACCAAGAACAGGTGGCATACTGTGACGCAACAAAGCGTATAAATGTCGGAGTTTCATTAAAATTCGTTATTGAATCCAATTTCACTAATTAACGAGACTAAAATAGGATTTATATTATTAATCCTCCGTCCGGAAATAGATCTCATGAATTCTATTAACTCTTTCACTCCTCGTGTGAAGAAAACTATTCTTCGTTTGTTCAGTCTCGAAAGACAAAGTATACCCTCTGTAGGGGCAGCTACGCATGTAATTTTGTGGCAAGGGTTGCGCAATCCCACAACCACACCTCTCCTGAATCGATATTGCTTGAGTCCAGTGGCAAGGAGAAACTGGAAACAATGCCGAGATAAGCCGACAGTACATACAGCAGCTTGAAGCCACAAATGGTTACCCATCTGATACTGGCCAGGCTCATCGTTGCTTAACTTCGGTGATCTGACGAAAACCGGTGTGTCAAATGTGATTATGCCGTATTTTAATTTTTTAAAGACAATATAAATCTTATATATTCGTTGCAGCCGGTTATTCAAATATGCATTTCGGTCTATATAATTGCTAAACCTACGTTTTTCAACGGTCTACTATCACTGGCAGCGATTAAAACACAATACAGCTGATCTATAAAATAATATTTTGTTTTATTTCAGATTAACAACAGTTTTTGATTTAGTCATGATATCAGTGAAGGCGGATTAGGGGTGGTGTGGATGTTTGACGGTTAAAATGTGTTAGCTTGTTCTCGCTCTGTGACGAACTGCCCCCCTTTTCTGTTTGTAACGATTTATATAAACATTCTTTCCCTTGGAATGTTTAATATTTACTATTGTTCAAATCCTTAAACTGAAATCCTCTCACATATTTCTGGTCAAATTATGCATTCTAATGGACATGGTGAAAAGTCCCGCATTCCTCAAATGGATCAATCTGTGTGTGCAACCCATCGAATGCCTCTCTTCCCGGGGTCACCTGCCAAATATCCAACATAAATACGCTGAAGTTTAAGTGGTTTCTTTTTCGTATTTCTACATTTTGTACTGATACAAATGAATGCCATTATGTGTATTTAGGCAGCATTCTTTCATTTAAGCAAACATTATTAAATACAACAAAATTAGGCATTTTTTGCAGATTAGGCATTAGGCAGTTCTGAGGGCATTTGTTTTTTCATTTTAAAGATTTTGAATTCAATTTCAGAACAAATATTCATTATTATAGTTTGTTTTACGTAAAAACGAATTCCAGAATTTTGACTTTGTTACGAAAATTTATCTTTTATATAAAAAAAGGTTGTTTTATCAAAGCAACAAATTGAAAAACATGATTTCATATAATGACAACTTTTATTTATTTTCTTAGTTAGTTATGGTAGTCCATCAATGTGGACGACGACATCTTCATCATTTAAAAAAATATTTATTTATTTATTTATTTACTGACTGTGTGACTCCGTTGATAACTGTGATGCCCGATGCGTGATCTACATTGCTTTGCACAAATAGGGCACAGGACTACAGGATTTGGGTTTTGATGGTGAGTGGCAGCCACTCGACGGTGTCTTAGTGTGCGACGCTCCACAGTTACTCGCTCATGCTCGTTGTTGAAGAAGGCCATCCCGCTATCACAGTGTCTCTGTCCACTGCCAAAATCTCCAAGAGATTGAAAGGGATATTGCAGCGTTTGAGGGTGAGCTTGATGCAGTCTATGTAGCGTTCTCTCAGGCAGCCGACGTTTCGTGAGTGAGCTGACCATAGAGAACTCTTCGAGGTAGTCTGTTTGAGGGCATCCTAGTGACATGGCCCAAACAACGAAGCTGACGACTGATAAGGAGTAACTCTAGAGGAGCAACTCCAGCTCTCTTGCAAATCTCTGAATGACATATTTTGTGCCACCAATAGACGCCGAGGATCTGCTGTAGTCGTCTTATGTGAAGTGACTTTAGCAGCCTGATGTGATGGCGATACGGAACCCATGCATTGGAATCATACAGGATAGTGGGTATGACAACTGCGTTGTACACAGCAACCCTTGTATTAGTGCTGAGATTGCGGTTAGCAAACACTCGGTCATTCAGACTGTAAAAAGCAGAAGAGGCGCTGAATTTCGTTGCTAAAATCGCAGAAGAATGAGAAATTGGAGCTAGGGTATGTGAAGCTGTTGATATTCTGTAGATGACTACCATTGACGATGAAGATGGGAGCATCAGTTAGAGACACGTTTGGCAGAATTTCTGTCTTCTTGGTGTTGATAAGGAACAGCTCGCTAGTAGGTATTGGAGACTACATCAAGACTGCGTTGAAATCCGCTGGAGATATGGCTATGGAATGCAGCATCATCGGCATAATTAAAGACGAAGATAAGCTCCTTAGAGGCTTTAGTCTTGGCCTGAAGCCATTTCAGGTTGAAGAAGCTGCCATCAATACGGTACTCGACAGCAACTGCATGAGAAGGTTCAAGGTCACGGCGCGAAATCAAATTGACGGCAACCAGAAACAGGTTGAAAGTGACCGGAGCCAAGACGCATCCCTGTTTCATACCGACATTCACGGCGAAGGTGTCCGATTCTGCACCTGACATGGTAACACTAGCACACATGCCAGTGTGAAACTACTGGAAGACCGACAAGAAAGTAGGAAGGCAATAACAGTTCACGGTTCACCGTGTCGAAGGCCTTGGTTGGATCTATGAACGTTAAATACAGTTCACAATGCTTTTCACGATATTTCTCCTAGAGGAGACGAGCAACGAAAATCATATCAGTGGTACTACGCACTCGGCAGAAGCCACATTGTGATTCTGGGACATCAAGATCGAAGAGTCTCTAGATCTCGGGTGAGCATGATCTAAGCCAAAATATTACCGGCCATAGAGGGAGAAAGATGCCTCAGCTGTTGCCATTCAGCGCAGTGATCCTTACATTTGTAGACCAGGATAATATTAGCATCCTTTCTCTACTGTGTATTGCTAACCAGCAATCCAGGATGAACCGTGGAGACGCAAGAGGAGGTAAGTTCGCTACATTTGAGGATCTCAGCAGGTATGCAGTCGGGACCAGCTGCCTTGTTGTTTTTTAGGCTGTGAATAGCCTCCTTCATTTCGCTTGGATGGTGGATTGTCCAGCAAAAGAATGTATGGCAGAGTGGGGAGATCATGAACAATGGAGGGATCGATGGCATTGATCTTATTAAGCAGCTCCCGCAGGTGTTCAGCCTGTCTTTTAAGGATACCGCTCTCTTTGATGAGAGCACCATCCTTACTACGCACTTGTTTCATAGAGCGTTGCCTTATGCTATGGATCATTTTTACTGCCTCGTAGAAAACGTGGGTGTCGCCAAGGTCCGCGCAGCTTTGGATCTCCCTAGCCATCTTCAGCCACCATTAATTTTCCATCCGACTCAATTCTCGTTGCATCATGGCACGGAAGGAGGAGAAACGCTCGTGAAGTGTGGAAGGTACTGGATTTCTAAGAATGGTATCAGGAGCGGCACTTTTCTCAGTATGGAGGATATGAGGTCCTCTGCACAATTGTCGAACCAGTCCTTGTGTCGCCTCTCAGAGTAGACAAGGATGGGTTCTGTGGCACCATGAAGCGCGACTGAGATTTCTTACCATTCTGCCATGAGGGTAGTAGTGATCACTGCTGAGACAGCACTGGGGGCAGGGAGGGACTCGGCAATGACATGACATAATTTGGCCGTGATTGCTGGATCCCGTAGACAAGACAAGTCGGGTCGCTGTTTTGGCTTCTCCAGACAGGTAGGTAGACGTACGTTTAGCCAGAGACTTGAGCGAATCAGGCGGTGATCAGTGGAGCATTCAGCACCACGCATGGCACGGGTCAAGAGCATTTCATGCAGATCACAGTGTTTAACGATGACAAAATCGATAAGGTGCCAGTGTTTGAACCTTGTGTGCACCCAGGACGTCTTGTACATGTTACATGTCTGAAATATGGTGTTGGTAATGGTGAGACTATTTCTGTTTACATTTCCGACTTCATATCATCCAATGACTCCTTGACACATCTCATGGTTTATGCCAACTCTTGCGTGAAAATCGCCCACTAGAATCATCTTATCGCTGCCAGGGTTGTTCCTGGTGGTAGCCGTGAGATTGTCATAGAAACGCTCCTTCACGTCCTCCTCCGAGTCAAGCATGGGGGAATAGGCACTATACTTGTTTTGTTAATGTTCAGATAAACTAGATATTTATGTTGTTAGAATTTTATAATCTTAATTCAATGAATGTTCAGATAAATTAATGTTTTATTTTGTTTTATTGCATTGCGGTTGACGTTTTCGAATACTTGAAATGGAATCTTCTCCCCTGTTAGGAAATCTACAAAATGAAAACAAAAACATGTCCCCAAAAACTGTAATGCACAAGTGTGAAGAATTCCATGAACAAAGCTTCTTTCTGTGGAACTCTCTTCCGTCTGCCTGTTTCCCACCTGATTACAACCTGGATGTCTTCAAGTCCAACATAAACAAATTCCTGATGAACCACCCCCTTAAGCAAGACACTTTATCAAATCTCCAATACTAACGATAACTACTATCCCATTGATTACTGTACACGCAATAACCCTTAAATTTTGCTTGATTATACTATTAAGTGTCCAGAATTATTTTACTTTCTTTTTTTATTTTTTTAACTAAGATATATCAATCAGTGAATCTATTTTGCCCTTAACTCATCAGAAGAAATAGCAGCAGTCAATCCATCAAAAGGAAACAAAGTGCGTTTTGACATGATTAAAAATCCGAAAATTGGAAGAGAAGCTGTAAATACCTTATAACATTACGCCATTTTGAAATTAGAAAAAAAAAAATAGATTCACTGATCGATATGATAATTTAGTGATTGATTTTGTGCTACGAAACAGATGCTGTTAAGAATTGTAAACGTCAACTAAATTAAAGGAATAAATTGTAAGATGGTCAACATTTTGTCATTCATTCATTATATATATACAAACATATTTCTCTTTATATATATTTACTTATACACATATATGCACATACACATCAAATGGAATTAATACATGTTCATATTATAGTTAGATACAAACACACTGCACACACTTGCACACACACATACACACACAAAATATATATTTTGAAATATAATAGAAGTATATATATATATATATATATATATATATATATATATATATATATATGTATTCTGTAAAAGTCTGAGGAAGCTACGGACGGCCAAAAAACGGCCGGGTAGCTGAAACAATAATGTAACTTAAGAGAAAGATACGGTAATAAAAAATAAAACGCTTATTTGCCCACTTTCTTCAGTTTTTATTACTTACCATTTCTACAGTATATATATATATATATATATATATATATATATATATATATATATATATATATATATATATATAATTATTATTATTATTATATTATTATTGGAATTTTTTCCCCTTTTCCTTGTACATATTTGTGAATTATTCCACGAATTTGAGCCTTTTGGATTATTTGGACCATCTTCCAATTACGTGATTTCCTTGGATTTTACTTGTGCGAATGGAAATTCAATTAACTTTCTTGGATTTATATTTTTGAATTTTACCGTCATTGGATACCTTACCTTTCACCTGACTATCCATTCACGTGAAATAACCTTTTTCTTCATCATGTTCCCTCTGCTTCACTTTTTGTTATCAAGTAAGATCTTTGACTTACTTGCAGTTTCATCAAATACTTTTGTATGCAAAATCCGATCCCGTATTTTGCTAATTCCTACCCTCTGATTAGAAGGAAAGTACTTCTTCGAAACTCCGCGGATTAAGGACTATCCACTTATCAAGTGTTTCCTTTGCAGATTAAATATCTTTTAAACTCTTTTTCAAAGTGTTTTTAACACGTTTTATTAACTATTTGCTCTTATATATATATATATATATATATATATATATATATATATATATATATATATATATATATATACATATATGTACATATATATATACGTTTATTTATGTTAAAATAAATGTTTTATATAGTCACTATACAGATCATGACAATGTTTCGGTCAGTTTGTTATAAATAACTAATGACCTCATTAGGTGACTTTAAAATTACCCTTGAATGGAGACTGGAGAAAAACCAAATTAATCAAATATAGCGATTTAAAAACATAGGGGGGGCATGTATTTATAAATCGTAGGAATTAGAAAAAAAAGAGAAAAAAACAACCACGAATTTCCTTCCCTTTATACTTTTTTCTTTTTTTTTTTTTTTCGCTCTTTTTTCCCTCTCCCTCTCTGTTTCTTGCTTCCCCGTGTTCCATCTTGCTCTTTTTGATTAAGCACTATTAAGAGACTCGTTAAATGCATTGATTTTAATCTTTGAATATCTTTAACATGGAATCATATATATATATATATATATATATATATATATATATATATATATATATATATATATATATATATATATATATATGTATATATATATGTGTGTATGTATTTGTATATGTGTATGTATGTATGTATATCTGTATGTATGCATCTGTGTCTGTATACGTATGTATGTGTATTATTCATGGTGTATGTATATATGTGTGTATGTTTACAGATATGTATGTGTATGTGTAGATATGTATATTTGCGTTTATATATATATATATATATATATGTATATATATGTATGCCAATGACCGTTTATGTATGTACAAGTATGTCTATGTATGCATATATGTAATGTGTATGTATGTATGCATATATGTGGGTTATTTGTATGTGTGTATGTGTATGCATGTGTATATATGTATGCATGCGTGCATGTATATATATATGTATATACACCAGTGATCATCTTCAGTGTGATGCGTTCTTGTGCGTGTGAATTTTGCCGGCTCATGGACTTTCAGTACCTGAGGGAGTGGCACTCGTCTGACACGACGTTGCAATCATCATATATATATATATATATATATATTAGCACAGAAGCAACACTACGTTGGGCTGGACACCTTGCCCGAATGCCTGACAGCCGCCTACCTAAGCAAGTTCTTTATTTAGAACTTGCCATTGGAACCTGACTTCACGGTGCACCAAAACGCCGTTTTAAAGATAAGCTGAAATCTTCTCTTACAGCAACCAAAATTGACACAAACAACTGGGAAGTCAATTCCGCCAACAGGGAGAGCTGGAGAAGAAAAATTATATGAACACACCGAAATCTTCGAAAACAACAGAAGACAAAAAGGAAGAAACAAAAAGAGCGCTAAGAAATCTTGGAAATCACCCACCTGTGAACCCTCATACTATCCCCTGTGATCGCTACAGCCTCCTCTTCCGTGCACAATTAGGACTTGTTTCACATCGCCATTGAGCAAAATGTATACTCGTATCTGACTTCCGCCAATGACGATAATCGTCATTGGCAGAACTCAGATACGTCGGCTTAGATCGTCTGACGAGATCGGCAGGATAATTTATTCCCCGAGGTTTATGGGAGCCCGGCGTTGCCCGGATGTTTGGAGGTGTGTGTTGAGCAAAAAATATTAGATATAGGTTCCTTGGACATGGATCTAACTTAATAACTTCATTTGAGCCCAAAACAATAACTGTTAAGGGGTCATAATAGGGATCAAAGTTTAAAAACATTTACCCCTGCGGTCTCTACCAAATTACTCAGACAATTTCTAGTCTAAACATTTGAAATTTTACATGAAGGGTATTCAGAGATAGGGCAAGCTTTTTAATCGGTTCGGGTTGAAAATTTGAACTATCAATATATAAATGTATGTATATATGTTTGCATGTCTGCCTAAAAATTTCGACAGAGGCGACGAATTTTCACAAAACTAGTATCGTTTTGAAGCGCAACCCTTCAGACGACAAATATCGAAAAATTGGCTAAAAACATCAATATCTTCACCTTCAACTGGGCATGTTTATACAGGGGGATCGCTTTTTTCGCCGATATTTTCGAAAGTCATCCTCTCCTTTCGATTGTCTAGCCTTAATTAAAACCGACGTCACTTACGATTTGAAGGTGGTCGTCACGTTTTCCCCCGTTCTTTTCCTCCTTTACGGTACAGGTTCGAACTTGCCTTCCTCCAACGACTTTTTTTTCTTTTGCTCAACATATACCTCCAAACACCAGGGCAACGCCGGGCACCCATGCTAGTATATATAAAAGCATAACAATAAAGTTCCATTCCAAGATTCAAATATTTATTTGTTATGCAATATAAACTGAAATATAATTGAAAAGCATATTTTCCAAGAACAAAGTGTTTTATGCGAACAACGAGGCATAGCTTCATGTTGCACACACATTAGATGTCATCATTCGCTGCAGCAAACATGTCCTTTACATGCAGGTTCAGGAAGGAATCATGCAGCAGGTTGCCGGTAAACTATTGCGTGAAGTACCGCCCTATTGTCTACCCGCCAGACATGTTTACACACACACACACACACACACACACACACACACACACACACACACACACACACACACATATATATATATATATATATATATATATATATATATAACATTTTTAATATAAATAGGCTAGAAAAAATTGATTTGTAGCAAGAAAACACGAATCAATATCGGAACGTTTTAAATCTGTTCTTTAAGAGGGTGACGTTTCATCAACACTGCTGAAGAGCCATAAAATAAAATAGTTTTTAATGGAAAAACAACTGATTAAAAAAAAAAGCATTAAGTGTAGCGAGTATTATTGGAAGCAAACTAATACAAAAAGCAAAGGTTTCCAAACGAAGAACTTAAAACTAAACATTTAAAAAATATATTTTAATGCAGCTTTTTTTTTTTTTTTTTACACAGTGATCACCACTTATCAAGGCCCGGAAGCCACTCAGGGATAAGGGTTATTGCAAGTACATTACGTTAGTGTGGAGATTTGATGAAGTGTTTAATTAAGGGGGCGGTTCATTAGGAATTTGTTAACATTGGACTTGAAGACATCCAAGTTGTAGTCCGGAGGGAAGCAGGCAGACGGAACAGAGTTCCACAGGCGTGCAGTTCTAAGAAAGAAGCTTTGTTCATGGAATCCGCGTTTTGATTTAGGCACAGATATAGAGTGGGGGAAATTTTTCACAATGGATTCAGCTAGACGGGTGTTTTTCGAGAAAGATTTTTAAAGGTTTCCATGAATATGTGTGTGTGTGTGTGTGTGTGTGTGTGTGTGTGTATTATTTTGTTTTTGCGATACGTCTTGAATGAATTCAATTATTTACGAAAGTGCATTTTTACCTAAATGCGAATTGGGAATAATTTTCCGTTTAAACAATTTGGTACCCCCACATGGGGAGCGGCATACATATTATTTTTAAAATATAATTATCCACTGACACGTGTTTCGTCGTCTACGACACATCAGAGTGGCTGAATGTAGCGAGATTCGAAACCGGGACCCATGGTAAGAAGCATAAACCCTTACCCCTCGTCCGCCCCATGTGGGGTACCAAATTGTTTAAAGGGAAAATTATTCCCAACCCGCATTTCGTAAATAATTGACTTCTTTCAAGACATATCGCAAAAACAAAAACAAATAAATTTCTTTAAATTACCATATATCCGAACAGTCAGCGAGGTGGACGAGGTGTAAGGGTCTAGGCTTCTTACCATGGGGTCCCGATTTCGAATCTCGCTAGATTCAGCCACTCTGATGAGTCGTAGACGACGAAACACGTGGATAATCATATTTTAAAAATAATATATATATATATATATATATATATATATATATATATATAGTGGAGATGATAATTAATAAAAACTGAAGAAAGTGCTCAATACTGTTGTAGAGCAAATATGCGTTTTATTTTTTATTACCGTATAAAAAAACGGCCGTGTAGCCGAAACAATAATGTAACTTAACAGAAAGATACGGTAATAAAAAATAAAACATATATATATATATATATATATATATATATATATATATATGATTGTTAAGACGGATGTGAAAAATAGATTGAGGGTGGAAGGACCTGAACGCTCAACGTTATAGGCATCTTACATAAGATAAACATGTTGCTCTCCCCTATCATTGTATATAGCCCCAAATCTTCCGACCTCCTATCAATGACCAACCCTCTTGTAAAGGCCCGCATAAATAGGGCGAAACGTTCAGGTCCTTCCACCTCTAATCTATTTTATATATATATATATGTATATATATATTTTTTTTTATAAAGTAATAGGGTTCGTGTGTTTCTGTCTGTGTGTACAGCTCTCCATCATCAACGAAATTTAAAGGAGGTAAGAGGGTAGATCTCTCCTGGTAGAGAAACATTAGAACCCATTTTAGGATGTTTCTGTTATAGGAGACATAAGAATCTAGGCCTAATTTCTTTATATACTAGTCTACAAACCACCCCCATATCGAATGACTTATGCTCATTTGCATATCACATTATATTAAATCTCTTTAACTAATTACCTCGACCTTATTACATATTGGAAATATTCTAATCATTTCAACTGTACTATTTACAAAATCTATTTAACATTTAATTATTTAATATATTTTCATTTAATTTTATATTCGATTTATTTCACTTTACGTATATTATCAAAACAATTCATTGGCGAGCAAAGCTTTATGTTTTGGGATTGTATTGAAAATGTAATAGAAATTTCAATTTCGTTCCGTTTTAATCTTTTATATTTTACTTGCTAATATAATTGAAAGAATACAATTCAACTATCGTAATTTTATATAAATAAACAAAAACAAATATTTTAAAATAAAACTTTATTAAAAAAGAAATAATTTTATTTTTAAATGAAAAAAATCAATTTAGTAAAATAATTGTATTAAACACCCCCAGCCTTGTCAGCAAACCTGTAAACCTATAAAAGTTAACATTTCGAATGTAAACAGTGATTTTTCGATTTTGTTAGCGCTTGCCGCAATTAAACACAATTAAAACGGAACTAACTTTATTTCCATTCTATTTTTTAAACAACCCCCAAAACATAACGCTCTCTTCCAGTTATAGCCAATTTTTTTTTAATTAAATAAAACAGGTCAAAATAAACAGATAAGCGCATTTTCTTTTACATTTTTCTTACAACCATTGTCATTTAACCAACTGCAGGATATCGTTACTTTTGTGGGGTTGTTTTGAAAATGGCACGGAAATTATAATTTCGTTCCAATTTAATCTTTCTGGTCGAGCCTATTTCGAAAGCCTGTTTATCATAGATTTGAACTACAAATAATTTATTACATTTTGATTATTACTATCTTAAGACTTAAAGCTTATATTTATTTCATTTTTCTATTTATATATTGAATTAGTTATTTCCAGTCTTATTTAAACTTAGTGCTTTCTTTAAACCGGATGAACCTTTTATAAAAATATGAGTTTAACGTAAAGAACACGAACAAGGTTTTATTCAACTGAATTTCTTCCAGTTTACTAACAAAATATATAAATTTAAAAGAGATATAAATAATAAAATAAAAAGGTTATGTAATTTAAAAGAAATACACGTACTCACAAAAGCAGAACTTTTTTTTACACATTTTTTTCTTTAAAACCATAACAATGAGACTAACAATTACCTAGATCTTAATAATTATTTGTTTTAATAGAACTGTTTTAATTGTACTGTTTACTTAGTTAACCTAAGTTGGTATTACATTTATTTTACATTTACTTTTTTTTTTAATTATTACTTTTAGACTGTGACGTTTACACCCGGAAGTAATGAGTCACACGTAGGTCGCTTTTATTCATTCCTTTTGGTCAAGATCAAAGTGTAGTATCTGTTCTTCAGATGCTGCACTTCATTTTCTTGTTCTCTTTCGGTGGAGGAGAAATCCTTCACGACTGAGACAATTTTTATTTTTGTACCTTTTCTCCACGTTAAAAAACGACCCTGGTGTCTAACTCTGTCCCGTGGGGAGGCATAGTAAATAGGTACAATATAATTGTTTATAATTGTACTATTCAGAAATATTATTTATAGTTCGTCCATTTCAGTTAGTATACATTTCCTTTACGCTTAATTAATTTACAATCATTAATATCGTTAAACAATTCCGTTTAAAACCGAAATTATGCCACCCAAACGAAGTAGAAACGAAAGTGAGGAAGAAAGAATGGAAAGATTGGAAGCTAATAGACTAAGAGTTGCTGCAATTCGCTCCAATGAAAACAATTCAGATAGAGAAAGACGTCTAGAACTTAACAGGATACGTCAAAGAGAAAGGAGAGCAAGACTGTCAGATTTGGAAAGAGAAACCCAACGTGAAGCTGACAGAACTAGACATGCTGTAAGGCGGTTAAATTCATCACAAGATGAAATTCAAGAAAGGCAAAGATATGCACTGGAAAGAGAAGCAATATTACGATCGAATGAATTATATGAGGTAAGTAGACGTACACAAGGTGAGTTGAGAGTGGCTCAACGACATCAGAATGAATCGGAAACCCAACGAAGCTTTCGCCTATACCAAGGGCAACAACGAGAGGCTGCATGGAGAGAGAGTATGACTTTGCCCCAGCAATTGACAGAAAACGAGGCAGCTAGACAACGAATGACTGCTTTGAGACACCATGAAATAGAACACTGCAATAGAAAAGGATTGCTCTACAACAAAAATGACTCTCTCACTACAGCTGATATAGGAAAAATGGACAAAGTATGTCAACATTGCTCAGCTGTAAAATTTAAAGGAGAAACCCCTGGTTGTTGTTCTTCTTCTGGCAAAGTTGTGCTTGATAGCTTTCCACCACTGCCTCAGTTGCTTCAAGATTTGCTCTCCGGCAATGGTCCCATCTCTAAAGATTTTCTGCAAAATCTACGCAGTTATAACAATTGTTTTGCAATGACATCATTTGGTCACAAAATTGCGGCAGTACATGGGTGGAATCCTTCTTTTAGAATTCGAGGCCAGGTTTGCCACCAGATTGGGAGTCTTTTACCACCTGAAGATGAAACAGCAAAGTTTATTCAAGTCTACTTCTTGGATAGTCTGGAAGAGAAACTACATAATCGGGGACGTGACAGTAGACTCAATAGAGACATTCTCCAAAGTCTGACTGAATTTTTACATGAGAACAAGAGCTTTATTTGTCAGCTGAAAACAACAAAGGAGAGGATTGAAGAAGAACACTTGGTAGAACATAAAGTTGTCATAAGGGAAGACCAAAGGCCGCAAGAAGAGCATCCACGGCGATTCAATGCTCCAACAACAACGTATGAGATTGGAATATTAATGGAGAATGAACCAACAGCTAACCGGGATATTGTCTTGCGTTTTAGAAATGATACATTAAAATGGATCTCCGAACTACATCCCCTCTACGATACTTTAATGTACCCGTTAATGTACCCCTATGGTTCTCCATCTTACAACATCTACATGAAGGCATCCAATGGGCGAAAAGTTACCCAACAGCAATTTTATTCGTACCATTTGATGACTCGGCCTGGAAACTATTTTCTCTGGTACCGAAGGCTATTTCAACAATGGCTGGTGGATGTGTACTGCAAGATTGAAACAGAACGTTTACAGTTCCTGAGGCGTGAGCAACAGACCCTGAGAGCTGACAATTATAGCAACTTGAGAGATTCAATTCTTAGGGAGGATGGGAATCCAGAACAGTTTGGTCAACGAGTTGTACTTCCGGCAACTTATACAGGAGGCCCTCGATACATGTTTGAGCGTCAAAGTGATGCCATGGCATATGTTCGGCGAATGGGCCGAGCCGACCTCTTCATCACGTTCACAACAAATCCAAAGTGGACAGAAATTACAGAAAATTGTCTTCAAGGGCAAGACCCTCAGGATCGTCCAGATATTGTTGCCAGGGTTTTCAGGCAGAAGCTAAAAAAGTTACTTGAATTTATTAAAAAGGGAGGATTTGGCAGGTTGAGGGCTTTCCTGTACAGTATTGAATATCAAAAAAGAGGACTGCCGCATGCACACATCCTCACCTGGCAGGCCCCAGAGGACAAACTTCTACCAGAAAAAATGGATCTCTGCATATCTGCAGAGATCCCTGACAAAGAGGAAGATCCTGATCTTCATGCTAAAGTGATGGCACATATGGTGCATGGACCTTGTGGACCATTTAATCCAAATTGTCCATGTATGATTGACAACAAATGCTCCAAAAAATACCCAAAAGAATTTCTTCAGTGTACCAAGCAAGGCCAAGACTCTTACCCCAAGTACAGGCGAAGAAAACCAGAAGATGGAGGCCAGACTGGTACAATAAGGATGAAGAGAAATGGTCGGTATGTTAATCAAGAAATAACAAACCAGTGGATTGTTCCGTACAACAAGGTCCTCCTTCAGCAGTTCAACGCTCACATTAACGTAGAAATTTGCAGCTCGATCCAAAGCATCAAATATGTCCTCAAATACGTGAATAAAGGATGTGATCAAGCAGTGTTTGAACTACAAAGAACTGATGGAGCAGCTAACCAACAAGGCCAAGTACAAAGTCACATTGTGGATGAGATCCAGCAGTTCCAGAATGCAAGGTATGTCGGCAGTTCAGAGGCAGCCTGGAGGATATTGGAACATCCCATCCATGAACATTTCCCCCCAATTGTACAACTTTCTGTTCATCTTGAAAATGGGCAGCGTGTCATGTTCTCAGCTGATACTGCTCTGGAACGAGCCCAAGGTCCACCGCCTGCCACAACTTTGACAGCATTTTTTCAACTCTGCCATGAGGATGACTTTGCAAGGGGTCTCAAATACGTAGAAGTCCCTGAGTTTTACACTTGGAACAAATCGACAAAGAAATGGATGAGAAGAATGCGTGGGGTACAAGTTGAAGGTACTGAAAATGATGATGTATGGAAGGCACCATGCATTGGGAGAATCTACACGATTAGTCCAAAAGCAGGGAAGTGTTATTTCTTACGCCTGTTGCTCAATGAGGTTGCTGGTCCAACTTCATTTCAAAATTTGCGAGCATACAATGGTCAGGTGTTTGAAACATACAGAGCAGCGTGCCTTGCTCGAGGCCTTCTAGAAAATGACCATCACTTGCATCAAGCAGTAGGAGAGGCAAGTGCCACTCAATCACCTTCAAATTTGCGAAGCCTATTTGTGATAATTTTAACAGCCGGTGAGCCAAGAAATCCTCTTGAGATCTGGATGGCTTTTCGTGATGTAATATCTGAAGACATTCTTCACAGATACAGGCAAGAAGTTAACAATCCAGAAGCAGATTTTAATGAGGACATCTACAATAAAACTCTTTGTCTAATTGAAGAAAAAGTTCTCCTTATGTGCGGTCAACCATTGGCAAGCTATGGATTACCTGCACCAATGCAAGGGAGAGATGAAAGACTCGCGAGAGAGTATCAACGTGAAGTTACTTATAATCTTGAAGAACTTCCCTACAAGCAGAAAATATGCAAGAAAAACTGACCGATTCTCAAAGAGAAGTTTACAATTCATTCATGGCAATGTTGGAAGCACAAGGTGAAATGAACAAAAACATGATGTTTCTTGATGCTCCAGGTGGTACGGGCAAGACTTTTGTAATCAATTTGATCCTTGCAAAGATTAGATCCATGAGAAAGATTGTGCTTGCAAAAGCATTCAGTGGCATTGCTGCTACTCTACTACAAGGTGGCCGCACTCTTCACAGCACTTTTAAAGTACCCTTGGATACTCATCGAATGGATCAGCCAGTTTGCAAAATTACTGGTAACTCAGCCTTGGCAAATGTAATTAGAGACACCTCTGCAATCATTGTAGACGAAGCCCCAATGACGCACAAGAGTGCTTATGGAGCAATTGACCGAACACTGCAAGACATCACAGGAAACAAGAATCCCATGGGTGGCATTCCAACCTTATTTTGCGGTGATTTCCGTCAAATCCTCCCAGTGGTTAAAAATGGCACAAGGGCTAACATTGTCAATGCAAGTTTGAAACAATCCTATCTCTGGAGGCACGTTATAGTGAAGAGACTGACTACTAATATGAGAGCCTATATCTTTGATAACACAGCTGCAGCAGACTTCTCAAAATTGCTTCTCCAAATCGGTAATGGTCAGTTTCCTATCACTTCTTCACCTGACACAATTAAGATTCCAACTGCGCTTGGTAAATGTGTCGGTAATCAGAAGCAACTGAAAGACAAAGTGTACCCAGACCTGCAAAACAATGGAAAATCACCGGATTGGCTTGCTGAGAGGGCTATTATTTCGCCATTAAACAGCAATGTGAATCATTTGAACAATTCAATAATGGATGAATTTCCAGGAGACACAAAGCAATACAAGTCAGTTGATTCAGCTACTAATGAATATGAAGCTGTTCACTACCCTGTGGAGTTTTTAAACTCTTTGGAGATATCTGGAATGCCTCCACACATTTTAAATCTCAAAATTGGATCGCCAATCATGATTCTTCGATCCTTGGAACCGCCAAAAACAACAAACGGAACCAGATGTGTTATCACCAGATTGCACACCAATGTACTTGAGGCCACCATTTCCTGTGGTCCCTACAAAGGCGAAACCGTTCTACTGCCAAGGATCCCCTTAGTTCCATCGGACTCAGTACTTCCATTTAAATTCCGGAGACTCTAATTTCCTGTGAAGGTGTGTTTTGCAATGAGCATAAACAAAAGTCAAGGTCAGACATTTAACACCATTGGCGTAGACTTGACATCAGACTGCTTCAGTCACGGTATGTTCTACGTCTCCATCAGCCGGACAGGAAATTCAGAAAAACTCTACATTCTGGCTCCAAATCAAAGCAGCAGAAATGTAGTTTACCCTGAGGCTCTTTAGTGAAAAGTTCGAGAAATGGATATGAGGAAAAACTGACATGATCTGATTGTGGTAAGTTTTTAGTATTGAATGTGCAAGATAAAATTTAAGCAAGAGTTGAAAATGACTTCAATGAAAAATTTACTATGTAACATCAAGTAACCTTCCTTTTTGATGAAAATGTTTTGTGAAGTTCCTGATTGAATTTCAGTCACTACAAGAGGTAGTTAAAATGTTAATCACCTTATGCAATCGTTGCTCTTACAACATCAATTTACTGGAAAGGTGCCCACAGATTTTGGTACCCGAGTGCGCAACAAAGCTCCGTGCGAAGCACGGGTATCTTTGCTAGTATATATATATATATATATATATATATATATATATATATATATATATATATATATATATATATATATATATATATATATATATATATATTGAAAGTTTTGGATCTTTAAAAATACTTTTAAGTAAAAAATTATATATATATATATATATATATATATATATATATATATATACAGATAGATAGATAGATAGATAGATAGATAGATAGATAGATAGATAGGTGTGTGTGTGTGTGTATTTCTCGTCTTGCGACAGATGTTCGTTTTTGAAAAATAAAAATAGATGGGAGGGGGGATTAAAAAAAGACAATAAAGGATAGAATAACACAAGCCAGGAAGATGCAGCTGCCGCCCTGGCTACATCAAAGGGAACCGATCTCACTTCAAAGTGCGCTGAAATTCGAGACATCCTTTCTTCCTTTTTTTTTTTTTTTAAAGGTGTTCGCTGCGCGTGTGTGTGTCTCTATGTCTCTGTGTGTCCGTGTGCGCGTGTACAAACGCAGACTGGAAGGCAATAAATACAAAAATGAGAGAAAAAACGAAACTCCTCTTTTCTCACCATCAACCCCCTCCTCCATTCAATAACACGCACTTTTTTTTTTAATTAATTACTTAATTAAAATGAAGTCGAAGAGTCCCGGTAGCGGTAAACAGATCAAAGGCAAAAGCACGTGCAAAGTAAGCCGTTGAGAAAGTCAAAACGATCCTGTACAGACAACGAGGATATATATATATATATATATATATATATATATATATATATATATATATATATATATATATATATATATATTGTACGTATGTCAAATCTAATATATAAACGACTATATGTTTGTCTGTCTGTCGATCTCAATATATTCAAACTCTATCTCCTCCCAAACTAAAAGTCGCAGAGCGGCGCTAGGTGCCTTAAATGATTGTATTTTTTACGAGCCGTTCTTTTATGGGTCTTTAGTCAGTTAAAATTTTATACAGAAATCAAAAAAATGGTCAAAATTGAAAAAAAAAAAAAAAAAGCGTAAAACATGTTGTACATTCATCTTGGTTCATTTTTAATTTTTCGTCGGTTTATATGCGTGTCATGTTGATGCATGCAGTGGTAATCTCACCAGATTTGAATGCCACAGTTCCGGTTTCGATACTAGCTGTTGGCAGCTGAATACTTTTTTTTTTTACTTCTGAAATCACGATTCTATAATAATCTATACGAAATCTGGACAAAGTAAAATATCATATTTAAGCGTATTTTACGACCGGGCAAAGCCGGGCGTCCCCTCCCCGCTAGTTTTATGTATCTGATTACATATTTACTTTGACATTGCTTGACTAGTAGAACTACGTGTTAAGTTATATATATATATATATATATATATATATATATATATACTAGACTAGACATGACTACTCGTGACCCGTTGGGTCAGTATATATTATAGCTTGCTATGGAATAGTGAGGATACATAATTAATCTATAAAAGTCCAAGTGGATATACTGAATTAATGTATAAACGCGAAAAATTGAATCAACGCGCGTGTGAAAACAAAGGTGGCGACTAGTGAAAACAATGAGCAATATCGCGCTCACGAAAACATACATGAACGACCAGCGAAAACAATACGGTATACATTTTTTTTTGTTTTACATAGGCATCACCACTTATCAAAGCCCAGAGACCACTCAAGGATAAGTGTACAGTAGTCAATTGGACAATATACGAGGTGCGTGCAATAATTATGCTCCTGACCCACTTTCCATAAAAGTAGAGCAACGAAACTTGACACAGTTATTAGTCTTTCTCTAAACAGGAATCACGCAGATTTATGCATTTCTCCTATCGTTTGATGCAGCTCTGGAGACCGTTTTTATAGAACACCCCAGGTTGGTCCTCCAACCATGACGTTACTTCAGAAATCAAGGCTGCATCATCTGGGAAACGCGCTCCTTTCAAAAACAACTTCATGGCTGGGAAGAGGTGAAAGTCAGAGGGTGCAAGGTCAGGAGAGCAGGGAGGATGGGGAGGATTTCATAACCACACGCCCGTACTTCTGATCTGGCGACATGCGAGTTGTGGACCAGAGCGTCATCCTGCAGGAGGAAGGTACCTTTGCTGATCTTGCCTAGCCTCTTGATTTTGATAGCTTCCCTTAATTTCCTCAAAAGTGAAGCATAATAGGCTCCTGTAATTATGGTACCATTTTCCAGGAAATCTGTCATCACTACTCCGTTCTGGTCCCAGAAGACTATGAGCATGACCTTGCCAGCGGAGGGCTGCACCCTTGCTTTCTTTGGAGGTGGTGAGTCTAAGTGCTTCCACTGCATTGACTGGACTTTGGTCTCTGGATCATAGTGATGGACCCAGCTTTCATCCTGTGTAATCAGTCTTTTGAAAAACTTTGAATCATCTTCTTGGCACATCTCCAAATTCATCCTCGAGCACTCGACGCGTTCTCGCTTCTGGAATGGTGTGAGCAACCTGGGAATCCATCTGGCAGACACCTTATGCATATGCATATGGTCATGAATGATAGTTTCCACAGACCCTGTACTAATCTTGACATCTTGGGTTATTTGGCGAATAGTAATGCGCCGATCTTCCAAAATGGCAGCCCAGCTTGATGGACAGATGCCTCATCAATGGCAGAAGGGGGGGGGCGACCAGGTCTGGGAGCTGTTTCCACAGACTTCCGGCCATGTTTGAATTCACGATGCCAGCGTTTTACAACGTCATATGATGGGGCATTATCATCATAAGTTTCTTCATTTCATCAAAAGTGTCCTGTGGTGTGCGTCCTTTCAAATACAAAAACCGGATCACTGCTCGACATTTAACAGGCTCCATTTCACACCTGACTCAGTTCAAACACCTGTAAAACAGAAACCACAATTTCCCCGTAGAGATATAAATCATTGCACATGCAAAATTTCAGCTAGATCAGACAACTGGAAGTGGGTCAGAGGCATTACTTATTGCATGTCCTTCATAGTAATCGTTAGTAATGGAAATTCGGTACATTTGTTAACAAGTGGAACGGCTCATCAAGAACTTGTTTACGTTGGACTTGAAGACAACCATATTG
This sequence comes from Euprymna scolopes, assembly GCF_053919585.1. Lineage (NCBI taxonomy): Eukaryota > Metazoa > Mollusca > Cephalopoda > Sepiida > Sepiolidae > Euprymna > Euprymna scolopes. Next base: position 103,502,480 of record NC_136509.1, read on the forward strand.
TAGTCAGCTGGAAAGCGGGAAAACGGAAGAAAATTCCACAGGCGTGCTGTTCTAAGAAAGAAGCTTTGTTCATGGAATCTAAGTTCGTTTAGGTTTAGGCACAGATAAAGAGTGAGGGTATTATTAATAGTGTTTTCAGCTAGAGGAGTGTTTCTTGTGAAAGTTTGGGGAGAGGGGACCATAGATTGAAGCTCAGTCGAACACTTTCCATGAAAATAACGATAAAGCAGAGACAAACTCGCAACATCTCTTCTGTGAGAAAGAGGTTGCAGCGAAGAGAAAAGGATATCTCCTACAAGGCTACGAAGTCTATTTTGAACTCTGTCAAGGCAGAGCAAGTCCTTTCTAGCAGCTCCTGCCCAGATATGGCGACAGTATTCCATCCTTGGCCGTACCTAGCTCTTATATAGATAGAGAATTGCATCAGCATTGAGATATTTACTGGATCGATAGAAGGATCTGACCATTTTTCCAGCGGCTTTGGAAACAGATTTAATGTATGTGTTCCATTTAAGATCAGGAGTAAAGGTCAAGCCCAGAAGCTTGTCAAAACTTGAGGCCTCCCCAAGACGAGAGCCATTCATTTCAATTGATGCCAGATTGGGATCAGAACGTTGATGATGTAAAGAGAGAACTTGGTTTTAGATGCATTAAAAGTAACCAGCAACTCCTTTCCCCATTGTACCACGTGCCCAAGATCAGAGGAGATTACATTGCGTAATAAACGTCTTAACATTATTACCTTTAGATTAAATGAAAAATCTGTTATATAAAATGGGTGTAATCCGTTAAAAAAAAAGAAGTTTTTTTAAGAAATAAAAAGACAAAGAATACGAGGAGGGAGTGTGCGTGCGTGCGTGCGTGCGTGTGTGTGTGTGTGTGTGTGTGTGTGTGCGTGTGTGTGTGTGTGTGTGTGTGTGTGTGTGTGTGTGTGTGTGTGTGTGTGTGTGGTCACAAATAGGCTCCTATATGGTTGACTATTTTAAAAAAACTGATTACATATAATGATAGAAGATGTATCGAGGATCAGGAATGGATATTTTGATCTGGCAGAACGGTGGTTCATAAAAATTGTGGGGTCTGCGTTCGCCTGGCCCCCAAAGTATGAAAATAAAAAATGAAGAAAAAAACGTTTACAAAGGTTTTTGATATAGATGTACATAAGTATACTTTGATAAGTATATTTCAACTTAAATTGGGATGGTATAATAAAATTGTGGCGTCTGCGTTCGCGCCTGTACTCCATGGAAATATGGCACAAACTTTAACAAAGACTTTTCATATCTATTTGTGTAAGTATACTTTGATAATTATGTTTCAGTTTGAAGAAATATGGTATAATAAAATTATCGGGTGTTCGTTCGCACCTGACCTCCATAGAATGGAAATATATCACAAGGTTTAACAAGGTTTCTTAAAAGGGGTGAGGCTCAAAAATGACACCTTAACTTTAATCTTAATTTACGTTAGCTTTTATTTATTTTTTTTAGTTGAATCGTAGTGTTGAATAAATTCACCCCATTAATTCACGTTCTTATTAAAGTGAAAGCAAAAAAAAAAAAGTCGGAACTTTAGACAATTCTCGACACAAATTTTGCATAATTCTGTTTTTTCCTTCTCCACTTGCACGTGGCACTCTTTCGAAAACAGATAAATGGATAAATTATAAAAAATTAGAACGTTACTTGTTATCGTGTCAAAAGAAGGAAAAAATTCTGCTCACGTGATTACGTGTCTTTTTTTGTTTGTATAATTTTGTCATCTAAATATAATCAGTGTTTGTTATCTATCCTGAAGTATCTTTTATAATCTGCTGTAACTCTTGAAATATTCACATATATTTTCTGTTTATACTAAAACTATTTAAAAGCCAGAAAACTAGAGGTGATAGAGCAAAACTATTTATAAATTTAAATTCAGCACAAATTAACAAAAAACAGCTATTCCCATTCTTGCCTCAGACAAAAAAAAATATTTTTGTAAACCAGAATTCTTTATAAATCTCTAAATATGTTTTATAAATCTCTAAATATTTTTGATAAATCTCTAAATATTTTTATAAATCTCTAAATATTTTTGATAAATCTCTAAATATTTTTGATAAATCTCTAAATATTTTTTATAAATCTCCAAATATTTTTTTATAAATCTCTAAATATTTTTTATAAATCTCTAAATATTTTTTATAAATCTCTAAAAAATTTTTATAAATCTCTAAATATTTTTTTATAAATCTCTAAATATTTTTTATAAATCTCTAAATATTTTTTATAAATCTCTAAATATTTGTTATAAATCTCTAAATATGTTTTATAAATCTCTAAATATTTTTTATGAATCTCTAAATATTTTTTATAAATCTCTAAATATTCATATATGTGTATGTGTGTATGTATGTATGTTAATATATGTACTAGTGTATGTATGTGTATGTATACTTATTTGTATACGTATGTATATATGTATGTGTGTATAAATTTTTATTTATTTATTTTTTGTGTATATATGTTTATGTGTGTTTGTATGTATATACGTATATATATTTGTGTGTATGAATGTATAGGTATATGTATATATGCATATATATGTATGCGTATAGGTGCATATATATGTATGTGTAGGTATATGTAGGTAACTTTATGTGCATGTATGTATATGTGCATACATGTGTACGTATATGTATCTGAATATGTATGTATATGTGTGTATGTATTTGTATATGATTGTATATATGTGTATGCATATGTATGTATATGTGTGTGCATGTGTGTATGTATATGTTTGTATGTATGTGTTATATGTATTGTGTATGTATGGATGGATGTATGGATGTGTGCATGTTTGTATGTTTATGGGTATGTATGTGTATGTATTTGTGTATAACCCTTATCCCTGAGTGGCGTTCGGGCCTTGATAAGTGGTGACCCCCATGAAAAAAAGTATATATATGTATGCCAAGGACCGTCTTCAATGTCATGTCTGCTTGAGCGTGTGAATTCGCTGGCAGGACTAAAAAAAAAAAAGGTTATCTTCGGGCTCATGGACTTTCAGTGACTGAGGGAGTGGCACTCGTCTGACAAGACGTTGCAATCATCATGTATGTATGTATGTATGTATGTATGTATGTATGTATGTACACATGGGAAGAACTTACTCTGCAAAGGCCGAAGTGGCAAAAGTTTGTACGTGAAAGTTTTGATTCTCTAGAGAAATAAAAAGTAGGCCCACAGCAATCTGAAGTGAGAGCTTCGCAAAGGTTTAATTGATGGTTTTTACCATGACACACAGAGCTGGAAATGCGACACTTGTGAACGAGTGCTTTTGTCAAAATCTGGCTACGTCAACCACCTTAAGTCGCACAAAACTCCTGTTCAGGTCAACTTTGTACCTATTAGTCCGAACGAAACGGTCTGTTTAATATGCAGCAAAGTTTGTAAGTCTACTGCTGGTTTGAGAAGGCATGCAATTGTTTATAGGAATACCCTTCAACCTCCAGAGGAAGTCAGCTCAATGGAAATTGCTCAATTTGTATGTCACATCTGCTTCAAGATGTGCAGATCTGCGGCGATATAGGTATGTATATGTATGTATGTATGCATATATATATATATATATATATATATATATATAAACACATTCATATTCACGCACAAATATATGTGCACATATTTCATAATTCTGCAAGTATATGTATTCAACACATTTATAAATCAACATACATATATGTATGCATACTAATACTTATTAATTTATATATGTAAATATATATGTATATGTATATGTATAAATGCATACCCATACAAGAACGGCCCATAAAATTTTTAATCATTTGAGGCTCCTAGCGGCGGTCTGTGACTTTTGATTTCGGTGGAGATAGACTTTGAAAATATAGAGACTGACAGACAGTCATACAGAATTTTATATATTAGATTTTGAGTATTTACTTCGAATATATATATATATATATATATATATATATATATATATATATGAGCAAATAGTTAATAAAACACGTTAAAAACACTTTGAAATGAGTTAAAAACATATTTAATCTAAAAAGGAAACACTAGATAAATGGATAGTCCTTAATTCGCGGAGTTTCGAAGAAATACTTTCCTTCTCATCAGAGGGTAGGAATTAGCAAAATACGGGATCGGATTTTGCATGCAAAAGTATTTGATGAAACTGCACGTAAGTCAAAGATCTTACTTGATAACAGTGAAGCAGAGGGAATAGGGCGAAGAAAAAGATGATTTCACGTGAATGGATAGTCTGGTGAAAGGTAAAGTATCCAATGACGGTAAAATTCAAAAATGTAAATCCAAGAAAGTTAGTTAAATTTCCATTCGCACAAGTAAAATCCAAGGAAATCGCGTAATTGGAAGATGGTCCAAAGTAATCCAAGTACTCTGTGGAATAATTCACAAATAGGTACAAGGAAAAGGGGAAAGAATTCTAATAATATATTAAAAGATATGCGTTAAACTCAGTTGCCGAGACAAAGTATAATTAAGAAAAGTGAGTGAAGAAGGGGGGGAAAAGGTTGAATGGTTATGGAATTAAATATAAAATAGAAAAGCAAATGTCAAAATGACTCAGACAATATGACGTTAAAAGGCGCCAAAAATATAGGACAAAAACAGAGGTTAGCTTAAATGTACAGGTTATTATTTAAGAAAAGCAGGAGTTATTAAAAGACACTAAATGAAAAAAAAAATTAAGAAGAGAGGATGGCCGGTATCTGCAAATTCCGGATAAAACAAGTAAGTATCTAAGTAAATGCATGTAGTAAAATATACGTAAAATATACAGATAGGATATGAATGTGTAGGTAGATTGATATATTTAATAGATAGGAATATTTAAACACTAAAACGGAAATTGCAGATAAAAAACCGGCCAAACAAAAGAATTAAAATAAAGGATTATTAAGTTATAAAGTATTAAGAAAGTATGTAGAAAAAACGATAATGGCAAAGAAAAATTATATATTTGAAAGGTTAAAGTAATAGCTATGTAATTTCAAAATTGCCATGATTAAATTTGGACTTATGTTTACAGAAAGAGATCCGTTCGTTTTTTAAATTATAGTTATAGCTTCAGTTGTGCAAAGGCGACATGACATAGAACCTTTTTTTTATAGTCCTTTTGATTGAGAAGGGAGTATTATTAGAATTAAGTTTTTTAATTAAAGTGGTTAGAAAAGTTCCTTGGTTATTATTAGAATTATGAAAAATATTAAAATTTAATTATTTAATTGATTTGTTTGTTTTCTACCTAGCTTCGAAAGTTTTTGGTGGTTCAACTTATTTTAAAGGGTTTATTTAGTCAAAAAAAAAAACAAGTAATGTCGAGTGTTATTTTTGAACAAAAAATGTCTTACATGAGATAATTACGTCTTGGGAGTTTCGATAATCGCTCAAAAATAGAAAATTAAAGAAAATACTGAAATAGATATAGTTTCAAAACAATCACTCATTCAAAAAGAAAATAAATTTGTATATTTTAGGTAATGTCCAAGATCATTGCTCGGGAAAAAAATGAAGCTACCGGATACGGTTGCTTATGTAACGAAACCGAACGGAAGACACGAAAAACGAAACCATATATTTATAAAAAAAAAAATACTTTAATTTTTAACATTTCTTGTGTTATTACGAAACAAACAATAAAAAAAATGCTTCTTGTATTATCAAATAATAAAACAAATATTTTACTTAGAAAATTTGGTACTTCACGGAGAACGTGGACCCTGTGTAAACGTTTTTTTTATGTAATGATTGCTCCCTTAAAGCATATGCGCAAAAGGTTTTATTTGGTTTATTTAACCACGAAAACTTTTTGAATGTACTATTTGAGAGGGGGGGGGGCAAAACCATTATTTGAATATGTACGACAAAATAATTTAACAAAAAAATAAAATTTAGTGGAGAAAATAATTTTAAAAAAAGTTAAAATAAAATCAAATAAAAATAAAATAAAACAAGCACAAAATAAAAGTATGAATTTTTATATACAATAACTACACGTACGATTAAAAATAAAGTCTGAGATATATACGAAGAAATTGAAAGAAAACGCTTTAAGGGAGCAATCATTTCACTAAACTTTTTAAAAATAAAATAAAAACAAGCACAAAATAAAAGTATGAATCAAATTTACCCAAAGAAAAAAAACATTTTAAAAATACAATAACTACACGTACGATTAAAAATAAAGTCTGAGATATATACGAAGAAATTGAAAGAAAACGCTTTAAGGGAGCTATCATTAAATAAAAAACACCGTTTAAGCAGGGTCCACATTGCCTGTGAAGTACCGAAAAATTAATTTAGTTTTAACACTTTTTGTGTTCACGAATCAACAAAAGGCACTTATGCAGTATGAGGACGGCGACCATCTTTTCTTGGCGCATTTCACTTAACTGTCGCCAGGTGGCGCTTCTTGGTCAAAAAACATTTAAATTATTAATTTGTTGTTGACCCTTCAAAATCGCTTTAATTAAAAAATGTTTCATTTAAATTATTTATTTGTTCGAAAATAAAAAAAAAATCTATTTTACTTTATAAAAATCTAATGTTATTTTTATTACAAAATTGTTTTATTAAAATTATATTTTCTTACGCAAACTTTTAAATAAATGTTTTTACAATTATATATTGATACATTTTTATACAATAAATGTTTTAGTTTTCAAATATTTTTCTGTTCGGAAAAAATCTTGTTTGTTACTTATTTGCAGCGTTATTTGACCAAGAAGAAATTGGAATTATCGC
>NC_136509.1:103511755-103531755 GCF_053919585.1 Euprymna scolopes
CGTTTAAAATATTTTCAACCCATTAAAATCGTTTAAAATATTTTCAACCCATTAAAATCGTTTAAAATATTTTCAACCCATGAAAATCGTTTAAAACCGTAAAAGTAGGACGTACATGTGAAAGTAATAAGCAACGCGAACGTAGAAACTTATTAAAGAACAATGACCAGATGAGTGTTTTTTTTTTCAACATAACACCAACCATGCCTTCAACAAGAATATACACTCAGCATCCCCGTGGTTTTAATCGGAGTAGGCAAATTGCAAAGGAATGACTCAGAACAATCCTTTTTCATCTCGTGCATAGCATTTTACACAGTCAGGCGAACAGAAACGAATTGCTTCTCAAAGTTACACACGCACTAACAAGAACAAGGTTAACCAACACACATACACAATGTCTCATAGCTAAATACTCAAATAGAGTTTTTCAGACTTTTCATCGTATGGGCACTCTCATTGATAGTACACATATGAACCTCTAACCCCCTTCGAAGTAATCCCCTCGGGCTGCAACGTACTTGTTGTACCGTTACAACAACTTCTGGAAGGACCCATTGATGTACTCTTTATGAGTGCGCCAATGACCCTCATCATAGTTTATTTAATCTCATCAATTGTCTCATAATTACAGCTTCTAAGATTTTCCTTGAGCTTAGGGAATAGCCAAAAGTCACAGGGAGCAATATCTGGACATTAGGGAGGTTGAGGAACTGTCTTGATGGCCGTCTTGACGCCATATTAAAGTGAATTAAAACAAAAATATCAGTAACAAAAACTCAGTACATATGTGTGCGAATATATATATATATATGCTATATATATATATATATATATATATATATATATATATATATATATATATATATATATATATATACTATAATAATTAAATACCTAGAGACACTAGTGTTTCATCCATTCAGGAATCATCAGTGCAGGGTGTCACGATTAACAGCAGTCGATAGATTCGAACCCGGAAACAGAAGCCATCTATGGCTTCATTAGCAAGGACCTAATCCATTCGGCTCCCGTTAACTGCGAGAAACATTGTTGATATTTTAAAATTTATTTTTTAAAATGTTTTTTACTGTCTGTCAGAGTAACTTAATTATTATATGATGATCTGCTCATAAGAGCTAAATTTACCGACTTTTTATTTCAACTGAAAGTGCTCAACGATAGGAAACGGGCTTCTTATTTATTTACTATTGATAATATACTAGTGTTACATCCTTTCGGGAATCATCAGTGTATATATATATATATATATATATACATATATATATATATATATATATATATATATATATATATATATATATATATAGACCAAATAAATTAACCGAATCATAGTCCCCCCCGCCTCCGAACCTAAGCGAACACCCAACAGGTCAAGAGATACTCATCAAGAAATTATCTCATAAACGAAACGCCAAAAACTTTCGCATTAAGACTCGAATTTTAAAGTAACCCCCTCCTCCTACCCCCACATATTCCCTTTCCCTCTCCATGTATCCCTATGCCCTCAGCAACACCAGAAATGAACTTCCCAGACCCTCCCCTACAAGGTCATTAAACTCCAAAACTAAAACATTACCGACATACCAAGCACCCTCTTCCCACCTTTCCCCCTTGTTCTCTTCCTCTTTTTTCCGCTTTTCTCGTACCCCTCCCCTGACATCATTCACTCTTTCATCCCATCATAAAGAACATTTCTATAAAAGTCTGAGGAAGCTACAGACGGCCCCCAAAAAACGGCCGGGTAGCTGAAACAATAATGTAACTTAACAGAAAAATACGGTAATAAAAATAAAACGTATATATATATATATATATATATATATATATATATATATATATATATATATATATATGTGTGTGTGTGTGTGTGTGTGTGTATGTATGTATGTATGTATATAAGAGAAAGAAAATGAAAACTGTAAGTTGAACTTTACAAGTAAAATTTATTGTTCGACTGAATACTCCAAAAAACAATTTACAAAGTCCTTATTACGCATAGTTTCAAAGAATGCTATTCTTCTTATTATTATTCTCTCTCTCTCTCTCTCTCTCTCTCTCTCTATATATATATATATATATATATATATATATATATATATATTCTTATTATTATTATTATATATATATATATATATATATATATGTGTGTGTGTGTGTGTGTATGTATGTATGTATGTATGTATATAAGAGAAAGAAAATGAAAACTGTAAGTTGAACTTTACAAGTAAAATTTATTGTTCGACTGAATACTCCAAAAAACAATTTACAAAGTCCTTATTACGCATAGTTTCAAAGAATGCTATTCTTCTTATTATTATTCTCTCTCTCTCTCTCTCTCTCTCTCTATATATATATATATATATATATATATATATATATATATATTCTTATTATTATTATTCTATATATATATATATATATATGTGTGTGTGTGTGTGTGTATGTATGTATGTATGTATATAAGAGAAAGAAAATGAAAACTGTAAGTTGAACTTTACAAGTAAAATTTATTGTTCGACTGAATACTCGAAAAAACAATTTACAAAGTCCTTATTACGCATAGTTTCAAAGAATGCTATTCTTCTTATTATTATTCTCTCTCTCTCTCTCTCTCTCTCTCTCTCTATATATATATATATATATATATATATATATATATATTCTTCTTATTATTATTATATATATATATATATATATATATATATATATGTGTGTGTGTGTGTGTGTGTATGTATGTATGTATGTATATAAGAGAAAGAAAATGAAAACTGTAAGTTGAACTTTACAAGTAAAATTTATTGTTCGACTGAATACTCCAAAAAACAATTTACAAAGTCCTTATTACGCATAGTTTCAAAGAATGCTATTCTTCTTATTATTATTCTCATCAGAGGACATAGAGAAATCAGCAAATTATATTTGTAGCAATGCTAAAATTGGCTAGTTAAGGCATTAAGTAAAACCGTATTTTATTGTAGTTATAAGCTGCCAAATAAAAATAGAAAAAATATTGGATATATACAAAATTAATATAAAAACAAACCGCGCATAAGATTTCAGCTTGAATGAAACTCCTCTCGAGTTGATCCAAAATGCAAAATAGTTCTTTAGATAGAATGTATTTCAAAATAAGTCCAGCGTGACGATGCATTTAATCCAATTGGAAAGTTTCAAAGCAGCTGAAATAATAAAAATTATTTTTTTCCGGGCAGTGCAGTAGTCCAAAAAGAAGTCTGTCCCTAGTCAAATGGGACCTAATAGTAAAAAGAGAGAAATCCAATATGAGAACCTTCATCATCGGTTTAATTAGAAAAAGTTATTTAAAGCGGGAATATATATATATATATATATATATATATATATATATAGGATTGATACGTAGTTTGCTTGAAACATTGTGTGGGATAGGTGTGTAAAAGAGATTTAGAAGGCTGTCACAATGCGAGGAATGAATTATAGTCGCTATTGGTAAGAGGAGACGAGAACAAGTGGTGATTTACAAATATATAATACATACATGTATATTTATATATATATATATATATATATATATATATATATATATATATTCAGTTGTATGGTAAAATGTCTTACTTGTAATTCTATGCGACGTATTCCATTATTAATTTCGGAAAAATTTTTCCCTTTTCAAATGGTGTGCGTAACAGGTCGATTCAAAGCAACTTCCGGCCCTTCATCCAGCATGCTTTGAATCGACCTGTTACGCACACCATTTGAAAAGGGAAAACTTTCTCCGAAATTAATAATGGAATACGTCGCATAGAATTACAAGTAAGACATTTTACCATACACATGAATATATATATATATATATATATATATATATATATATATATATATATATATATATATATATAAATATACATGTATGTACTTATTGATTTGTAAATCGCCACTTGTTCTCGTCTCCTCTTACCAACAGCGACTATAATTCATTCCTCGCATTGTGACAGCCTTCTAAATCTCTTTTGCACACACACACACACACACACACACACACACACACACACACACACACACACACATATATATATATTGGATTCTAATAAACTAATCCAATTTACTATCAAATTCATACTTATATTCATTGTTAAATGCACTACTTATAAATAAATTAAAAAATAAATTTTTGAATTTCTAACGGCTTTGTTCGTTGGGAAAAGAAACTAACATACACTTTTCACTATTCACTTATAACATCCAGTGTGAATACACCTGAAGGTTGTCGGAGGTTAAATCGGTTGCAACGTTGTGAAGAAAAAACAACTAAGATGAGAATAATAGTCCAAAAATATAAACAATAATCTAATTTGCTATGAAATTGTTAAATACATAACTCATTTACTATACATTACTTCATCTAATCTATTAAATAGCTATACATTATTACAAAAACAATTTAATGTCAATCATACTATTTGGTTTATTTATTTGTGCTATTTTAACTTAATATTTCAACTCCCGACTATTCCTATTTTTCCCATTTTTCCTTTTTAATTTACACTAAGCTAATCAGGTTTTAATCGAAACAGGTATACCTAGATCTGTGCAAACAATTTTGAACTACCTCTTTTCGGTTTTCTAATAGGTTTTCATTAGATATTAGCATATGATATGTTCTTGAGTGCAAAGCTTTATTTCATTATTATTTCATTATTAGCATGTTCTTGCAACATCCAGATTTATTTCATGAGTATTTAATAGCACTTCCTTTTCAATTTGTATTCAATATTATTTACTTACCCATTTTGCTAATAATTTTGTTTTCTTCTTTATTTCTCACAATAAGGTATTTTAAATGATGCGATATGATTACTGAATCTGTCCCTGAATCGGCAGACTATGGACCCAATATAAGTTCTCATTCTATTATCACCAATGACTTCGTAGTTATAGTTCATATAAGAATGAGACATTTACCTTCCAAAAGGACATTCGTTAATTCTTCTATAGTTACAAAGTGATTCATCTTCAGTATTTTGATTTGTTAAATAACCACTCTCTTTAATTTCCTTATCTATTTCTGCACTGTTCGCTAAGTTAGTAATTGTAGAAGAAGGTTATCTTTACAATATTTTTGTTTATGATTTTTACTAAGTTCATCCCTTTAGGAAAGTTTTATCCATAATTTGATCAAATTCATTTGGTAAATAAGTTTGTATGTGTACACTGTGGGGCGGATTAAACCATACGCAATTTCTACGTCTATTTTTTGAGGTTGCCATACTGTTTTTTTTCTTGAGTTATTATTACTAGTAATATTGTTCCTTTAATTTATACGACTAGAGTCACCCATTGTCATGTATATAATAATTCACTATGTTCATTTTTAATATAATTAATTCTATTTTATATCCTGATGTAGCTAATGCTTCATTATAATATTTTTGCTATTAAATATTTGTTCGTTATAAGATAACCGGATTTCTTTTATATAAGATAATAGTATAATAGCTTTCTTTACTGGGATTGGATAATTTGATTTATAGTCAATATAATATGACGTTTGATTGGGTTTATTGTATGGTTCATATGTAATCATAATTAGGCTATATCTATTTTATGGTTTATATCATGGTCAAGCTCTTTAAAGAAGTTATTGAACTTCTATATATTTTTTTCTAAATTCAATTACCGCAGTTTTTAAAAATAGAGCATCATCTCTATAAAGGCCCCATCATAAGTCCCTCTTGACATAATAATTTTATGATTGTTTCTGCACTACAAAACAAGTGCTGTCTGGAATTGAACATTTAAACATGCTAAAATAAATAAACAGTAAGATGAACAACATTTTGGAATTTGAAATATAGACTTTTGTCATTTATTTGTATATGCTCTGTAGTTATAGTTAATATACATTGAGCTTCATAAATAAAAGCATAGTTATAAAAAAAGGTGATATATTATTGAATTAGCATATTTTCCATAAACACACACACACACACACACACACACATATATATATATATATATATATATATGGGGGGGGTTAAAGGAAGAGAATAACATCAATTCTTTAAGAGGAGACTTGTCACCCAAGCTTCAACCTCTGTCCCATCGACGAAATGTTGCATCCCTCTGCCTGTTCTACAAGTATTTTAATGGTGCATGCTCTGATGAACTACAAGCTCTTATACCCCCTCGACGTAAATAGCCCCGACAAATCCGATAAGCAGCAAAATCCCACCCGTACACAGTAGAGATTCCAAGATGTAAAAAGGCCTTCTACTCTAATAGTTTTTTCACCAGAACTGCTAGACTCCGGGCTCCTGTTTTCCCAAATGTAAATGCAGAAGTTCAAGTGTAATGTGAACAGATATCTTGCTGCTCAACACCCTACATATTATCCCTGCAATTTATATCCCTACATCAAAGTAGCACTGTGCCTTATTTGGTGCGAAAATAGAATAAAAATAAATAAATAATTAATTATATGCAATTTTCTGAATTATGTGTAGCTTAACTACCATATTTATTAACAAAACTATATATGTGTGCGTGTGTGTGTGTGGATAAAATATCAATACGAATTATATATAAATGTTTATATCTTTTCTGTATTTATTTCCGCAATGTTGACGTGTAGGAATGCAAAAAGTCTTTTGTAAAAAAAAAACAAAAAAAAAAAAATAAATGTTTTTTTTTGAAAAGCACTATTTTCGACCGATCTTTCGGTCTTCTTCAATATGAACGATGGAAACCTGAGTGCAGGTGGGGGGGGGGGGGCTGGGTTAGCAGCAGAAGGGGGCGGGTAGGCAATGAGTTTAAGATCTATCTGAATTTGCCCCTCCCAATATTTTTGACTTGGAATGGTAATCAACTTGTGTAGTCTCTATTTAAAACCAAGCCTTTCATAAAATGTTGAATTGGACGCCCATGCACCCCACGTACGCACTCGCGTATGTAAATGCACACACACACACACACACACACACACACACACACACACACACACACACACATACACACACACACACATACACACACACACACACACACACACATATATATATATATATATATATATATATATATATATATATATATATATATATATATATATATATATATATTAGTGTTGGGACGATTAATCGGAATCGGGATTCGGAAAAATTAATCCCTATTTTCCGACGCACAAAACGATTCTTTTAATTGTCTTTTTTATTTGATTTTGTTTGATCCTAAACCTTCCATTGCTGGTAATAATGATAAAATAATAAATATTTATTGATCTTAAATTACCAGTAAAGCTAAAATCGATAGATCACTCTCCACAAGTGTATTTTGACGTCCAGGAAAATATCTGCATAAAAGCACATAACTTCGACCGATCCTTCTGTCTTCCTCAGTGTGAATGATATATATATATATATATATATATATATATATATATATATATATATATATATATATATATATATATATATATATATAAATTGGTTGGGTTTCTAACAGTGTTTTGTATATTTTTTATTTTTAACTCGTTTTTTGAAACTTCACTCAGCTCGCCGCCATTTGTTTTGTTATATATCAATAAACCACTGTACGGTTTTCGAACAGATTAACCGTTTCAAAGTGAGTAAAACCACTAAAATTTTTCTCAGATAGGTAGAAGAGTAATTCATCTTGCCTTTGATGACATTTATTTGTTATATTTTTAAAAACATTTTGACTACTTTTTCGTAGCTCTGTGGATTGTAAAACAAACCCGTTCATTTAAGTGTGTTCATATATGCGTGAGAAATTCCAACGTAATATGTGACAGAAGCAGCCGCTTTTATTGTGGTTTGCCCGACGCCTTTTAACGGCGAGAATCGTTTACTCCGTGACCCATCCTCCCCGAATGAAGGCGCCACAGAGTCCCGAAACTGATATTAATTATGCGAATATAAAATTCTATTTTTTTGCGTGTGTACACACATGTGTTGATTTTATTTTTTGTAGTCACTAGTTCTCACACAAGTCATTATCAGACATTATCCACTGATGGTGTTCCCTAGAGTCTGGGTGACAGCAAGTCTCCCTAGATTTCCAGTACTGTCCATCTCTTTCAATAACCTTTTCAAACGAATTTGCATCATCCAGTGGAGGTCTGCTTAGTGCTTTCTCTTCTCCGTCTTGACTTTTCTAGACTATTTGGCGTAATGCCACTACAATTTTGATGGGTGTAGAGGGGGGGGGGGCGTTATTGTCTTACAATTTTGCGGTTTCAGTTTTTTAAGTTTCATATGGGATTTTGCAGTCCTTTTTATTCTACTTCTATTGCAATTTTCTAAGTTTTCGTTTTATACCTAGCTTGGTAAGTTTTTAGTGGTTTAACTTATTTTAAAGCGTTAATTCAGTTTAAAAAAGCAAGTAGTGTCGAGTGTTACATGAGAACAAGAAAAAATGCCTGGCATGAGAGGATCACATTTTCAGAGGCTCGATAATTGCTAAAAAATTGAAAATTAAAGAAAATACTGAAGGAGATATAGTTTGGAAAAGATTGTTCCGCCTCCCGCCCCCCCCCCCCAAATAAATTTTATGACGACAATAACACTTAAAAAATCGATTTTATTCTTTTTAAAACAACATTAAATAAGTGTAAAGTTTTTTTTTAATATTATGGGGATGTAGTCTTTTTTAACTGAATAAACGCTTTAAAATAAGTTAAGCCACTAAAAACTTAGCCAACTATGTGGAAAACGGAAACTTAGAAAAATCGATTTTATCTTTTTTAAAACAACGGTAAACAAGTAAAAAAATTTTTTTAAATATCAAGGTTTGTGTAGTATCTTTTAATTTTTTTTGTTGATATTTATGAATAATGGCCCAGTTTTCCTACTTAGTTTTCCGCGGACGGGTTTTTCGTGGACGAGTTTTCTGGTCACCAGTTTTGTTTTTTTTATTTCGTAGCTATGTCCAAATTTTTCGTGTTGTCATCCGTATGAATTGTCCGTGCAGCTGTTTCTCTTTCTATTTTTTATTTTCGTCTTATCCCTTGATTCTGTATCGTCCATTTTTGCAGTGTTTCTTTCTGTGGTAATTATTCTTTCAGTGCTCAGCATTATGTATATTCCTAATTCTTCTTTTTTTTTTTTGTCCCTCACAAATCTTCTATATAAACCAGTCCTCTTCCTCCGTCTTTCCGTTTCACGTACAGCCGGTCAGCATTATCCTTTGGGTGTAGTGCATTGTCCATAGTCATAAGTTTCCTAGTTTTCTGGTTGAAATGCCTCGGTTTTTTTTTGGGGGGGGCATCCTATGAACGAATCGGAGTGTCTTACTAGTGACATTGCCCAGAGATTTAAGAGAGAAAGAGAGAAAACGGATGTCATAAAACAGAAAATAAAGAAAGAAAGAAAGAAAAAAAGGAAAGGGCAAAATATATTTTTTAATATTATGGGGAGGATGTAGTCTCTTTTTTTAACTGAATAAACTCTTTAAAATAAGTTAAAACACTAAAAACTTACAAAGCTAGGTAGAAAATGAACATTTAGAAAAATCGATTTTATCTTTTTTAAAACAACAGTAAACTAGTAAAAATACTTTTTTAAATATTATGGGAGTCTCTTTTAAAAACAAATGGACGAATCTTCCGGAGAGAGAGAGAGAGAGAGAGAGAAAGAGAGAGAGAGAGAGAGAGAGAGAGAGAGAGTCTTCAATGGACGAGTTTTCCGGGCACCTTGAAATCCACAAGTGCGAGAAAGTTATTTGAACTTTGAATTTAATTAAAAATCCTATTTTTTTTACTAACTTTTTACTAAATCTGATAATTATTATTCAATTTAATAATTTTATTTAATCCAATATTTTTTCTTGATGTAATATTTTTTATTTAATCTAATAACTGTATTTTATTTAATCTTCTATTTTTTATTTGATTTTATATTTTTTTTAATCATATATTTTATTTAATCCTATATATTTTTTATTTAATCTTCTATTTTTTATTTAATCATGTTTTTATTTAATTTTATATTTTATTATATCATATTTTTATTTAATTTTATATTTTTATTTAATCATATATTTTATTTAATTTTATATTTTTCATTTAATCATATTTTTATTTAATTTTATATTTTTTATTTAATCATATTTTTATTTAATCTTATATTATTTATTTAATTTTATATTTTTAATTAATCATATATTTTATTTAATCCTATATATTTTTTATTTAATTTTATATTTTTTATTTAATTATATTTTTATTTAATCTTATATTATTTATTTAATTTTATATTTTTATTTAATCATATTTTTATTTAATCATATATTTTTATAAAATTTCATATTTTTTATTTAATCATAAATTAATTTTATATTTTTTATTTAATCATATTTTATTTAATTATATATTTTTTATTAAATCATATTTTTATTTAACCGTATATTATTTATTTAATTTTATATTTTTTATTTAATCATATATATTTATTTAATTGTATATTTTTTATTTAATCATATTTTTATTTAATTTTATATTTTTTTTATTTTATATTTTTTATTTAATTTTATATTTTTATTTAATCATATTTCTATTTAATCTTATATTTGTATTAAATTTTATATTTTTATACAATTATATTTTTTTATTTAATTTTATATTTTTAGATAATTTTATATTTTTATTTAATCTTATTTTTTACTTTATCTTATACTTTTGTTTAATCTAATAATTGTTTTATTAGTCTGATAATTTTTCTAAAGCCAATAACTTTTTATTTTAATTTTATATTTTTTTTACTTAATTTAGTATTTTTAATTAAGGAATTCCGTTTTAATTCGTTTACTTATTCTTTTTTTTCATTTTCTACGTTTTTTTCATTTTTAGCCATTTTCCTTTCTAGGTGTTTTAGTTTTTTATGATTTTTTTACTTAACACTTCCTACTTAGAAATCAAGTTTTTTTAATTTTTGTTTTTCGGAAATACTTACTAACGGATGATGTAAAAAACAGCAAAATGTTAATGGAAAATAATCCTTGTTTTTATTTAAAGTTCATGAATTAAGAGACGCCATTTTTGTATTGCCATTCTTTCATTTAAAAAATCTTTTAAAGTTTTCTTAACATTTTCGTGTTTAGGTTGAAGACCTCAGAACAGGAGAAAATAATTCAAATAGACCGTCCGATAATGTCAACAAAAAGCAATGACATAAAATAAAACATTAATGAAACATCTATTTTTTTACATAGGCATAGCCACATATCAAGGCCCAGAGACAACTCGAGGATAAGGGTTAAGAGTGTACAGTAGTCAATTGGACAATATAATAATAGTTAGTAATAGAAATTCGGTAAATTTATTAACTTAAGTAGAACGGCTCATCAAGAACTTGTTTACGTTGGACTTGAAGACAATCATATTGTAGTCAGCCGGAAAGCAGGAAAACGGAAGACAATTCCATAGGCGTGCTGTTCTAAGAAAGAAGCTTTGTTCATGGAATCTACGTTTAGGTTTAGGCACAGATAAAGAGTGGGCGGAATTATTGATAGTGGTTTCAGCTAGACGAGTGTTTCTTGTGAAGATAAGTCGAGCACTTGCCATGAAAATAACGATAAAGCGGAGACAACCTCTCAACATCTCTTCTGTGAGAAAGAGGTTGCAGGGAAGAGAAAAGGACATCTCCTACGAGGCTACGAAGTCTATTTTGAACTCTATCCAGGCAGGACAAGTCCTTTCTAGCAGCTCCTGTCCAGATGTGGCAACAGTACTCCATCCTTGGACGTACCTACCTCTTATATAGATAGAGAATTGCATCAGCAATAAGATATCTACTGGGTCGATGGAAGAATCCCACTATTTTTCCAGCGGCCTTGGCAACGGGTTTAATGTATGTGTTCCATTTAAGATCAGGAATAAAGGTCAAGCCCAGAAGCTTGTCAAAACAGGAAGCCTCCACAAATATGAATAAAAGTTGCCATTCTATGAATATGTATGGCTTTGAATTTATAGTTTTGTACAGTCATTATTGGAATGCGTGTGATTATTTTGTTTTGAGAAAACAATAAAAATTAAGAAAATTCAGCACTCGTGCCTTACTGTCATGGGCCAATTCTGAAATTGTCTTCCCCTGTTCTGAGATCTTCAAACTGAAAACAAAAACTTGTTCCACGGCAGTAAAGCACAAGTGCTTTATTCTTTTATCTCGCAAAATAGCGGAAGTTGTTGTATTGCTTGATATTTATGCATAAACTAGCAGGGCGCCCGGTGCTGCCCCGTCTTACAATACGATTTAATATATTTTAATTCATACAGATTTCTTATTTTTTTTATAGAGTCAATTCTCTATTGATTATTATATTGTACCCAAATGTAAAAAAAAAAAAAAAAAAAAAAAAAAACCAAACATATGATTTGAGTGACATCTCTCTAATACAAACCAAAACATTCAGTGGCTCAGCATTAGTCGTTACCGTTTGAGCTAGCGTCAGGGGGATAAGAAATAGTTAAAAATGACCCGAATTTAATGTATGAATGTATATTTGCGCATGCGTACAAGGGCACTTTAAGTCGACTTACGTCTGCCAAGTTCCATTCTTTTTTCAATTTTTACCGGCTAAAAGCGTAAAAAAAAAAAAACGACGACAATAGCCCCGAAAAACCTGACAAGCAGAAAAATCCTACTTCTACGCTGTAGAGATCTCTAGATGTCATAAAGCCTTCTACTTTTTACCTCGGATTGCTGCACTTTGGAATTCCTTCCCGGGTGCGTACTTTTCTGACTGTACTGACATGCAGAAATTCAAATGTAATGTGAACAGACATCTTGCTACCCAACTCTATAAATAGTGTTTCTGCAAATCTGGTTCTAAATAGTAGCCCTTCACGAATAAGTAGTTCTGTGCCTTGTTTGAGGTGAAATGACAGTAAAAAAAAAAATCGTGTTTCTTATTTTTCAGTGAAAGCTTTTTTTTAACTTTTTAAAAAGTTTTAAAAGTTTTTTTTAAAACCTTTTTAAAAGTTTTTTAAAGTTTAAAAAATTTTTTTTTTAACTTTTTTAAAAAGTTTTTTAAAAAGTTTTTAAAAGTTTTTTTAAACCTTTTTAAAAGTTTTTTTAAGCTTAAAAATTTTTTAAAAACTTTTTTAAAAAGTTTTTTAAAAAAGTTTTTTTAAAAAGTTTTTTTAAGTTCTTTTTAAGTTTTTTTCTAAAGTTTTTTTTTCAATTACTTTTAAAGTTTTTTTTTTTTAAAGCTCCAAATCGTTAATGGCAGTGTAACTGTTCAACAGATCTCATTTGTTAGGACCGTAGGTGTGGCGTCATTTTTCACCGATTAGCCTACTATTACGAAAGTGACGGCCGAGTAGAATAGCAGAAGAAATGAAATAAAATAAAAATTTAAAAAAAAAACAAAAAAAAAACGCCATTAATCGCACCTTAATCCTATTCGAATAATAAAAACGTATTTATTTTCTTTTTTTGTGGGGGGGGGGGTCATCCAAAACTGTGTTCCTGTTTTTCATTTCGACCCGGCCCAGTCGTTAGGTTCACCGTCTTGACTTTGACCCCGAACAGTTGCGTACGATCTAAGTTTGCGGTCAGAGAGACGTGAACCGGCCCAGACATTAACAAAACACACATTCTTACTTCGTGGGAAAACAAAATCCGCCGAAAAGAAGGCGTTGATAACACGCACACGTGTGGTTATTTCCTGATTTATTTATCTACACCCACCTCTACTCCCAAGGCGGGATGATGTGACACAAGGGTCGGAAAGTGGGACTGAACAGTCAATGCCACTGAGGAAGAGAACACTGGCCTGCAAAAAACAAACAACAACAAAAAAAAACACCTCAGCAGCCCCATTGATATGTTGTATTTGGGGTTGTATATAACGAGTATATATACGTGTGTTTATGCACGTCTAGTTTATATAAATATACGTGTATATGAAACCGATGCTCGCATCGTCTAGTGGTTACATATGTTCATTGTGTGTGTGTGTGTTTGTGTGTGTGTGTGTGTGTGTGTGTGTAGGCATTTACACATATTCAAACAGACTTCACATAATCTGAACAAGTTAACATTCATTAGTTCAGTGAAAATGACACATAAGCACACAATGGCTGTTTGATGGCTGACTATTATAAAGGGAGATGAGTAGCAAGATGTTTGTTCATATTACATTTGAACTTCTGCATATCAGTACAGTTGGAAAAGCAGAATCCCGGAAGGGAGTTCCAACGTCTTGCAATTCTGGGAAGGAAACTATAGGAGTAAAAGGCTTTCTTGCACCTAGGGAGCTCTACTGTAAAGGGGTGAGACTTAGTTACTTGTCGGGTTTGTTGGGGGTAGTCACGTCGATAAGGTACAAGTGCTTGTAGTTCGTCAGAGCATTTACCATTAATATACTTGTAGAAGGATTCCATGAACAAGGCTTCTTTCTTAGAACTGCACGCCTGTGGAACTCTGTTCCGTCTGCCTGCTTCCCACCGGGCTACAACTTGGATGTGTTCAAGTCCAACGTTAACAAATTCCTAATGAACCGCCCCCTTAAGTAAACACTTCATCAAATCTCCACACTAACGTAATGTACTTGCAATAACCCTTATCCCTGAGTGGCTTCCGGGCCTTGATAAGTGCTGATCACTGTGTAAAAAAGAAAAAAAAAGAAACTAATGGAGTAAAAGTCTTTCTTGACCTTAGGGATCTCTATTGTAAAGGGATGAGACTTAGTAGCTTGTCGGGTTTGTCGGGAGTAGTTACGTCGGGGAGGTACAAGTGTTTGCAGTTCGTCAGAGCATTCACCATTAAAGTATTTGTAGAACAGGCAGAGGGGTGCAACATCTCGTCGATGGGACAGAGGCTGAAGCCTAGATGACAGTTCAGGACTTATCAGGTTGGCGACTCTCTTTTGAACCCTGTCCAGGAGTGAGAGACAAGCAGCAGATGCACCAGCCCAAATGTGACAACAGTACTCCATACATGGGCGAATGGTGGCCTTATAGAGGTACAGGATACTTTCAGGCGTGAGTAATGTTTTAACGCGGTAGAGAGAGCCCCCTCCCTCGTGGGGGCACCTTTGTGGCCTTCGGACCAAGATGAAATTGTATTATCTGTTCCGGCAGATGCTGCAAGCAAAGACTATTACCCTTGTGGCAATCTTCTGGTCCATCTAGGGACAACCCTAAAGGGGCCAGCTGGCAAATACCTATCCAGCTCCCATTTCCCACCTGTCGGAAGCTGGTCCCCTTTTCCCTTCCTCCCCCCTCTCTCCACTTTAAAAAACGGCCTTGTGCCTAATTTACTCAGTGGGGAAGCAAATAAATACAGCCCGCCTCCCTCGCGGGTGCACCTTTGTAGCCTTCGGACCAAGATCAAATTGCAGTATCTGTTTCGGCAAGGACCCTATGTGGGGGCGACCCCACAGATAAGACCTTGGTCAATGTAGGGGCAACCCTTCATACCAATTGTCACTATCCAGCTCCCCTACCCCCCCGGGGAGTTAGTCCCCATTTCCCCTTCACTCCTCACATTAAAAATCGGCCTTGTGCCTAATTTGCTCGGTGGGAGAGCAAATAAATACCAACTCCACATATAAGACCTTGGTCAATGTAGGGGCAACCCTTCATACCAATTGTCACTATCCTACTCCCCGGGGAGTTGGTCCTCATTTCCCCTTCACTCCTCACATTAAAAATCGGCCTTGTGCCTAATTTGCTCAGTGGGGGAGAAAATAAATACCGCTCGCCTTCTTCGCAAGAAGAGGACCTCCTTGGCCTTCGGGCCAAGATCAAACTGTAGTATCTGTTCCGGCAGATACTGCAAGCAAAGGCCCTATGTGGGGGCGATCCTACAGATAAGACCTTGGTCAATGTAGGGGCAACCCTTCATACCAATTGTCACTATCCAGCTCCCCTACTCCCCGGGGAGTTGGTCCCCATTTCCCCTTCACTCCTCATATTAAAAATCGGCCTTGTGCCTAATTTGCTCAGTGGGGGAGCAAATAAATACCGCCCACCTTCTTTGCTTCCTTCGTCAGGGGAACACTACATGAAACCATTTCACTGTGAAGCGGTAACAACAGGGCTTCTTTTTGACTCGTTTATTCTCATTTTCACAGGTAGGTTTTTCCCTTCCTTTAGTCTTTACATCGTCTCGTAGTTAACGCAGTAGAATGCTTCTACGACTGACAAAGTCAACCACCTCTCACGAACCTTTCTCTCTTCTCCTCTCTGACTTGTATTACTAGTCTATATATCAAACTCTACTTTATTTTTGTTAGGTCAATTCCATTGTTTATATATAATTGAATTCCTAAATATATTTTATTACATATCAACCTCTGCAAGATTTTATTTTTACAAATATAAATCTAAGATTAAAGTAATGTTAGATTTTAACATAAATATTTTTACTAAACTTTCCTTTCTTTGAAAACATTCTCCCTGCATAACTTTTTTTTTTCATAACAGTTAACCAAGTTATAATAATAATCGTTCAGACCCTTGGCATTGATCACCACAAAATAACACAGATACTATGCTGTGATCATAACCGAAATTTCCAACATAAGAGGTATTCCACGGTACACACACCTCAGGTGATTAGCAATAAACTAATTCTTTCTCAAATGGAGAAGATGAAACCGGGCAATGCCGCCCGTTATAAATAACGAGTAATAAGATGCTCTAGCGGAAATTAGTAAGATAACAATTTCCCGCAACACGCCCTTTAATTTATGCGAAACACACAACGATTGCTATGACTCCTCAAGACATCTAAGACGCTGAAAAATATTCTTTTTTTTTTAAATCAGGCGATATTCATATGAAGCAGCCTAAATAAGACTAAGGATTGCGTGGTATTACCCCACCCGATTAAACATCAATGCACTTTTTAGTCGGTCACATAAGCGGAAGTGACCAAAAGAGCAATATATATATATATATATATATATATATATATATATATATATATATATATATATATATATATATATATATATGTGTGTGTGTGTGTGTGTGTGTGTGTGTCTAGATTGTTGTCACACACACGCGCACACACACAGATACGCACACACACACACACACACACACACACATATATATTGTTTTTTAAAAACAATATGTATGCCGCTCCCCATGTGGGGGTACCAAGTTGGTTAAAGGGAAAATTATTCCCAACTCGCATTTAGGTACAAATGCACTCTCGTGATTAATTGAATATTTATATATTAAAAAAAAGAGCAGAAATGAGGAAAATCGTCTGCCTTAAACCACTAACCTAGTTCGAAAACAGATCCTTTGTTCGATAAAATGCATGTCCATTGGCTGATAGGAAGGGGCGTGGTGGATACTAGAAAGCTGATTGGCTAACTAAAATCCTCAACATAAATAAAAACGAGAAACAACCACAGAATTCGCGCATAAGCCTGACAAATCCTATAGTGGATGAAACGCCGAATATTCAGTGTAGCTTAATCGGCATATATATTTTATAAATTACTAACTAGCTCTACTTACGTATTGAACACTTTTGAAGTAAATACTTAAAGTTTACGCATAAATCTATACTTTCGTATATTAACCTTATGTGAGTAAATGAAGTAGTTATATATATATATATATATATATATATATATAATCTTATATATGGTATATATATATATAATGTTAAATATATATATATATAATGTTAAAAGTCCACGTATGCTTCTAGGATAGTGATTTAAAGGTTATGATGTTTTTTGAAGCATGAAAAACGATGTTACTTTTTGTATTCAATATTTTTTATTATTATTTTTTTATATTGATTACTAGGAATGAACGCTGTCCACACTACAACTTTCCAGTTTTTTTCAACGGTTTTCTTTTTCTTTTTCATTTCGATATATTTTGTGACCAAGAGCGGAGGCCCGCTTGATATATATAAAATAACAATAAAAACATTAAATACAAAAAGTAACATCGTTTTTCATTCTTAAAAAAACCGTCATAACTTTTAAATCACTATATATATATATATATATATATATATATATATATATATATATAAGCTGAACGTTTGTGTGTGTGTCTGGTCACGAATAGGCTCCTACATGGTTAACTATTATAGAAAACTGATTACATATAATGATAGAAGATGTATCGAGACACAGGAATGGGTATGTTTGATCTGGCATAATGATGATTCATTAAAATTTTGTGGGGTCTGCGTACTCGCCTGGCCCACAAACTATGGAAATAAAAAAATTAAAAATTATTAAAAAAAAAAAAACGTTTACAAGTGTTTTTGATATAGATGTACAATACTTTGATAAGTATGTTTTAAATTAAATATGTTACATGATAAGGGCTGTCCCCTTTTCATGTAAGTATAAAAATAGAGAGATTACTTAAAATGAAAATAAAATTAGAGAAAGCAGATATCGAACCTTGGATATAAGTTTTAAAGAACAATAGGTTTAAATGGAATGTCCAGTAAATTGTTAATTCTGATGAAATAAATAATAAATAAACTATTCAATACCGCTCCAGAAGATGTCTCACTGCTGATGCAATTCTCTATCTATATAAAAGCCAAGTACGGCCAAGGATGGAGTACTGTTGCCATATCTGGGCAGGAGCTGCCAAAACAGCCTATCATGCCTTGACAGAGTACAAAATAGACTTCGTGGTTTAGTGGGGGATGCCCTTTTCTCTACCCTGCAACCCCTCTCCCACAGAAGAGACGTTGCGAGCCTATCCTTGTTTTATCGTTATTTTCATGGCAGGTGCTCGTCTGAACTCCAATCTCTGGTCCCCCCTCGCCAAACTTTCACGAAAAACACCCGTCTAGCTGAATCCACTGTGAAAAATTTCCCCCACTCTATATCTGTGCCTAAATCAAAACGCGGATTTCATGAGCAAAGCTTCTTTCTTAGAACTGCACGCCTGTGGAACTCTGTTCCGTCTGCCTGCTTCCCTCCGGACTACAACTTGGATGTCTTCAAGTCTAATGTTAACAAATTCCTTATGAACCGCCCCCCCCTAATTAAACACTTCATAAAATCTCCTCACTAACGTGATGTACTTGCAATAACCCTTATCCTTGAGTGGCTTCCGGGCCTTGATAAGTGGTGATCACTGTGTAAAAAAAAAAAAAAAAAAAAAATTGTTAGAAAGAATGTGGATAATAAAATATGGGTTAAATAAATTAGATATGTAGGTTGAATTCCTTTGTAAAAACATCAAAGAAAAAAGAGGTTATTGGGAAACCATAATGTCGGAAACGTGCAAAGTCGCGCATGTTGAAACACGTGAATTTTGCTCACGAGGCCGGATATGCATGGATTTCTCAATGTAGGAAGTGAGAGATAGTTAGTTAGATAGACAGTCAGTGAGAAACTCAGAGAGAGTCTGGAGTTTGGAATTCAAACGTCTAGGAAGCGATACGGTCACTTTGAAACTAAAATGTGAAGCTTTGAATTCTTGATGAGAAAACCACGGCCGGTCGTGAAGAAATAAACCCATCATGTGTTTTGTAAAGCTCGTCTTTGTGTTTGTGATTCTTACAAAAACGTAAAGTGAATTGTTATTATATGTCTGTGTTATAAAATGTCGTGACATACACATCTCATATTCACAATGTGAATCTACATCTCATATCTACACTAAGACTGTCTGAACACTATCTCCTCACTCTAAGAGCTTCACATAGCAACACATCTATTAACCTAAGAATGAACATATTGTTAATATATATGATTCGTCATAACATGAACAACCTCTCTCACAACATCCCTCACTAGAGCTCTCTCAACAGCATCACCTGTAATAAGAAACTCTCTCCTCTAAGACTTACTCTTAAAACTCTCTCTGAATAAGACCCCTATATAACAAATAGGGACGGTATAATGAAATTGTAGGGCCTGCGTTCGCGCCTGGCCTCCATAGAATGGAAATAGGCACAAACTTTAATAAAGACTTTTCATATCTATCTGTGTAAGTATACTTTGGTAATCATGTTTCAGTTTGAAGAAAT
>NC_136509.1:103536755-103559255 GCF_053919585.1 Euprymna scolopes
AACAAAGATTAAAAAAAAAGACAGGATACAAACAAAAAATATTTATAAAATTTATTTTATAAATATTTTTTGTTTCTATCCTGTCTTTTTTTTTATTTGGTTAAAGGGAAAATTATTTTTTTATTTGGTTAAACGGAAAATTATTTTTTATTTGGTTAAAGGGAAAATTATTTTTTTATTTGATTAAAGAGAAAATTATTTTTTTATTTGGTTAAAGGGAAAATTATTTTTTTATTTGGTTAAAGGGAAAATTATTTTTTTATTTGGTTAAAGGGAAAATTATTTCTTTATTTGGTTAAAGGGAAAATTATTTTTTATTTGGTTAAAGGGAAAATTATCTCTCTCTCTCTCTCTCTCTCTCTCTCTCGCTATATATATATATATATATATATATATATATAATGTTAAAAGTTCATGTATTTTTTTTACAAGGTAGTCACCACTTATCAAGGCCCGGAAGGCATTCGGGGATAAGGGTTATTGTGTGTACAGTCCGTTAGTTTTGGAGATCTGATAAAGTGTCTTACTTAAGGAGGCTGTTCATCAGGAATTTATTCACATTGGACTTGAAGACATCCAGGTTGTAGTCAGGTGGGAAACAGGCAACGGGAACAGAGTTCCATAGGCGTGCACTTCTAAGAAAGAAACTTTGTTCATGGAATCTACGTTTTGATTTTGGCACAGAAAATGTGTGGGGAAAATTTTTGACAGTGTTACAGTATGCTTCTAGGATAATTATTTAATTATTTTACCTAACTAAAACAACGTTCCCGAAACAAAACATTTTGTTTACGAAATTATATAATTCTACAAAAAAAACAAACTTTCAAACACAAACCCTTTCCATGAACAAAACACAAAACAGCTTTCAGACATTTAATTAATCAATGCTTTCATTAAAAAATTCTTTAAACACAGCGAAATACTTAGGTTTTCTTGTCAGCAAAATTTTAAAAAATGGAAGATGGCCGCCTCCAATAAATAAACATTACAACACCAGAATTCGTAGAGACGGCGGTGAATGGCTGATTTTCCATTCTGGAAGCGCAATCAAGTTCCAAATTCTTTACAGTAATATCATCTCTGCCTGCAGAGGTGCTTGCAAAAATACTGATATCAGTGCTCGACTCGAAAAGCTGTGAGGAGTTAAAACGTGCACTAATCGAGGCACACGAACGGACAAAACCGGAATTGTTTGATACATCAATGTCGACAACAATAACAGATCAGCCATCGTTATATTTACAAGAGATATTTTATTTACTGTTTTTTTTTATTTGTTTAATAAAAGTTTAAACATTTGTTTCGCATTAGTATGTTAAAAGTGTAAATACGAACAAAATGGATGCAGTTTAACGTCTTCCTGAGAACAACCTTCTCTTTCTCAATGCATATCTCGGCTTGTAGAAAAGTTATTTAAAGTCAAATTATGACAAGTTTAGGGGCAAAACATTTCAATTTTATTTTTGTCGCTGGTTTTGTAAATATATCGGCGATATTTTGTCCTGATGCTATGTAATTTGCAATAATAGAATCCCTTTTTTTTGCTTCAATTCTTATGAAGTGATATTTAATATATATATATGCTTATAGCTTTGGTGAATTACTGTGATCTGCGCTAAGATTATGATAGCTTGATTATCATAAATTATTACTCCGGAAGTTTTAGTTAATCTTGGTTCTAAAACAGTCTTTAGAATAACTTTTAGGTATAGCGCTTCTTGCACAGTATGTGTGAGCGCAATAAATTCCACCTCACACAAAGAGAGAGAGAGAGAGAGAGAGAGAGAGAGAGAGAGAGAGAGAGAGAGATACAATCTGCTGCTTTTTAGATTTCCATGAAATAATAGGGCCATTTTTGGATCTTCTAAAACAATATCCAAATGTACTTTTTCGGTCTTCATCCTTTCCTTAATCTGAATCTAAAAACCCTTCTAATTTTAGGGAACTTGTTGATTTTCGAAATATTAAATGCTGTTCCTTTGTTCCTTTTAAATAACGAAGGACTGCTTTATCTCTGTTTAAATCCTTCATTGTCGGTCTTGATAATTTGTGGTATTTTTGTTACTACATAACATATGTTAGGTGTCGTAGCAGTCATTAAGTATATCAGGCTTCCTATTATCTCTCGGTATAATTTATCGTCAATTATTTCAGATTCTGTGTCTGTATTTTTATTTTTATTTATTTATTTTTTTGACCGGTGTAGAGCGTTTCTTGCATTCTTGTATTCCAAACTTTAATAGGATTTTATCAATGTACCTCGATTGATTCATTTAAATAATTCTTTTTTCATGAGTAAATTGTATGTACAAAAATCATAATATCTTGCCAAAATCGGTAATTTTGAATTTTTTTTTTTATCTGTTTTTAACATCGGTTAAAATGATGTCACAATTTAATGCGATTAAAATGTCATCGGCCCATAAAACTAAAATCAGTAGCTTATTGTTTTTGTTTTGGGTATACAAACAGGGGTCCACTGGGCATTGTTTGAATTGTTGTCCAATCGTATAATCATGAAATATTGTATTTCGGCATCGACCACTCTGCCTGAGACTATACAGTGATTTGTTAAGCTTCCACGCGCAACTTTATTTTTCATTGTAAATCTCTCTGGAGCGGTACTATAAATTTCACAATCTATTGGTACATTTAAATAAGCATTTTTTACATCCATTTGATGGATGTTAAGATTATATTACGATGCGATTTGCAATAAAATTCTGATTGTCGTTGGGTTTGTGGTCGGTGAAAACGTAAAAAAATATTCTATAACGTAAATCTGAAAGTATCCTTTAGCAACAAATCTAGCCTTGTACTGTTGTATTTTTTATTTATTTATTATTTTTTTGTAAAAACCCATTGAGAAGAAATGAGATGTTTATCCTTTGGGAGAGGCTCTACCGAATGTTATTTTCTGTTAAAGCATCTATTGAATTAATTGCTTCGTTAAAGTTTTTTGCATGGAAGAGCAACAGTCGACTTGATAATCTTCTAAATTCCCGACCACTAAAAAAATCGGGTCTTCTACCTTTTCTTTTTTTTTTTTTTTTTGTAACATTCGGACGAATTTTCGATTTTAATATCAGCATCATCGCTGTCATCATTATCAATACTCTTGTCTTCGTCAACGGTGACTTTATTGTCATCATTTGTTTTATGAATTTGAGGAAATATTAATTCACCCTCTTTCTATGATGAATTTTCATCTTTGAAATTAAACGCGTGTGTGAATTTTACGCATCGGATTCGTTTTATTTTATTTTTCTCTTGAAAAGTTACTAAATAGGCTGTTTTTTTTTTTTATCGTGCCCAAGAAATATACCACGACCGGTTTTTATATTTAATTTGCTTTTTTTTATCTATGAATGCGGAGCAAGTTGAACCAAATACATGCATTCTGCTCAAATTTAGTTTTCTACCACAGAAAGCTTCATATGGGGTTCTAGATTCTTTTGTTAAAGGACCGGTTGCGTATATATGCAGCAGTCATCAGTACATACTCCAGAATTTTTTTAGGGGGGGGGGCGTCTGATTCAATGAGTTAACATCTTGCCATTTAAAAAGTATCCGCCATGATCTTTCTGCAGTTCCATTTTTAGTGAGGTGAATTAGGTGCCGATTTTTCATGTTTGATACGATTGTTAATTAATAAAAGTTCAAAGTCTTTATTAGTGAATTATGTACCATTGTCAGAGCGAATACACGTTACTGCACCGTAGGGGCATGTCAGCTAAATAATTTTTTAGTTGATAGCACTGTATCAGATTTCATTAAGAAATAGACAATTATTAAACCGGAATAATCGTCTGCAAAATTTAATACATTCCTGAAGTTTTCTCTGCCAATTGGTTCCACGGGTCCATTTCAGTCACAATGTACCAGTGATAGGGTTTTCGTGACCTTCTTGTCTGGCATCTTTTTTTTGGTACTTTACCATTTTACCTTGTGTACAAACGTCGCAGTTTGTCAAGTTTTTTTAAAGTGTATTTTCATTCTGTCAACCACATCCGGCAACTTTTTAATATCTGAAATATTGCAGTGCCCAAGAATTTTATACTATGTCTGTAAATCATGGTAGGCGGGTTTTGATGGGATTACGCTGTTTAAATAATATAGTCTTCCATTTTCTTTAATATTGAATATAGTTCTATTTGGGTACCCCAGTTTTGATTTATTGTGTCTAAAGCTTATATTTGCACTTTGTTTAATGGCGGCTTGTACAGAAAAAATATTTTGTTTAAATTTCAGTATTAGAAGAGCAGTTTCTAGATAACAGAACAAATTTCACCTTTATTGTTCCTTAGCGAGATTTTAGCATCGCCTTACGAAACGATATCGTTTATTCGACTGGCGTCGGCTAGCTCTATAATGTGGTTTGAGTTGGAATCCAAATTGATAAAATCCGACTACTTCGTTATTACGTGTGCAGTTGCACCACGATCGATAAGAAGTTGTTACTGTATGTTGAAGCTTCAAACGTACATAAAAATAAAAATGTATGTTTGCTAACGGAGCTCTTCACATTTTTAATGGATTCCCCTTTGAAATTATGGTATCTGCACTGGAAACACAATTCTAACAAATAATATTCATCTCTTATCAGGAGAAAAAATGTTTTTGGAAAAGTTGCGGTTTTTATTCGCGGTAAAGGTATAATTTAATTTTGGTGTTTTTAAATTTCATCGTATTTGTTTTTTTGTGATCATTTTCTCAGTTTCCTTGTGTAACTCCTAAGTGCCACCTAGAATTGACTAAAAGTCAGGAGTTTTCTCTCTGAGTTATCACATTGGTAAACGGCTTAAAATCATTCGGCAACCCTTTAAGGACAATGGAGATTAACAGACTGTCGCTAATAACTTCGCCAGACATTTTTAATGAATTTGCTGTTGTTTCGGCTCTTATAATTTGCGATCGTTTCGGCTTTCGTACGTTTTAAAGATGTCAGTTCAGTCTATAAGAAGATAACTTTGGGGTTTCCTTTCGATAAATAATGCTCTTTTAATATGCTCAATGCTTTGCAACTATCGTCCAGGGCTTCTCGCATTAGCAGGGTTAAACTTCTGCCATCTAAGTACAGTATTCATTCCGCAAGGCAGTTGCATTCTTTTCAATAAACTTAAAGTCATTTTCTGTTTTCAAGTTGTGGCTTAATTACCTTGTGTAACCTTTGGATTCGTAAATATCCTAAAAATTTTACTTGCCACAATTCGAATTTTGATTCTTATCCATCGAAGTAAAGTCTTCCGCCGAGTCCATAACCTTTTGAATTGGAAGCCATGTTTTATTTTAGAAGAGTTTCCGATGGGTAACTATTCTATACAATTCCTGGAGATGAAGAATTTTCAAGGGTTGCTGTTCTCTACAGGTTCTGGACTTAATAATTTTGCAAGCAAAGAGTCAAAGATCCTTCTCGTGTTGACACGAAAAAATTATGAGCTGGAACGCTGAAAAGATTCAAATTTTAAGGACCAATTCTGGTTTCTGATTGGTTGATAATAGAACGTAAATTAATTGATTCGTCAGTTCCTATCGGTAGTGTTTATAAACAGAATCTCCCAACTTTCAGGGAGGATACCCCATTATGAATCAGAAATTTTGCAGCACAATACAAATAGAATTCTTTTCAAAGAATCTAACTGCAACACATTATAGATATTCCACTTTTAATCGTGAACTGTGTTACACAGTCAGACAACTAGCAATTATTATGGAATTAATTTCAGACATAGCTCATGTGAAAGTTAGCCAAAATTTTATTGCAGATTGTCCGTCTTGCCCAACACCCAATATATATATATATATATATATATATATATATATATATATCGGGTTTCGATCCTGGCTTGAGGTAGTTGCTTGTCTATCCGCACTGATGAGCTGTGAAACAGGGATACAGTACCGTATGTGGATGACTATCCCTATCTTAGGTTGAGCATTTGGAGAAGTGATATACAAATTACCATTAGCGTGTGAAGCGATGCTCTTTGTGTAAACAAATTGAGCTTAGGTAATTTGAACAATGTAAAAACATTGTTAATTCACTACCTGCATAGCAGCAGCCGTATAGTTAGAAGCTCCGACTGTCGTTTGGGCGATCGGGTTGATCGCCGATGAGCTGTAAAACAGCGAAACACTACTCTATGTGGCTGACTATGTATATATATATATATATATGTGTGTGTGTGTGTGTGTGTGTGTGTGTGTGTGTGTGTGTGTGTGTGTGTGTGTGTGTGAGAGAGAGAGACAGAGAGGGACATAAGCCATGGTTTGCATTTCAAATCTATTTAAAAGCAACGTTATTATTTCATAGCAAGAAATGTTTTAAAAAAATGAGAGTAAAAAACAAACAAAAAATTGTGTGTACCAACGTTATCGTCAACAAACTACAGTAATATTATTGTTTTCTTCTTTTGCTATTTTCCCCTTTTTCTCTAACTTAATCTCTCATATCTTTTTTTTTTGGGAGGGGGAATATCTTGTCTCTTCGATTAAATGTGCCGTTTCTCTGACCGATTTTTCTTTTATTCCAATATGTTTTACAGATTAAATTTTCAGAGAGTTTGGTGGAACCACTGACGGGGACTGACCAATTAAAGCACCCTCTCTCTCTCTCTCTCTCTCTCTCTCTCTCTCTCTCTCTCTCTCTCTCTCTCTATCTCTATCTCTCTCTCTGCCAAATAATAGACTGACTGTCTCTTTTCGGGCTAACTGATCGAATTCATTGCTGAAAAGCAGTTTTGCTATTTATCCTGAAAATGTGGTCGAATAGGGGCGCGATCTCCCCCTCAATTGTCCTATCAACGCGTGCCACATCGACTCATGCAGAAGTGGATTGGTCAATCCGACATGCCATATTGGCTGACGCAATTCAGGTTTTCCTCGATGACACACAATGCGTGCATGCCCTGAGTTTTAGCTCAGTTCCACCGATTTATTCTCCGGTTTTTGGCGATTTCCTTTATCATCAATCGAAATGACATTTCCTCTTTTTCGCAGAGACAAATCTTTAATAATAATTTTAAAATAATTCTTTCATTCGAATCTCAAAGCGAACCAGCTTTTTCCTTTCTGCGCGGCCATCTTTAACAGCAATTGAAAATAAATATTCAACAGAAATAATTATCAAAGCAACGCTCGCTCCGTTTCGCGCGTTTAACCTTATTACTCAGCGGTCAAATCATAAACGAATTGGCTTTTAACATTTTTGCACAGAATTAAATCGTTGATTTAAACAACTCTATCATTTCCGCATGGACATTGCGCCATTTTATTATCATTGCGCCATTTTATTATCCAGCCAAACACACACACACACACACACACACACACACACACACACACACACACACACACTAGCCCTCATACTTACTAGTTGACCTATTGCTAATGAAATCAGGGTCCATAGGTATTATAGCGATTAGCTTGGCCTGGGAGATGGATTTCTCGACTAGCCACACCAAAGGGGCAGTGTGACCTCGCTCAGGCGACATTGTTATGGTTTGTCTGTGTGAGGAATAATCTCTACCAAGTTCCTCTGTAAATATTTGGTCTACAGACTTGAAACATGATATATATGGAAATAGACCTGTATAACCAATTCGATTTGGTTTTTAACTGATAAAGTGTCAAAATTGAAAATAAAATGGAATTTGGCGAACATAAGTCGACTAAAATTGCTATACGATGCATGCACAGATATATATTTATACATTAGTCAGTGAAATTCTAACATTTTCGTACACATTTAACGATAGTTCAAATGGTAAGGATTAAGGTTGGGGCACTAAATGTTTTGGTTTCGATTCTAACCGATGGCACCGAAATCATTTTTAACATCACTATTATATATTGGGTACAATATAATAACGAATAAATTAAAATATCATATTTAAGCGTATTTTACGAGCGGAAATCGAAGGGCGACCAAAGCTAGTGTAAAACACAATTGCAACTACTCTTCCGATTTTTCTGAATTTTTATTTTCATTTTGTTTTCAAGTTAATGAGTTTTTATTCTTCTGATGAGTCAGGGCGGAAAAGATGTAAAATTTGACATCATAAAAATACGAATTGTTCAGTGCTACGAAACAGTTGCTGTCAAGAATTGAATATTTTTACATGCTACAAGAAATAAACGGTAAGATTGACAACGTCTTGGAATTTTGAATATAGACTTTTTGTCATATATTGTTATATGCTGTGTAGTTACATCAACTTCATAAATGAAAGGATTGGTATCAATAAAAGGTGAAATATAATTGAATAAGCATATATATATATATATATATATATATATAGTTTGTTTATTATACAAACATTATTGGTTACACATGCGCATACATGTTTCAGTGGAATCCCAATTCAAGGATAACCCTTTATCTGACCAAAAAAGAATTGAATCGGGAATCCAAATTACATTAGTTTTGTAAGATATTTAGGTGTGGTTTACGTTCTGGAAGAAAGTGACGTGTATACTTTGTAAATATAAGCGGTAGGGGTTCTGGAGGGGTGGGGGTGAAGGAAGGGAGTAGGGTGAAAGAGAAGGGGAAGTATGATTTCGTGTGTTTAAGCTATCGTTAAGTTTTAGTATTCTTTCTACTTGGCGGTTTTTTATTGGTCTAAGTTTTTGCTTTGATCTGTACTAATAGTATAATCTTAACATCGCTACTTCTCTACCTTACGTTTTTATGGTTGTTTTTCTTTATCAGTGGCGACTTCATTTTCCTTTTGACAAGTTTTGTTTATTTATTTATTCCTTTTTTTATTTTTATTTATTTATTTATTCTCTCGAGCGCTTTTTATTCGTTCTTTTTAAGTTTTCAATTTATTTATTTATTTAAAAGATATATGTCCATATGGTTAAATTAACAGTTAGTTGAACAGATATGTAGGCTTATTTATATGATTTAAATGAAGGTGGTATACCGATAGTTATGTTTTCTCCTTTACCGCAGTGTTTGGGGTCATTATATAAATTTAATTTTGATGTTATTCTTTCATTTGGTTGTTTATTCTTTCCTAATACTAGAATATGTATACATTTCATAGATTTATATTCTTTGTTTTAAGTTCTTCGGACAATACACGTACAAACAGGTGCATAATAGCATATATTTATCTATATTTGTGGAGTATTCAATTCCTACCGTTCTTTAGGTAGAGTACTTAGTTCTCGTTTGGGGTCAATTGTGTGGTTGGTTTCCTAATGTAGCGTTGCTTTACGATAATACTTCTTGTCTGCATACAACAACATTTCAATTACAAGCGTGCCAGGCCCATAGATTATTTTAGGTAATCGTTTTCCAGGGTTTAATTATTAAGTATGCAAAGTGCACTCACCTTTATCCAATTGGTGGTAAATTGTGATTCTGTTCGTTTACTTTAGTATTAAACGGTGACGCTTGAGATGTTAACGTGAGGATGGCCTCTTCCTTAATTTAGCTAAGTTATTTATGTTAGCAACTTCTTTGACGTTTTTCGATGAGTGCTGTTATTAAGTAGAGGTGTTTTGGTCTATAGTAAGTATAGTTAATAATTTGTTATGTATCGGGACTACTCTGCAATCTTTCACCTATTACCTTGGTTCATTTATTAATCAAGATCTTATACTTCTCCGCTAAATGTTTTTCGGGTAGTTTTTTTTTTTTATATACATGATGGTCACCACTTATAAAGGCCCGGAAGCCAAACGGGGATAAGGGTTATTGTGTGTACAGTAATCAATGGGATAATATCGTATAATCGTTAGTATTGGAGATTTGATAAAGTGTCTTACTTAAGGGGGCGGTTCATCAGGAATTTGTTTATGTTGGACTTGAAGACATCCAAATTGTAGTCAAGTGGGAAACAGGCAAACTGAAGAGAGTTCCATAGGTGTGCACTTCTAGGAAAGACGCTTTGTTCATGGACTCTACGTTTTGGTTTTGGTATAGTTAAAGAGTGGGGAAAATTATTGACAGTGGTTTCAGCTAGACGGGTGTTTATCGTGAACGATTGGTGAGGGGGAGCCAAAGATTGGAGCTCAGTCGAGCACTTGCCATGGAAATAACTATCAAACAAAGACAGGCCCGCAACGTCTCTTCTGTGGGAGAGAGGTTGCAGAGAAAGGGAATCCCCCACTAAGCCACGAACTCTATTTTATACTCTGAAAAAATTGCCCTAGAAAGAAAACCTTTGTCGAGAGATTCACTAATCCCATGAGATATAACCGTTAGCACATCTAGCAGAACGGAAACCATATTGCATGTCACTAAGAAGGTTATTTCTGATGAGATGGTTGATTACTTCTCTATTTAATATGGATTCCATGCCCATGGTGATCTTGGGGGTCAGATTTAGATGTTAAGTTAGAGTATACTTTAATTATGAACTCATCTAGGGAAGTGGTCGGCCCTATGCCAGTTTCGCTTAGGAAGAATATGTCCTATATTATATTATATATAACCTCTTGAAGGTTGGAACATAGAACCCTGATGTTGGAGAAGGAGACCTGGTAGTAGGGGTCTACATTGGAGGATAGGGTTCTAGGTTTATTCATGTTTTTTTTTGCTTGTTTGCTTTTTTTTTTTTAGATATTTCTTGTTGAGGTTTTAGGGTTTGCGGAACAAGTCGACAGACTTGGTTAGAACAGGTCAGAAAAGGAAAGTAAGAGCGAAAAAAACAGGATTTTTTTTGTAGCACATGGTAAGGTAAAGTCGTAACAATTGCTCACTAGTATGGCATCGAGAGGCCCCACCAGAAACTACTGCATGGTCCAGAATCCATTCACCAAATGGCAATACAGCAGCCCCATTACTTTGCACCTGCTGATAGGACAGCCTCCTTAGTGGTTAATCCAAGGTTCGGGTCCTTGACTATCAGGCGGGTAACGTCAGCCCAGATGAAACGTTTACCTCCAGCACCCTTACTAGTGACATGGCCACAAGGATGGACATAGAAACAGAAAATTTTCGACATCTCAGGCTACTGTTCACGAAGTACTACCGACCTGGAAAGCAGCTTTTTCTTCATCCTTTGTCAGAAAAATCACTCATTGGAAATGAGGACCGAGGAACAAAAAAGGAGAAGCGAGAGTTTCTGCTGCCGATAACACATCCACAGTACATTATGTACTCTCCAATTAAAAAGGTAAGATGGACTATATATATAGGTTATTGAGTTAGAAGAAGAGAGTAAGTTCAATTCTATAAGAGGAAACTTATCAGGATAATATAAAGCTCAACAAGTTTCATTGGAGCTTATAAATGTACCTACATTGTACCTACATTGAAATCTATACACCTTTTTGCATTCCACTCTATATAATACACTCCTCTTTTTCTTAGAATTCGCTACAACTCCCCCAACATCATCTATAATTTTATTGATTTATTTCGTTCCTGATGAATCAAACGCTAAACGTCGCATCCCCAATATGTTACCCTTTTGATGAGAAGCATTAGGCTTAAAAATACCTTGGTATAAAGAGTCCCCTCTATTCCCAACTAAATGTTTGTATACCCTTATTAAATAAATGAAACATTCTATATTTACCAATATATACTTTTTGTGACTTCAGTTTCCATTCTTATTGTTTTCCTATGTAATTGTATATATATATATATATATATATATATATATATATATATATATATACACCACACACACACACACACACACACATATATATATATTTATATCTATCTATCTATCTCTCTCTCTCTCTCTATATATATATATATATATATATATATATATATATATATTAAACTGTAGGCGGGAAATAGCAAACAACTGTGTTCACAAAATAAAACTTACTCTAGGATAGCGATACAAAATAGCTTTAAAACTAACAATAACAATAGAAAAAATAAATAAATAAATTAATTAATTAAATAAACATGAATATACATAAACGATCACATACATATATATGTATATATATATATATATATATATGTATATATATGTATATATATGTGCATTGTTGTGTGCACATAGGTATATTTATATGTATAAAAAAAAAAGAGCGGCCACCTAAAACCACTAACCTAGTTCTAAAACAGATCCTTTGTTTGATAAAATGCATGCCCATTGGCTGGTAGGAAGGGGCGCGGTGGATACTAGAAAGCTGATTGGCCGACTAGAAATCCTCAACATATATAAAAACAAGAAGCAACGACAGAATTCGCGCATAAGCCTGACGAATCCTATAGTTGGATGAAACGCAGAATATTCAGTGTAGCTTAATCGCCATATATATTTTATAAATTACTAACTAGCTCTACCTACGTATTGAGCACTTTTGAAGTAAATACTTAAAGTTTACGCATAAATCTATACTTTCGTATATTAAATTTATGCGAATAAATGAAGTAGTTATATATATATATATATATATATATATATATATATATATATATATATATATATATATATATATATATATATATGTATATATATATACAGTGGTTGGGGAGAAAGAGAGAGAAGGGGTGTACCATTGTTAAACAATTGTAAAGACCGGAAAAATGCAGGTGAAAAAATACTTCAGATAATCGCGCACCTGTGCTAACATTCACGTGTGCAAAACTAGCGAACGAAACACATATAACATTTTCGGATGCACCTTTCAACAGATCAAAGGAATTCTTTCATATCATAATGCCGTGAACAAAACACCCTTTTTTTAGTACTAAGTAGATCAGAATATTAAAAAACGATTTATTTTTAAATTTCGTACGTGTTCAAGGAATTGTTTCGATAAGGAATTATAGTTATCCGTCACATGAATTAGAATATATACATGCAAACCCACTCAACACACAAATCCAAACACACACACACACACACACACACACACACACACACACACACACACACACACGCACGCACGCACGCACGCACGCACGCACACACGTGCACACGGTGTTCTTTTCTTGTATATATCCCATGTTTGAAAATACTCAATATTTGAGAAAGCGCATCTATACAAGAAGGAAATTAAAATTTTGCAAATAAGAATTTCCATTTAGGAACAAGGGATGAGTTTTGATTTTATCCCTTGTTTCCAATAATAAGTTTTTAAATTCTAATTTGCAAAAATTTAATTATTTTCCTTCATATATATATATATACTAGCAAAAGTACCCGTCGTTGACTGGGTTCAAAAACAGCCTACAGAAAATGGACTCTGATTTATGAAAGTATGATAGGTTATGAAAAGGAACGGTTGTAAAGAGATAGCTTCCAATTTGGGGGTATCAAAACTAAAGCAAAATATGATCAAAGTAAAAATAAAATAGATAAACCCCATAATTTATTATACCATACTTGTTCACACTGAAACACTTATCACAATATTCTGTAGATCCAGATTTAAAAACCTTGTTAAACTTTGTGACATATTTCCATTCTATGGAGGTCAGGCGCGAACGAACACCCCATAATTTTATTATACCATATTTCTTCAAACTGAAACATAATTATCAAAGTATACTTACGCAGATAGATATGAAAAGTCTTTATTAAAGTTTGTGCCTTTTCCATTCTATGGAGGCCAGGCGCGAACGCAGACCCCACAATTTTATTATACCATCCCTATTTAAGTTAAAACATACTTATCAAAGTATTCTTATGTACATCTGTATCAAAAACACTGGTAAGCGGTTTTTTTTTTTAATTTTTAACTTTTTTATTTCCATTCTTTGTGGACCAGGCGCGAACGCAGACACCACAATTTTAATGGACCAGCGTTCAGCCAGATCAAACATACCGATTCCTGTATCTCGATACATCTTCTATCATTATATGTAATCAGTTTTTTTAAAATAGTCAACCATATAGGAGCCTATTCGTGACCAGACGCACACACACACACACACACACACACACATTCAGCTTTATATTATATATATATATATATATATATATATATATATATATATATATATTGTTTTAACAAAATCAAGACAAAGATTGGATTGATAGCCATAAGTAGTGTATTTTCATTGTTCGTTATAATTGTTTCGCGACCATCTGGACAATTTGAAACCTTATATCGTTTGAAAATATTCGCAAAACCTCTGGAGGATAAAATGAAATAAATTTTTTATCACATAGTTTTCCTTAAAAGGAAAATGGGTCCATATTGTTCATTAAAAAGGTGTTTCTTTTTTCAACGTCCTAAGAGAGGCTGTTCTTGTGAATATTTTCAAACGATGAAATTCCTGTTCTAGTGTTTAAAGGTTTGCCCAAATTGAAAAAGATTAAATAATGAAGCCAGTGTTTCAGATGTCGGTTTTCCTTCAAAGAACAACTTCAGCCTGGAACCCTCATAACCTTCTACAGAAAACGCCATATAGAATTCTTGCCATATATCACTCAAGAAAAACGACATAGTACATTGCAACGACGTTCACGGCCTGCTGCGGCAACTTGATGCCGAACAGTATTATTCTCAAGATTGGAACCTTTTATAGACAGTTTCAAAAGAAACAAAAATACGTTTTTCTATTACATAATAAGGGCTGTCCCCTTTTCATGTAAGTAAAAAAAATAGGGAATTAGTTAAATGTAAATATGAAATAGGATAGTCAAGGATTCGAACTTGCGAAGCTGGACTTGGAATTGAGAATTCCAATCATAAGTTAAAATAAATACATGATGTTATTGCAAATAAGGAATGTGGAATTGCCATTGCTTAGCTCACACAAAATAGTTGGATATCTGTTTATTGAAAAAGGAATGTAATGATGAATTTTGTTTTTGTTATAAAAATGAAAATTAAAATAAGGAATTTAAAAACGGACAATGGAAAATGTTATTTGTAAAGTGGGTTACAAAAATTAGGTTAGAGGATCGGCTTTGTAAGAAACATGTGAATAACAATGCATGCTTAAACACGGAGGCATGTCGTGCCATGTGTTTTCATATGCACGTGCTTGGTCATGCAGTGACGTCATGAGTTATGAATTTAGTTAGATAAGTCAGAATCGGAATCAGTCAGTTAGAAGAAGCGAGAGAAGTCAGATTAGAGAAGCAGTGGAGATCAGACCGATTCTCTGTTAGAGTCAAGCCACCCTCTGGATGCGAGAGGGTTTAGAGATAACCATGTAACAACTTTGAATCCCTGAAATACAAAATCATGTCCGACCGGTCGAAGAAGAAATAAACGTATCATCATGTGTTTTTATAACTGCCGTCTTGTGTTGTGTCATTCTACCAAAACAAAGGTAAAGTGAAATTGTATTAATATGAACTTTGTGTTTATAAAAATGTACAACTGTCAAAACGTAAATGTCAAACGCACTCTCGTTCTATCTATTAAGATATTCATAAATCTCCTCTCATTGAATTACAGGCTTGGTTCTCTTGTAGTAGTATGTACATGCCTGTCTCGTTATATATAAGAACTGTCTCTCTCTCTTTATATGTGCTCTGTCTCTATATCTCACCAATGTCTCCATCTCAACAACAACATTAACACTCACAATGAATATATCTCCCAACACTAAACAACATGAACACTCCTAAGACTGTCTCTATCACTCTAAGACTCTTACAACAGCAAATATATAAGTCGTCATCTAAACAAGAGCACTAAATAAGAGTAATGTAACACACTCTCATATTTGGTACTTCAAAAAATAACAGCAGTATGCAACACTTCTTCCCAATAGCAACTTATATGGATCAGTTTCTGTAGGCCATTCAACGCCCCTCATAGAAAAAATATAATGAAATTAAATTTGTTCTGGAAAATATTTCGTGCTGATAGCACCAATGATTTATATGTGTCGATTTGAAAATGGTTGGGTTTTTTCCTCGAGCCACAAAATGGCTACACAAAATTCCCTTGCTTCTTGTGTTTGTGGGAAGGTTGACGCACCGCGATAGAGACGGCCTCCAATCGTCATTTGTGCCGACAAAAAGAAACATCAAACGCATTGTTTCTCTTTGGGGAACTTTGAACTTTTTTTTCTCCCGCTTTTTTTTTTCTCCCTCGTTGTGCCAATATTTTAATCGTTTTTAAACGTAAATAAATTTAATTAGTGTCCCCGTACGTTTGGCACATTTAATAAGTTCCCCAATAGAACTCTTTATTTTCGTTACAATATTATTTAGGTTGCTATCGATTTACTCCTGACGAGATGATAGCCGAAAGAGCTCTCGAGAAACTTCCGCCTATTACTTTTCTTAAAACTATATACAAATTCTGTACCTCTAAACATTTATTTAAATATATATGTTTGAATTATGTATGATTGGCACAACATGATATTGAACAATGTTTTTTATAGATCTGCGCGTTTACACGAGTTTGTAACCGCCCCCAAACTTGACAATTTTCTTAATACACTTTGCACTTAATCTTTCACCAATATGTATGTTTATATTGTTTTTCCATCATTTCCAAGTAAATTAAACTCGCTTTCATCACTGAAAAACACTTTTGCCCAATTTTTATGTGTGTCCAAGTTACATATGCCCAATTTTCATGTGTCTAATTTTCATATGTCCAATTTTTATGTGTGTCCAAGTTACATATGCCAAATTTTCATGTGTCTAATTTTCATATGTCCAATTTTTATGTGTGTCCAAGTTACATATGCCCAATTTTCATGTGTCTAATTTTCATATGTCCAATTTTTATGTGTGTCCAAGTTACATATGCCCAATTTTTATGTGTCTAATTTTCATATGCCCAATTTTCATATGTCCAAATTACATATGCCCAATTTTCATGTGTCTAATTTTCATATGTCCAATTTTCATGTCCAAGTTACATATGCCCAATTTTCATGTGTCCAATTTTCATATGTCCAATTTCATATGTCCAAGTTACATGTGTCCAAGTTACAT
Source organism: Euprymna scolopes (assembly GCF_053919585.1). Lineage (NCBI taxonomy): Eukaryota > Metazoa > Mollusca > Cephalopoda > Sepiida > Sepiolidae > Euprymna > Euprymna scolopes. The sequence continues at coordinate 103,553,603 of NC_136509.1, forward strand.
ATGTCCAATTTTCATGTGTCCAATTTTCATGTGTCCAATTTTCATATGTCCAAGTTACATATGTCCAAGTTACATATGTCCAATTTTCATGTGTCTAATTTTCATATGTCCAATTTTCATATGTCCAAGTTTCATATGTCCAATTTTCATATGTCCAAGTTTCATATGTCCAATTTTCATGTGTCCAATTTTCATATGTCCAATTTTCATATGTCCAAGCTACATATGTCCAAGTTACATATGTCCAATTTTCATATGTCTAATTTTCATATGTCCAATTTTCATATGTCCAATTTTCATGTGTCCAATTTTCATATGTCCAATTTTCATATGTCCAAGTTACATGTGTCCAAGTTACATATGTCCAATTTTCATGTGTCCAATTTTCATGTGTCCAATTTTCATATGTCCAAGTTACATATGTCCAAGTTACATATGTCCAATTTTCATGTGTCTAATTTTCATATGTCCAATTTTCATGTCTAATTTTCATATGTCCAATTTTCATATGTCCAATTTTCATGTGTCCAATTTTCATATGTCCAATTTTCATATGTCCAAGTTACATGTGTCCAAGTTACATATGTCCAATTTTCATGTGTCCAATTTTCATATGTCCAATTTTCATATGTCCAAGTTACATGTGTCCAAGTTACATATGTCCAATTTTCATGTGTCCAATTTTCATGTGTCCAATTTTCATATGTCCAAGTTACATATGTCCAAGTTACATATGTCCAATTTTCATGTGTCTAATTTTCATATGTCCAATTTTCATATGTCCAAGTTTCATATGTCCAATTTTCATGTGTGTCCAAGTTACATACCTGTTTACAAACTCTAATCCTTTCTTCTTATTATTCAAACTAACAAGTGGTTTCTTCCCTGGGGTTCGATTAAACAGCCCTATTTCTTGCAGTCGTCTAGAAACAGTCTGTCTTAACACATGAGGTTCTATTCATAACCCTTTTAATTTCTGTGAAAGACTTAAAACGGTCCTTTAATGAAATACGCTGCATTATTCGATCTTTTCTTGCCGAAGTTTTTCAGGGTCTGCCGGTTTTAAAAGCACTATTTTGCCAGTATCATTGTACCAGTTGTCAAATTTTAAACTTTTCACAGTTGTTATTCTTAACAAATATTAGGTCTTCTAATTTTGTCCCTTAGTTTTGGACGCTACTATATAGATAGATAGATAGATAGATAGATAGATAGACAGATAGATAGATATTGGCTGAAGAGAGCTTGATAAGGATACCTTAAACGGGCCTTATTATCGGGCTTGAAACCGACGGTACCAATGATCTGTCTCAACTAACAACTTTCTGTACACAATATATATATATATAAGTTTTTTTTTATTTAATAAGGATATACATACATTTATCTATCCTCCAGCTAAATGTATGTATACCCTTATTAAGTAAATGACTCGTTCTATATTTTCCAATATATAGTCTTTGTCAATTTTTTTTTTACACGGTGGTCATCACTTATCAAGGCCCGGAAGCCAATGAGGGATAAGGGTTATTGCAAGTACAGTACGTTAGTGTGGAGATTTAATGAAGTGTTTACTTAAGAGGGCGGTTCGTTAGGAATTTGTTAACGTTGGACTTAAAGACATCTAAGTTGTAGTCAGGTGGGAAGCAGGCAGACGGAACAGAGTTCCACAGGCGTGCAGTTCCAAGAAAGAAGTCTTGTTCATGGAATCTATGTTCTGATTTAGGCACAGATAAAGAGTGGGGAAAATTTTTCACAGTGGATTCAGCTAGACGGGTGTTTTTCGTGAAAGATTGGCAAGGGGGGAACAGAGATTGGAGTTCACTCCTATTGTCTCTCTCTCTCTCTCTCTCTCTCTCTCTATATATATATATATATATATATATATATATATATATATATATATATAAATTATAAATCAATATAGATTCTCCCAAAATTAGCCTAGCCTTGACAGTCGTTTCAAATTCTTTTTTCTACGCACATCTTCTCTTGCTTTTAATAATATTATTTGAACTCATTCCCTTTTCCTTGCCCCCATTTGTGAATTATTCCACGGATGTCTGCCTTTTGGATTACATTGGACCATCTTCTAATTACGCGATTCGCTTGGATTTTACTTCTGGAAATGGAAATTTAACTAACTTTTTTGGATTTTGGATTTTTGGATTTTACCGTTATTGGATATATTCACCAAACTATCCATTCACGTGAAATCATTTTTTCTTCACCATATTCCCTCTTCGTCACTATTTGCTACCAAGTAAGATGTATGACTTACTTGTAATTTCGTTAAGTACTTTTGCAAGCAAAACCTGATTCCGCAATTTGCTAAATCTTACCCTCTAATGAGAAGGAAAGTATTTCTTCGAAACTCCGCGGATTAAGGACTAGCCACTTATTTAGTGTTTCCTTTTAAAATTAAATATGTTTTTAACTCTTTTTCAAATTGTTTTTAACATGTTTTATTAACTACTATTTCTTTATATATATATATATACATATATATATATATATATATATATATATATATATATATATATATATATATGTATGTATATGCGTTTTATTTTTATTACCGTATCTTTCTGTTAAGTTACATAATTGTTTCAACTACCAGGCCGTTTTTTTGGCAGTCTGTAGCTTCCTCAGACTTTTACAGCTGTAAAAGTTTGAGGAAGCTACAGACGGCCAAAAAAAAAAAAAAAACAAAAAAAAAACGGCCGGGTAGCTGAAATTTAAATAATTTAACTTAACAGAAAGGTACGGTAATAAGAAAATAAATAAATAAATAAAATAAAATAAAAAATTAAAAATAAAACGCATATTTGCTCTACAACAGTATTGAGCACTTTCTTCAGTTTTTATTAATTACCATTTCTACTAAATATATATATATATATATATATATATATATATATATATATATATATATATATATAAGTAGCTTAATCAGATTGTCCCTGCTCTTCAATAAAACATGCATTAGAGAAAAAATGCTGGCCAAATATATGTATATATATATATATACATGTGTGTGTGTGTAAGTTCTAAAAGCCAAAAGCAATGCGAAAAGGACCGGAATCACACAAACAAACAAACAAATACACGGGTATACTCGAACATGCCGGTCTGTTTGTTGCTTTTTTTCTTCACCCTTGTGATTCTGTCCTTTTCGCGCTGGTTTTGGCTGTTAAAACTTCCATATATTTCTTTACCAGCAATGTTTCAAGCAAACTACTATTTAGTTACAAAATTTTAAACAAAACAGTTGACCTTGGCAGAAACTTATTTAAGCACATGATTCTACGTTCATAAGCTGAACAACGTTATTTCTTTAAATGTATTTGTGCGGATGACTCAATGCTTAGAGAGTTTTGGTTTCGATTCTAACTGATGGCACCCAAGTGATATTTTTTTTTTTAGTTGTGATATCTCTACTTTATATAAGGTACAATATGATAATCGATAGAGAATTAGCTCTATTATAATAAATATGTGGAACTCTCTTCCGTTTGCCTGTTTCCCACCTGACTACAACTTGGATGTCTTCAAGTCCAACATAAACAAATTCCTGATAAACCGCCCCCTTAAGTAATCCACTTTATCAAATCTCAATTACTGACGATTACTACGATATTATCCTATTGATTACCGAAAACGCAATAACTCTTACCCCCGAGTGGCCTCCGGGCCTTGATACGTGGTGACTACCATGTAAAAAAAAATATATATGTAATCCGTATGAATTAAAATAGCATATTTAAGCGTATCTTACAACCGAGCTACGCCGCATTACATGCTAGTATGTGTGTGTGTGTGTGTGTGGTGTGTGTGTGTGTGTGTGTGTAAATATGTTTATCAATTATATTTTATTCATACCAATCCTTTAATATATGAAGCTCAATGTAACTACAGAGCATATAACGAGTAAATGACAAAAGTCTATATTCCAAATTTACAGATGTTGACCATCTTACCGTTTATTCCTTTATATAAGTTGACATGCACAATTCTTGACAACACCCGTTTCGTAGCGCGAAATCATTAATGTAATTATTATCTTGAACTTATTTCGCCTTTAACTCATCAGAAAATAAAACAAATTCTAAAAGAGTAAACTACTCCTTGACGCCAGTTGACTACCCCTTAGTTTATACTCCACAGACTGTGCTCATCCATAAGTATTCTTAAAGGGGCTCGATATATATATATATATATATATATATATATATATATATATATATATATATCCATTCATATTTCATATATATATATATATATATCCATATATATATATATAATGAAATCAGACAAAATGAAGTATCTACAGATTGTGAATCTGTGTGTTCATAAAGATGTTTACACACACACACACACACACACACACACACACATACATACATATGTGTGTGTGTGTGTGTGTGTGTGTGTGTGTGTGTGTGTGTGTGTGTGTGTGTGTGTGTGTGTGTGTGTGTGTGTGTGTATGTGTGTGTGTAAAAGCAACCGGGGAAACGTGAAAGAAGTCGTTTTACAAAAAAAAAAAAAAAAATCTGTATGAATAAAAATTAAAGCGCAAATCCGTCGGCGTTGTCTCTTTTGATCTTCGTCCAAGCGTTTCCGGTAAATGACGTAATGACTCGGCACTTCCGGTACTCTCTGTTTTATTTTTGTTTTGTTTTGTTTTTTTTTGCACTAAGCCGAGAACCATTTTTGTATTCTTTTGTGTGAAAAATTAAAATAAAAATGTCTTCAGAACATTATGAGGCAGGATGATGTCGCATAATATTCAAAGGCGGCGATGTTTTACGCATATATTAAGACGGATATCTATTTGTATCTCCTCCCTTCCCCCCTCTCTCTCTCTCTCTCTCTCTCTCTCTCTCTCTCTCTCTATATATATATATATATATATATATATATATATATATATATATATATATATATATAATGTGTGTGTGGTTGCGTTTTTTCTTGCTCTTACATTGATATAAATAGTCTACTTCTTATATTAAAAAATTATCAAAACAAATTATTCAGAGATATGTTATTTTAAACATGAACTAATTTGGATATTCCTTTTATAGTTTTTTATTAGATGATTAGTTTAATTTCATTATTACGCTGAATGCTATTAATGCATAGTTTCTACATTCTGCATACTTACAAAGAATTTCAGATGAAAGCATTCTAGTACACGGAATATATATATATATATATATATATATATATATATATATATATATATATATATATATATATATATATATAGTTATTTACTATAATAATTATTAAATACCTACTGACATTAGAGTTTCATCCATTCGAGAATCATCAATGTAGGGTTTCACGATTACTGCCGATCGAAAGATTTGAACCAGGCAACGAAGACATCTCTGACTCCATTAGCAAGCAACAAATCCGCACGGTCACCATCAACCTAGAGAAATATTGAAATTTGAACATTTATTTTTAAATGTCCTTAACGTCTGTAAGAGTGATCTAATCATTATATGATGATCTGCGCGTGCGAGCTAAATTGACCGACCTTTTAATTCAATTGCAAAGTGCTCAACGATAAGAACGGGTTTCTTAAAGGGGATATATATATATATATATATATATATATATATATATATATATATATATATAT
>NC_136509.1:103564255-103616755 GCF_053919585.1 Euprymna scolopes
GCTACAATCGGGGGCATAAGTGCAGGGGTATTATGAGTAGCAAGATATCTGTTCACATTACACTTGAACTTCTGCATGTCAGTACAGTTGGGAAAACAGAATCCCGGAAGGGAGTTCCAAAGTCTAGCAGTTCTGGAAAAGAAACTATTGGAGTAGAAGGCTTTCTTACATCTAGGGATCACTACTGTGAAGAGGTGGGATTTAGCTGCTTGTCGGGTTTGTCGGGAGTATTCACGCCGAGGGTACAAGTGCTTGTAGTTTGTCTGAGCAGTCACCATGAAAGTTCTTGTAGAACAGGCAGAGGGATGCAACATTTCGTCGATGCCTAGATGGCAGTTCAGGATCTATAAGGTTGGCGACTCTCCTTTGAACTCTGTCCAGGAGGGAGCAGACGCACCAGCCCATACATGGGCGAATGGTGGCAATGCTCTCAATATATCTATTCCAGTTCATGGAATATATATATATATATATATATATATATATATATATATATATATATATATATATATATATATATATATATATATGTGTGTGTGTGTGTGTGTGTGTGTGTGTGTGTGTTATCGGAGGTGCCTGCTTCTTCGAATGACGGAATGATTATTACCTTAAAAACAAAAAAAGTCTTGTATGAAACTGAAAGTCACGTCCTAACAATTATCAATACGAAATGACCATTCTGGTCATGTGACTACTTTTCTCCCCTCTCCCTCCCATTCCTATATCGAGACTGTTACTCATTAGTGTAGCCAGTTGTCAGAGCAGCCACTAATGCCCCTTGACCTCTACCCGTCCCACCTGACCCCCCTGACCATCATCGTCTATTGCTAGTTTCCTGACAGCCCGCCCACGCAAGACCTTCGTTGAGGAGGCGGATCCGCTCACTACACAAAATCACTGAGTCACAAGATTCTTCGACTCCTTCAGAACGATGTCTAGAATGTTGCGCTTGACGGCATAGAATGTTGCGTTTGACGGCATAGAATGTTGCGTTTGTATAATGACTCGTCACGTGTACACACGAATTTGTTGCAGCACAATTTGTTTTGCATTTCAGTCCCTATATATATATATATATATGGCGATTAAGCTACATTGAATATTCGGCGTTTCATCCACTCTAGGATTCCTCAGGCTTATGCCTGATGAGTGGATGAAACGCCGAATATTCAGTGTAGCTTAATCGCCATATATATTTTATAAATTACTAACTAGCTCTACCTACGTATTGAGCACTTTTGAAGTAAATACTTAAAGTTTACGCATAAATCTATACTTTCGTATATTAATTTTATGTGAGTAAATGAAGTAGTTATATATATATATATATATATATATATATATATATATATATATATATATATGTGTGTGTGTGTGTGTGTGTGTGTGTGTGTGTGTGTGTGCAGTCATCAATATGTACACGAATTCAGTGTAGTATAATTTGTTTTGCATTTCTATAATGTGGTATGTTATGTTGCAACTGGATGAACCAATAAAGCAAATAAATAAATAATATCCGGGTCGGCATTTTTTATTTCGCAATATTTTTTTTTTTATTAAAAAAAAAAAGAAGAAAATTGCGAGCATAATAAAAAAAATTGTAGTAAGCATTTTCTTTCTTCTGTTATAGATAAAAAAGAAGAATTTTCAAGGTGGGAAGAATATCGGTGTAACGTAAAATATCCCCTCTAAAAATTATTTTTATCTATAAGAGAACAACTATTTTTAAAACAGATTTATTCGATTTTCGATACTTATGCGATGACTTCTTGTAAAAAACATCTTAGAACACTGCCAGTAATATAAATTAGCTTTGTGTGAAATTTGCGAATGATAGGCTCAGCCGTTTCGGAACCTATGAAAGAAGGAACTCATACATACACATAAACACACACAAAGTGACTTATATATATATATATATATATATATATATATATATATATATATATATATATATATATATATATATACTGGATCGTTACGTACCTAGGCACTTTAAAATGTTAGAACTATTTTCAAAATTTACATTGTTTATTTTGGGTTGTTTAGTTTTTATACATAGTGCTTCCAGTATTTTAAATCTTTTAACTTTTGAATCCACAATGATGATTTTGTGTTTTAAACTAGAACCTAAACCTGTTAGATTAATTTGTTATCTATTAAGAAATTGAGGAAGTGGTTATTAATCAAGACCTATTTGATATTCTTTAATTCACAGTAGAATTTTTTTTTTCTTTGAGGAGATCAAGTTGACTCGATTTATACGTTTTTTTTTTTTTTTACAATTGCGGTCTTGTATCGGTATAGACATTCACTGTTGAAGTTTAAGATACAGGAATTGGTTAAAATAGTCTTTTTATACGGAGAAGCAATTAATGCATATTTGCTGGAGTCTATGAGAACGTCAAGAAATGGAATTCTATTGTTTGTATTTCATTCATAATTGGAGATTAGTACGGAGTTTGTTTGAAAATGATCCTTTAGTTTCTCTATTTCATTATCATTGTCAGCAAGAAAAAATACCGTCGACGTAAATAGACTGTTTTTTTATTAGTATTAAATATTTTATTCTCAAGGTTGGACATATAAAAGTTGCTAAAGGTGGGTCCAATAACGACTCCATTTTGGGTGGAAATGTTGCCTTCAGGATCATAAAAGGGGCCCTCGGTTGTACATGCTAGTAATATATTTTTTAGGATTGTAGGGTTGATTTTCAGTGGAGAAAGAGATGAGTTATTATATTTATTGTCTTTGATAATATCAATGGTTTCGGGAACTGGAACTGGAACGTTGGTGAATATTTTTTTTACTACTAGTGATGCGGTGATTTTGTTACTAACTTTTTTTTTTGTATAGAGAATTTGTATAAGTCCTTCATAAAGGCAACATTTCCGCCCAAAATCGATGGGGTAGCAATAGCGTCCGTAGTAACTTTAGTAACTTTTATGTGTCACACCTGGAGAAAAAAATATTTAATACTATTAAAGAAACAGTCTATTTACGTTAGGTACGTCGACGATATATGTCTGTGCGTCTGTGTACATTTCCCTACGCAAAAAGTCTGTCAATTTTTAGTCTACAGACTCGAAATTTGATATACATAATAGGGGTCAAAGTTTACAAAATTGATCTTCTTTTTTTTTTTTGCTCAGCATACACCTCCAAACACCCGGGCAACGCCGGGCACCCATGCTAGTCTATATATCTATAAAAGTAAACGTGTCTGTGTATCTGTCTGTCTGTGTATCTTTCTATGTGTCTGTGTGTACATTTCACTACGCAATAACTCTGTCAATTTTAAGTCTACAGACTCGAAATTTGATATACAGGGTACTGAGATTTGGGAAAATCTATGTGATCCGTTTTCGGCCAGTAATTTTGCGATTAAGAGGTCAAAGTTCAAAGATTTGACATTTGAGAACTCTACCAAACTCCTCCGACAATTTTGGATCTAAATACTTGAAATTTTAGATATAGGTTCCTTGGACAGGGATCTAACTTAATAACTTGAATAATAATGATAAATAAATAGAAAACAGGCTTACCTTTTTTCTGTTGTTCTTTGCCTTCGGGTCGGGATCAAAGTGTAGTATCTGTTCTGCAGATGCTGCACTTAAGATAATTTGTACCAGTCAATGGAGGGGAAACCCTCTATGCTGGGAGAATTATTATTTTTGGTAACCAGAGTGCCCCCTTTTTACCTATTTTTAGTGGAGCTGGTTTTTACCCCACATTAAAAACGGCCTTGTGCCTAATTTGCTTTGAGAAGCAAATAAATACATTAAATAACTTGATTTGTGCCCAAAACAATAAATGTTAAGGGTTCATAATAGGGGTCAAAGTTTTTTAAAAAAATGACCTCTGCAGTCTCTACCAAATTACTCAGACAATTTCTGGTTTAAACATTTTAAATTTTACATAAAGGTTACTCAGAGATAGGGCAAGCTTTTTAATCGGTTTGTGTCGAAAATTTTTAGTTACCAATATATAATTGTATGTATGTATGTTTGCATGTCTACTTAAAACTTTTGACAGAGACGACGAATTTTACAACGATCAATATCGTTTTGAAGTTCGACCTTTCATACGACAAATATTGAAAAATTGGCTAAAAACAGGATGGGTCGCTTTTTTCGCCGATAATTTTGAAAGATATCCTCTCCTTTCCATTGTCTAGCCTTAATGTAAGCGTAAGTCAGTTCAGGCTTGGCGGTGGTCGTAATGGCAAAGACGTCAGGTTTTTGTTCCCGTTCTTTTCCTCCTTCGTGATACAGGTTCGAGCCTGCCTTCCTACTACAACTTTTTTTTTCTTTTTTTTTTTTTTTTTTGGCTCAACGTACACATTCAAACACCCGGACAACGCCGGGCTAAAATGATTATATATATATATGTATATATATATATATATATATGTATATATATGTATATATATATATATATATATATATATGTATATATATATATATATATATATATATATATAAATGTAAATTGTTATTACAAAGGGGCTAACCTACTATGACTTGTGCAAACTGAAGCCGGAAACTCCTTAGTTTGCGCAACTTAAAAAGACACTCTCCATAGGAAATAGCTCTCATGAAAACAGAGAGAAGGGGTCGAATTTTACTTGACCCTGCGGTGAGAAAAGTTTGAAGACGTGAGTTTCCCTTATAATATTATTTCAAAAGCGCAGAAATGCATGCAACAATCTACGTAATGCAATGATCGTACACACATGCGATTAGGCACTTTGTAGAAGAATAGAGCTCACTGAGCAACAGATCATGCTTATATGAACACTAGAAAAATGTGATCCGTTGGTGAAATTCAATTCAAATTTTAGTGTCAAATTAGAAACGTCAGTTTGCAAAGCCAGACGAATTGCTTTTTTATAAATATTTAAAAACAAAAACTAAACTTTTTAAAATGTTTTGATTTATTTTATCTATTTATTATTATTTTTTGAAAATAGATTCAGCTCATTAACATATAAATGAGATTATTATTATTATAATTATTATTATTATTATTATTATTATTATTATTATTAATAATAATAATAATAATAATAATAATAATAATAATAATAATAATAATAATAATAATAATAATGCCCTTGAACAGTATACTGAGAAAGTGCCAAGCCGGATAAAAATTCTCCAATACAGAGGAAAAAATGAACCACCTGATGTACATGGACGATCTGAAACTTTTTGCAAGGACCGAAAAGGAGCTAGAGACACTAATTAACACTACCAGGGTTTTCAGCCAAGATATCCAAATGGAATTTGGAATGGAAAACTGCGCACAACTAATTATAAGAAAGAAAACTGGAAAGGACAAAAGGGATGGAACTACCCAACCAAACAGAAATGAGGCCAGTGGGGGACAAAACGACTATAAATACTTGGAAATTCTGGAAGCGGACACCATCAGAGCAACAGAAATGAAAGAGAAAAGGAGAACAAGAAAACCCCTGGAAACGAAATTATATAGCAGAAACATAATAAAAGGAATAAATACATGGGCAGTATCTAGTAAGATACTCTGGACCGTTTATAGGGTGGACAAAAGAAGAACTGAGATAACTCGACCAGAAAACTAGGAAACTCATGACTATGGCTAATGCACTACACCCAAAGGACGATATTGACAGGCTCTACGTGAAAAGGAAAGACGGCGGGAGAGGACTGATCTGTATAGACGACTGTGTGAAGGACACGAAAAAAGAACTAGAAAAATATATAATGCAAAACACTGAAAGGATAATTATGGCAGCGAGAGACACTGAAAAAAAACAACAAAGCAAAAAACAGAGAGACAAATGACAAAGCGAGAAAAGAGAAGTGAGAAGAGAAACAATTCCATGGAAGATTCATAAGAATAACAAAAGATGAGAATAACGAAAACACCTGGACATGGATGCAAAAAGGACATATAAACCGAGAAACTGAATCTCTAATAACTGCAGCACAAGATACTCGATAAGAACCAACCATATCAAAGCAAGAATCGATAAAACACAAGAAAACAGCAAATACAGACTTTGTGGACAAAGAGACGAAACGATAAACCATATAGTAAGTGAATGCAGCAAACTGGCCCAAAAGAAATACAAAAACAGGCATGACCAAGTGGGGAGGGCGGTGTACTGGGAATTGTGCAAACGACTGCATTTTGAGCGTACAGACAAATGATACAAGCATAAACCCGCAACAGCACTCAAAAACGAGAACCACAAAATCCCATTGGACATGGACATACAAACGGACAAACCCATCCAAGCAAGAGGACCAGCTATCGTAATAATTAACAAGAAAGAAAAATCCTGTCAAATCGTGGACTTTGCTGTCCCAGCTGATCACAGGGTGTGTATTAAAGAAAAAGAGAAACGAAGCAAATACACAGAGCTAGCCAGAGAGTTAAAAGGGATTTGGATGATGAAGAAAATCAAAATAGTACCGATAATAGTATGAACACTAGGAACAATTCCGAAAAACTTTTAAAAAAGAATGTCAGAAATTCGAATCAGAGGAATAACTGCAAAAGTACGACTAACGATAATGAAAACGACTGAAATATTAAGGAAAACTCTAGAATGCGGAGAATAATACAAGAAGACAATATAACGACTAAGCGTTACAGGGAATGAAGAACACCGAAGCTGCATATCTGCAAGTTCTACACCCCCATCAAGCATCCCCCCATAGTTTCACCACCGCTCCTCCCAATAAAAAAGTGACACTAAAGAGCTGAGAAGGGTCAAGAAGGACTGAAAGACCGAGGAGAGAGCGCCAGTCAGACCTCGGTTGGACAAGCGCAAAGAGAACTGGGACTTTGGGGAGGCTTAGTGCCACTCAAATTCCAGTATAAACCAATGGCCACTGCCGGCGAGAAATCAATGGTAAGTGGTTGTTGCGATGACGCAAATTCATTTGCAAATGCTATCGGACGTCTAGGGAGACTTATTGTTACTCAGCTTCCAGAGAACACCACAGGTTTCCAATCAGATCGTTTGTTGACTTGTGTCAAAGCTCCATGTGAGCCAATAATAATAATAATAATAATAATAATAATAATAATAATAATAATAATAATTTAAGGGAAATTATTATTTTTTTTATTTAAGGGAAATCCTCTGGAAATGAATCCGGACAGACGTTGATAAACGAAATCAGAATTATTATTATTATTATTATTATTATTATTATTATTATTATTATTATTATTATTGTTGTTGTTGTCACGTTTTGTGTTTGGCTGTTGTTATTGCTGATTTTATTCTAATAGGGGAATCATTACAAATAACCATAGGTTATCAGCATCCTTTTCTCTGCAAGATTCTGGCGATTTTCAACAAGGCAGTCATCTGAAGTACTCCGACATTGCAATGGGTCCCAATTTTCTCAATCCACTTGTTATATCCTTTTGTCACACTCCTCAGCCTTCTCATCACATTAGGTATTTTCTTCAACTTCCCCAATATTCTTGTATCATTTTTCAAGTCTTGGTATTTTTTTTCTTCCTCCTGGCACTACTATGTCAATGATTATTGCATTGTGTTCCTTTTTTTCCGGCAAGACTAAACCCGATCTCCTTGCTTCGATCAGATTATCCCGTTGGATATTCATATCTCACAATAATTTCACTTTATCACTCTCCACTAGTGTTGGGACGATTAATCAGAATCGGGAATCGGAAAAATCGGAACTTTTGGGGGTATCGGAATCGGAAAAATTTGTATTTATTTTCCGATGCCAAAACGATTGCTTCAATTATCTCTTTTTTATATATGATTTTGTTTGGAACAAAATCTTCTACAGGTGGTAGTAATAATAAAATACTAAATATTTATCGATTTTAAATTACCAGTCAAACTAAAATCTATCGATCATCCCCACAAGTGTATTTGTATTTTCACGTCTGAGCAAAATATCTGCACACTGAAGATGTGTTTTTACGGTAATTGGATAAAAATAACAGCTTTATTGTAAATATTTAGAGATTTATAAAGAATCTGAATCGGAATCGGTAATGGTATCGGAATCGGGAGTTTAGTAAGAAATCGGGAAAAATATTGGAATCGTCGCATCACTACTCCCAACCATTTCTTCTGGAACATGCTCACACAATTTTTCACGGCAACTCTCTTTTTTATATACATTCAAATGGACCACTCTTGCAAGACTCATCTTGTACTTCCTTTTAATCTAACTTCACTACTAACGATGCGATGTACGCTCTCGCCTTTCTGTTGAGTTCTATCAATTTGATACTTATATACATATTAGCGTTTCTATCTCAACTTTCAAGTCTAATTTTGACAATCATCGCCAGGTTTTTTCCTTTTCCACTGCCTCTGGACAAAACCGGTACAAATTCTACACACTTCATAGGGTTCCCATCACAGTAGGTCCTTCTACTTTCTTCAACTTCCACAATCATTTTTTCTCCCTTTTCAAGTCTTCGTAATTTACAACCTTGTTCTTTTTCTTTTTCTCAACATTCACATCAGCTGGTGCTGCCATATTTTGTTCAAATGTTTTTGACGTATGACTTCAATGATTTCGACGATCGTTTTTATAACCAGTTATAACAATCAACCATCTTTGTTACTAGGAATTACTTAATACTCAAGATCGGGACTGCATTAATTTTTCGCCGCCATGTTTGTTAGTAGGAATTACTTAATACTCAAGATCAGGACTGCATTGATTCTTCGCCGCCATCTTTGTTACTAGGAATTACTTAATACTCAAGATCGTGACTGCATTAATTCTTCGCCGCCATCTTTATTACTAGGAATTACTTAACACTCAAGATCGTGACTGCATTAATTCTTCGCCGCCATCTTTATTACTAGGAATTACTAATACTCAAGATCGTGACTGCATTAATTCTTCGTCGCCATGTTTGTTAGTAGGAATTACTTAATACTCAAGATCGGTACTGCATTGATTCTTCGCCGCCATCTCTGTTACTAAGAATTTCTCAGCACTCGAAATCGTGACTGCATTGTTTCTTCGCCCATTTGAATTACTGCCGCCATCTTTGTTCAACATAATTTCTAAACACTTAATACATTTTTTCTATCAAGATAAAATCTGGTCTCCTTGCCACTTATAAGCTTTTCTTTATTATTGGAGATGAAATAAGTAATGCCCCTGGCAAACTTCCCATAGCAGTAGGGCAACGAAACTTCGTACAATTATTAGTTTTTCTCTACATAGGAAGCGCCCAGAGTTATGCATTTCTCCCATCGTTTGATGCAGCTCTGGAGACCGTTTTTGTAGAACACCCCAGGTTGGTTCTCCAACCATGACGTGACTCCAGAAATCAAGGCTGCATCATCTGGGAAACGCTTTCCTTTCAAAAACAACTTCATGGCTGGAAAGAGGTGAAAATCAGAGGGTGCAAGGTCAGGAGAGTAGGGAGGATGGGGAAATATTTCCTAACCACACGCCTGTGCTTCTGATCTGGCGACATGCGAGTTGTGGACTGAAGCGTTGTCCTGCAGGAGGAGGGTACCTTTGCTGATCTTGCCTCGTCTCTTGATTTTGATAGCTTCCCTTAATTTCCTCAAACGTGAAGCATAATAGGCTGCTGTAATTGTGGTACCCTTTGTCAGGAAATCTGTCATCACTACTCCGCCCTGGTCCCAGAAGACTGTGAGCATGATCTTGCCAGCGGAGGGCTGCACCCTTGCCTTCTTTGGAGATGGTGAGTCCAAGTGCTTCTACTCCATTGACTGGGCTTTGGTCTCTGGATCATAGTGATGGACCCAGCTTTCATCCTGTGTAATCAGTCTTTTGAAAAACTTTAACTTATCTTCTTGGCACATCTCCAAATTCATCCTCGAGCACTCGACGCGTTCTCGCTTCTGGAATGGTGTGAGCAACCTGGGAATCCATCTGGCAGACACCTTATGCATATGCAAATGGTCGTGAATAATAGTTTCCACAGATCCTATACTAATCTTGACATCTTGGGCTATTTGGCGAATAGTAATGCGCTGATCTTCCAAAATGGAAGCGTCAACTTGGACAGATGCCTCATCAATGGCAGAAGGGGGGGCGATCAGGTCTGGGAGCTGTTTCCAAATACTTCCGTCCATGTTTGAATTCACGATGCCAGCGTTTTACAAGGTCATATGATGGGGCATTATCACCATAAGTTTCTTTCATTTCATCAAAAGTGTCCTGTGGTGTGCGTCCTTTCAAATACAAAAACCGGATCACTGCTCGACATTCAACAGGCTCAGTCCAAAACCTGTAAAACAGAAACCACAATTAGTTCAGAACTGTAATTTGCCACATAACCCGTAGAGATATAAATCATTGCACATGCAAAATTTCAGCTAGATGAGACAACTGGAAGTGGGTCAGGGGCATTACTTATTGCACGCGCCTCGTACTTTGCGCTAATCTATCCACGATATGGATAAATGTGTGGGTTTTCTCTTACAATCCCGAAGTATTGTCCTATCGATAAGCAATTGATTTTCTGCTCCTGAGCTTTTATCCCTTTTTTCTCTTCGGGTAAGACCGCTTGCTGTTCCAGATATTGGTAAATTTCATCAAAGTGTCTTTCGGAAGTTTTCACATCAGTGGAAGGCAGGTCATGGGCCGATAGTTATCAATCAAAGTGCCCTTTGATGTATCCTTCTGACAGAGCACTCTCCGTCCATCCAGGAATTACATTTCCTGTCAACATTCCGTAAATTAGAGATGCAAGTGGGTTAGTTTTTTGTTTGTTTGTTTGTTTTTTATCCAGTATATGTGAACCCCATCTGGTCCAGGAGCCTTCGATTTGGGATTTTTTCTACATTGTTTTTAAATTTTCTCTTTGTTTACTTTCAGCAAATCTTAGGTTACCATTTCATTCTTCAAATATTTAAGTGACAAAGCCTTTTCCGTTATGTTCCTTTTAAGAGTCCAAATATCACCCCAAAACTTTGTATTATTATTATTATTATTATTATTATTATCATTATTATTCGCGGCTCATAAAGAGCTTTCACACAGGTCATCAAAGACCTTATTGAATACAGCCTGTAGTGTTCCCTGGAAGCTGAGTGACAAGTCTCCCCAGTATTTCCAGTACTCTCCACCTCTTTCGACAACATTTGCAAATAAATTTGCATTATCGCAACAGCTGTTTGCCATTGATTTCTCGTTGGCAGCGGTTATTGGTCTTTACTGGAATTTGAGTGGCAATAAGCCTCCCCTAGGTCCCACATTCAAGGGTTTTCTTTAACATTTCAGCTGTTTCCATTATTGTTGTTCGTTGTATTTTTTTCAGTCATTCCCCTGATTCCAATTTCTCCTATTCGTTTTTCAAAGTTTTTCGCGATTGTTCCTAGTGCTCCTACTAGTATAGGTATTATTTTTATTTTCTTCATCTTTCATATCCCTTTCAGCTCTCTGGGTAGCTCTGTGTATTTGTCCCGTTTCTCCTTTACTTGGATATTCACCCTGTGATCAGCTGGTACAGCAAAGTCTACGATTCGACAGGATTTCTTTTTCTTGTTAATTATTACGACATCTGGTCTTCTTGCTTGGATGGGTTTATCAGTCTATTATTATTATTAGTAGTAGTAGTAGTAGCAGTAGTAGTAGTAGTAGCAGTAGTAGTAGTTGTTGTTGTAGTTGTAGTAGTATTATAAGTATTATTATTATTAGTAGTAGTAGTAGTAATTTTGTTGTCATCATCTTTATCAGCAGCAGTGATATCATCATCATAATCATCATCATTTTTGTTATTATTATTATTATTATTATTATTATTATTATTATTATTATTATTATTATTATCGTTCATTACTGGACGACTATAAAGGGTGTAATACTATTCGTTTCCTCTTTGTGCACAGTCTGAGATGTCCTTAGTGGCACCCGTTTGGCGCTCGGCCAAACGCACTTAATCACCCCTAACCACACCAACAAATACCCGTTGCCGATTGAAGAAGAAGCGTTTTCCTTTGAGCAGTGCATCAACACAAATCGTGTGTCTGTGGTGATGATGGGCGCATCTTCTCATGTTCCCCCTCTTCTCCATGCTTTTCTTTAAAGCGTCCATTGATCGAAGAAGAATCGCCCGCTTCTCATCCACAATCCCGTTGGTGCTTTCATCTAAAAACTTTCACATTCTCTTTAAACGCTGTCCTTATCCCAACACGTAGTTGCCCAGTCAAATACGTTTCATAAATTATATATCTATAATTATTATAGTAAAAAAATAATTATATATATATATATATATATATATATATATATATATATATATATATATATATATATATATATGAGCAAACAGTTAATAAAATATGTTAAAAAACACTTTGAAAAAGAGTTAAAGACATTTAATCTGAAAAGGAAACACTAGATAAATGGATAGTCCTTAATCCGCGGAGTTTCGAAGAAATACTTTCCTTCTCATCAGAGGGTAGGAATTAGCAAAATGCGGGATCGGATTTTGCATACAAAAATATTTGATGAAACAACAAGTAAGTCAAAGATCTTACTTGATAACAAAAAGTGAAGCAGAGGGCATATAGTGAAGAAAAAGGCGATTACACGTGAATGGATAGTCTGGTGAAAGGTAAATAATCCAATGACGGTAAAATCCAAAAATATAACTTAACTCCTAGAAAGTTAATTGAGTTTCCATTTGCCAAGTAAAATCCAATATATATATATATATAACAGTACTGCATGTGGATTACTATATATATATATATATATATATATATATATATATATATATATATATATATATATATATATATATATATATATAGTAATCCATATGCAGTACTGTTTCGCTGTTTCGCAGCTCATCAGTGCGCCTAGACAGGCAACTACCTCAAGCCAGGATTGAAACTCGACCGCAATCTGCATAAATTAAAATTTCATGTTTAAGCGTATTATACGACTGGGATGATCAAATGTCAACTAAAATATTCACCTGCAAAATGTCTCTTCAGCCCTATTTGTTACAATCTGTACCATGTCTTTACGTGGAGAATAGCTTTAAAAATAACACTGTAAACAGTTTAAATGAATATCTGCGCATGCGTAGAAGAATACTTTTAGTTGACTTACGCCTGCCAAGTTTCTTTTTCTTTTTCAATTTTGACCTCTAAGCCGCTGTTTTTACCGGGTAAACACCAAACTGAATGTATTCCAGAGAGATAAATTGACCAGTTAACTATGCATCTTGTTTGTAATCTCTTGGTCTTACTGGATTTCAGGACAAAATATTCTTCTGTGTAGCAAATTTTCTTACCGTTGTTTTTTATTGCTCATAGTAATCAGCCCTTCTTAGGCACTCAATAACAGTGTTTAGAAGGCAATGCTGGCCGGTCTGTTAGCCTAACATATAAAAACCGCTACAGAAGAAACACCGTAGGGAAACAATAAAACTGAAGCTGCATAATTGTCAGTTAACCTCTAAAAGTTTCGGTATCAACTGGCGAATAGTCATGAAGGGTCAAGGAGGATGCAAAGACTGAAGAGAATCCACTAACCAGATCTATACCGAATGATTGCACAGAAGATTGAGACCTTGGGGAGGCTTATTGCCACCAAAATCCTATTGAAGATCAATGGTCGCTGGCAATAAAAAAAGCAATGGTAAACGGCTGTTGCGATCATGTAAATTTATCTGAGAAGGTTATCGAGAGAGGTGAAGAGTACTAGAAATTCGGAAGACTTGTTGTTACTCAGACTCCAAGGAACACCACAGGTTGTTCTTTAATAGAATTCTTTGATGATGGCCTGCGTGAAATCTCCTAGTTAGTGAATGATGATGATGATGACGATGATGATGATGATGATGATGATGATGATGATGATGATGATGATGATGATGATGATGATGATGATCTATATTCCTAACTATTTATTACTGTTAGCTCACCTCAAACAAGACACTTGGACATAAAGACTACTATTTGGGACTAAATCTATAGGGACACTATGTAGGATGTTGAGCAGCAAGATGTTTGTTCACATTACATTTTAACTATCTCCTTGTTTTACTTCTGTTGAAATTTCTAAATGACCGGTTAGCGTTTGTAGCTAATTTATATTCGTCTAGGCATTCAAGGATTTTCCTTAATATTTCGGCAGGTTTTATTATTGTTATCCGTTGTATATTCTCAGTTGTCTCTTCCTGATTCTAATTTCTCTCATTCAATATTACGGCGATGGGACAGGGGTTTGGGCTTATTATTCTTATGCATTCTTTTCCTATTTTCATTTTTGTGAATTTGATAATTATTTTTTGGTCATTTGATAATTAATATCTGTTAATTTGATAATTATAATTTGTTAATTTGATAATGTCTATTTTCAGAACTTCTCAATGTTTGTGGTTGTCATGTTCACCTAGTGTCCTCATCATCTCTTGGTTGGATAGTTCCATACTTTCCATTACCTTCAGTTTTCCTTTCCTTATAACTAGCAGTGCGCATTTTCCATTCCGAATTCCATTTGGATATCCAAGCTGAAGATTCTGGTTGAGTTTACTAGCGTCTCTGGCTCCGTTTTATTTCTTGCGAAAAGTTTGACGTCGTCCATATACATTAGGTAGTTCATTCTTTTGTCCGTATTAATAAACTTATATCCGACTTAGCATTTCGGGAGTATGTTGTTAAGAGGTAACGATAGTGGGGATAGGGAATCCCCTTGAAGATACTTCTTTGCATTTTTATCTCAGTTATGTGTTTATTATTATATGACATAATCACGTTGATAAATTGGTCCTCAACAGATCTCCGAATTTAAGCAATGATGAGCCTGGCCAGTACCAGATGGGTGACGATTTGGGAATACTAAATGATGTATAAGATAGCAGAACAGTACTATTGTCAAAGGAAAAATAAGGCACCTCCTTCCCTCCGCTAGTCTGCAGTTAAGGTCCAGAACCAATTCCCCCCTCTCCAATCAGGTAGCGGGAGGTCATGGTAAGCAGGTGATTGATGTTATATGGAAGCAATCAGGAATAATTCTGTTCATGGTTTCGTATTTCGTTGTGGTACAATGGCCAGGACAATTGCCCAGTGTAGAAACTGCTCGGACAGAAAGAAACTGCAACCTGCGTCTGTGTAACTGCAAAGAAACACATCAATATATCAAACACTTTCGAGAAATAACGTGAATGATGTTCAGAATAATGAGCAACAATGAATTCATGAATGCATGGAGGGAGAGAGATAGATAGAGACTCATAGTCGTCAATGTCTGTACTAAACAGGACACCACTTGACTTAATGAATTTATTATTATTATTATTATTATTATTATTATTAACTTATTATTATTATTTCTAACTTTTTATTATTATCATTATTATTATTATTATTATTATTATTATTATTATTATTATTATTATTATTATTATTATTATTATTTTGTTTTTATTAGCAGATTAGTAAATACTAAGCAATCAACAATTTCCCCACTGCCCAACAATCTTGAAGTTGTTTGCAAAGCAACCGAGAAGGCTAATCTGCTTGCCAGTCGGTTTGTCTCAAACGCTACTTTGGACCAAGCAAACCATTCCCTCACAGATTTCCCTCTGCAGACAGAAACCACACTAGATGATCTGAAAATCACCCCTTCTCAAGGACATAGTATCTATTGTGGAGATGCCCACTAATTAACATAGGTGGGTGAGTGAGGTATATCTGGAGGAATTTGCTAAAATAATGAGACAGTTCATGCAGAATCAGCAGATCCTACAAAAAGAACAGCAAGTGCTATACGCAGAAAGAGACGAAAAACAAAATGAACGACTCATAAAATGCCTAGAAAGGCAGGAAGAAAGGTTCGCGCAGATGCAACTTGAACAGAAAAAGCTGGTAGAAAGATTAACAGCTAATTCCATACAAGAAAGTAATACAACCTTCTCCAACACAACAATTGTTAACAGCATAGATGTGTTCACATATGTACCGGAAGAGGATAAAACTTTTGATGCATATTTCAAGAGGTATGAAGATATTTTCGAAGCAGACTGCGAAAACTGGCCAAATGGAAAGAAAGTAAGTTTATTACTTCGAAAGCTTAGTACCAGTGAACATTGCAAATTTGTTGATTTCATATTGCCAAGGAGAACGAATCAGTTAGATTTCGCTGAGACCGTAAAGCTTCTTAAGGAGTTATTCGGACCGAACATGTCTCTTTTCCACAAGGGATGGTCATGTATGAATCTTAAGAAAACTGATGAGCAGGACTACCTGACATACGCGTCAGTAGTAAACAAAAACTGCGACAACTTCAAATTATCGGAACTCATGATGGACGACTTCAAATGCTTAATCTTTGCACAGGGTCTAGTATCCACAAAAAATTCAGAGATCCGAAGACGCGTTCTTTCAAAATTAGAGACAGAACAAGGCCTGACATTGCAGAAATTAGCAGAAGATTGCCAAAGGGCAGTATCACTAACAAAAGATTTCAGGGATGGAGAAGAAGCAGGAGTGGCGTACATTAGGAAGATTAAAAAAACTTTCAGAAACTCAAGACAAAGAAATTTTGACACTAGTAAAAATCAAAACAAATATTCGAATTATAAATACTCAAATTATAAATACTCAAATTATAATAACTACAGAAAACGAAATTACGATAATAGTCAATATAATAACTACAGAAAACGAAATTACGATAATAATCAAAGGAATTATAAAAAGACAGTATCAGGTAATAATTGCAGAAGATTTGATGAAAAACATTTGGAAAAGGATTGTCCTTACAAAAATATCAGGTGCTACAATTGCGATAAAGTTGGACATAAGAGTGTTTGCTGCAGAACAAAAAATAGAGTACACAAAATGACAACAAACGACAAATGGAAAAATAATTTACGAAAATATGTATCAGTAAATATTTTCGACAAACAAGTGAAATTTCAGCTTGACTCTGGATCGGATTTGTCGTTAATAAACGCCAACACTTGGAAAAAGCTGGGTAAACCGACTCTTCAAAAGTCAAGTAAAGTTGCACGAACAGTGACAGGAGACGAAATAAAATTCGAAGGAGAGGTCATCCTGCCCATTAATTTAAATGGCACGACGAAGAAATTGAAATTCTTCGTTATTAAAGAAAGCGAGAACTTATTGGGAATTGACTGGATTGAAAAATTCAATCTTTGGAATAAACCAATGAACGCTTTTTGTAGAAAAATAACCAGTTGCAACCCAACATCAGAAAATATTAAAAACGATCTAAAAAGAAGAAATTCCCAGAAATATTTACTACTAGACTGGGAAGATGCAATAAATTTAAGGCTTCGTTCGAGCTAAAAAAAGGATGCAACACCGGTGTTTAAGAAAAAACGGAACGTACCGTTCGCCGGTTTAGACAAATTAAATAGCGAGCTAGATAGACTCAAAAAAAAAAAAACAGGCATCTTATCGAAAATCGAAACTAGCGTCTGGGCAACTCCTACGGTGTACAGAAAAAAAGTCGGAACAATTCGAGTCTGTGCAGAATTTTTTACGGGACTGTTAAGGCTTATACCGAAAATGGAGGAAGCCCTTGAAGAGTCAGTAATTGCAGCTATACGTTCCAATTATGAGGAAAAAATATGGTGGCGAATATAATAAAAGAATTACCAGTCACGTTAACCGATATAAAAAAAGGAGGCTGAAAATGACGATCTCATCACAGAAATAAAGAAAAAAATAAGGGAAAATGATGAAAAAACGTAAAGCACATTTTCCGTATGTAATGATGTTTTGTTATATAGCGAAAGAGTTTTTATCCCGAAAACATTGCAGAAAAAGATCTTTCGTGATTTTCATACAGGACACCCGGGTATAAATAGGATGAAGGCACTTATGCGGAGTTACGTCTACTGGCGTAACATGGATGTGGATATTGCACTAACAGTAAACAAGTGTAAAGGTTGTGCGTTAGCCGCAAAGGCACCACCGATAGTCCATAAACCTTAGAAAACGCATTCATATAGACTTTGCTGGACCGACCGAAGGACAATACTACCTAATCGTAGTAGATAGTTTTTCCAGATGGCCTGAAGTAAAGCGTTTCAAGAACCCGACGACAAATAACACAATAAGTTTTCTGCATTAAATATTTGCACGTTTTGGTGCGCCAGACATTATAGTCACAGATAACGGAACATAATTGACATCAAGTGATTTCAAGGACTTTTGTGACACTTTTCAGGTAAAACATATAACTACACCACCGTTCCACCCTAGCTCAAATAGATTAGCGGAAAGGTTCGTAGACACGATAAAGCGTGCACTTAGAAAATCAATAGGGACCCCGACGGATAAAGCATTACAACAATTCCTGCAAATATACAGGATAACTAAGAACTTATCGCCAGCAGAATTAATGTTTGCTAGAAAAATAAAATCACCATTTGATAAATTAATACCAAAGCAAGCAATCGTCCATCAAACTACGCACACATCACGTAAAAGGTTTAAACCTGGTGATCGTGTATATTTTAAATGTATGAAAAATAATATTTCATATTGGGAGTTTGGTACGGTAGATAAACGTATCGGCGACTTGGGCTACATGATAAAAAGTCCAAAAGGGATACATAAAAGACATCAAAATCAATTGAGAAAAGGTCATATAAAAGACAACGAACATAACAAACCTGATGAAAAGGAAGATCAAATTGATATACTATACGAAGCGTTTGATATCGAACAACCACAAACCATGCCCGAACCGAGAAGATCGGGAAGGAAAAGAAAGTTTACAGAACGAATTATAATTAACCCCAAGAGAAAAAGATATTGAAATCTACACGACTTCAAATTTTGGGAGGGGAGTGTTGTGGAGACGCCCACTAATTAACATAGATGAGTGAGTGAGATATATAAAGGTATCAATCACCAATACCAGGAGAGTTCTGCAACGACCGGCAAAGAGGCAAGACGCCAATGTTACCTCCAGTAAGACATGCAACACGCCACCAGCCGGAATATCTCCAACTGAAGTATATCTGAAGACATGTAAATATATATATAACTTTTATGCCTAATATATTATTGTTATACCTTTACTTTCCGTGTTCTTGTTAATTATTTGCGCAGACACAACAGTATCATAAGAACCTAACACACCTCAAAAGCATCTGATCTCATCCGAACTGTACTATTAAAAAAATGCTCTGATATTCTCTCCAAACTTTTCAACAAATGTCTTAACGAATTTTGCTTTCCTGACTGCTGGAAAACTGCTTATGTGGTACTAGTTTACAAGAATTCTAGCGAAAGAACTGACTCATTAAATTATCGCTCCTTTAGCCGCCTCCCGCTTTTCGCCAAAATATTTGAGTCCATAATTTATAAAACACTCGTCCATCACTTTATAGTTGTTAAACTTATGTCCAACCAACAATATCGGTTTAGGCGAACCCATTCTACTGCGGATATCCTAACTGTAATATCCGAACTATGCTATATACTATGCTCTGGATAAAGCAGGGAAGGGGAGAGGAGGGGAGGGAAGTAGCCCTAGATGTATCTAAGGCTTTTGACAGGGTATGGAATGATGGTCTTCTCAGGAAAATCAGATCCTATGGTATTACTGGACGAATACATAACATAATTAAATTCTTCTTGCCCTCGATATTCGTAGTCAAAACAATATGATATAAATGCGGGTGTACCTCAGGGGTGGATCCTTGGACCTTTATGATTATACTTGATAATCATAAATGACCTCCCTGATAAAATTGCCCTTGAGATGGGTATATTTGCTGATGACAACCACGCTCTAAAACAGGCACAACAGGAAAACGAATGAACATGTATGCAACCAATGGCGGAAACCTTGAATTGTGACATTCAATGCTGCCAAGACTAAGCTTCTTTCCTTTTATAATTACAAGAAACTTTCTAAACCACTTATAGCATGGCTAATGATAATCTACTTGAAAGTACTTCGTTCAAACTCCTAGGCTTAAAGTTCACGGGGAACATAAGTTGGAAAGGATATATTGGGGGCATTGCTAAGGCTGCTGCAAAGAAGGTAGGATCTCTCTACCTTGTTAGAAAGTTACTTACGCCTGAGGGTATCGTCTACCTCTACAAGGCCAACATTCATCCATGCATGGAGCATTGTTGTCACATTTTGGCTGGTGCATCTGCTACTAGTCTCTCCCTAGGTCCCGCAATATCAGCTAGGCTAGTATTTTAATGGTGGATGCTCCAATGAACTGCAGGCTCTTGTCCCCCCTCGACATAAATACTCTCGACATATGCAACAAGTAGCAAAATCCCACCCCCACACAGTAGAAAGCTTTCTACTCTAATAGCTTCTTCCCTAGGACTGCTATACTTTTGTATTCCCTTCCGGATTCCTGCTTCTCCGACTGTACTGACATGCAGAAGTTCAAATGTAATGTAAACAGATATCTTGCTGTTCAACTCCCTACATTGTACAACTGCAATTTAGGTCCCAGATAGTAGCCTCCTGCATCACAATGGCACTGTGCCTTTTTTATTTATTTATTTATTATTATTATTATTATTATTATTATTATTATTATTATTATTATTATTATTATTTGCGGTGTTATACGATTCTTCATGTGTAGATCTACATGCATGAACAAAAATTCTAAAACCAATGCCACACAATTCAATATTGATTTTTTTTTTCTATTATTTTTCTTTAAATGTTCGATTCCATTGCCGTGAATGTTCTTTAGATATGAATAATCATTTTTCTTGGTCCTGGATATGACCTTAAACAATATCCGATGGTGAGGTTCCAGCTTGCGGGCTTTGGAGAATGTGGAGTCAGCCTTTAATTGCCATTACTCCCAGGTCCACTCTAACCCGGAATGGTAGTACCTGTTAAGGTCCCAACTACAGGTGAAATAGAAACCGACTTGAAAAAAATATATATATACCCTATTAAAAAATTATTCTTCAAAATCACTGGATTCTGCATTAAATAACCTAAAAAGGGTTGATATGCCGTAAAACAAAAACAACCAAATCAACCAACAATCATTTTCTCGAATTTCTATATAACTGAGGGGTTACTGTATTCTATGCTTGCCTCTATACTTTAACTTCGACCTTTGTTTCTATAACATGTGCTGATTAAGAAACTTGATATGTAAACATCCATGTCGTATCAGAAACGATCGTACATGAGACTGTTGTTTCTGCTCAAATTTTTTAGCGTATGTAAATGAGTATGTGATGAATTTGTTGACTTCTGAATCGGAATATATATAAATGTATATATACGTGTGTGCGTGCGTGTGTGTGTGTGCGTGTGCGTGTGTGTGTGCGTGTGTGTAATTATATATATATTTTACTTTAAAATTTGTTTTTATATAAGCAGTAATTTGTGTGCTACACAGTCATGAGCATGTTTCGGTTTTCTAGTATTTAGTAACTAGAGACCTCTTCAGACAACAACGCTTATTTTCGAAAGCGGAATTCTTAATGAAAAACGAAATTCAACTTTCAGCAAAAGAAGGCATTTTTTTTTTGTAACCGGTTACAAAAAAAAAAAACTTCTTTTGCTGAAACGACAACGATGATGATGATGATGATGATAGTAGAAAATTAATGTTGGATTTACTTTCAGCGGCCTCATAGCTCTCGCTTCCTTTATTTTTTTCTTTCGTCTTCATATTTCAGGAACGGCGTTTCCGACAAAGAGGGAAGAATCGCTGTTTTGTGAGGCAAAATCTATTACCTCTAACACTATTTCTATTGTTGACAAGTTTTTGACCGTGAAATAGTATTTTCTTTAACTCTTTACATCATTAACGGCAGAAAGGTCATCATCATCGTCATCATCATCATCATCGTCATCATCATCATCGTCATCATCATCATCATCATCATCATCGTATGAATCCTAATATTCTATTGTTGGCATTGGTTTCCCTGATATTTTTCTAGTCAAAATTCGTTCTAGAAAAATATAGGGGGATTACAGGAGGGACCACGTGAATGTAACCAACATCCTAAATAAAAGTGATTTTTGTGGAACGAACTGGATTCGAACTTGGGGCACCCAGATCATCAGTCCTGCCGTTAACCACGTGATCACAGTCACCTCCCAGCAATACCTGATATCCTTCTAGAAAGAATTCTTACTAGAAAGATATCGGGGAAAACAAATGATAACAAAACCATTATCACCAAACTAACAGCAGTGATTGAAAGATGGCACTGGTGTCATCGACTGCCTCTGATTCAATCGACACTGGAATAAACAAACAAATGGAGGTGGACGCAAAGGTAAGAACAATCAATAAGCAATATCGACATCAAAAGTAGCGCCTTTCATTTTGATGTAAGTGTCGTCGTCGTCGTCGTCGCCGTCGTCGATGAAAGCGAAAAACGAAATAAGAAAACAAAAAAGAGAACTTATAAAAAAAACAATATGGCGCCCGAAAACGGTATGAAAGCGGTTTGTTTGGTGATGAAACACTTTGTATATTTTACTGTGCGTTTTAGTAATTGTTGTTGTACTTCTGTCTTATTCTCTTCCTCTTCCTCCCTTTTCCTATCCCTCTTCCTCCTCCTCTTATCCTTTATTACTCACCTCTTTCATCTTACCATTTCTCATCCTTTTACTTCCTCACCTCCTCCCCAATCCTTTCACGCTTCTTCTTCTTCTTCTTCTTCTTCTTCTTCTTCTTCTTCTTCTCATTCTTCGTTTTCTTCTTCTTCTCGTTCTTCTTCTTCGCGTTCTTCTTCTTTGCGTTCTTTTTTTTTCTTCTTCTTCTTCGCATTCTTTTCTTCTTCTTCTTCGCATTCTTTTCTTCTTCTTCTTCGCATTCTTTTCTTCTTCTTTTTCTTCTTCTTCTTCTTCTTCTTCTTCTTCTTCTCATTCTTTTCTTCTTCTTCGCATTCTTTTCATCTTCTTTTTCTTCTTCACATTCTTTTCTTCTTCTTCTTCTTCTTCTTCTTCTTCGCATTTTTTTCTTCTTCGCATTATTTTCTTCTTCTTCTCGTTCTTCTTCTTCGCGTTCTTCTTCTTTGCGTTCTTTTTTCTTCTTCTTCGCATTCTTTTCTTCGTCTTCTTCTTCGCATTCTTTTCTTCGTCTTCTTCTTCGCATTCTTTTCTTCTTTTTCTTCGCATTCTTTTCTTCTTCTTCGCATTCTTTTCTTCTTTTTCTTCGCATTCTTTTCTTCTTCTTCTTCTTCTTCTCATTCTTCGTGTTCTTCTTCTCGTTCTTCTTCTTCGCGTTCTTTTCTTCTTCTTTTTCTTCTTCGCATTCTTTTCTTCTTCTTCTTTTTCTTCTTCGCATTCTTTTCTTCTTCTTCTTCTTCTTCTTCTTCTTCTTCTTCTTCTTCGCGTTCTTCGCGTTCTTCGCGTTCTTCAAACGTTTCTTCCTTCCAACGTCCATACGTTCGGCCACCTTTCAAAGCTTTGGGATTGGAAATATGATTATGTTTTGCTTTACTCTCTCTCTCTCTCTCTCTCTCTCTCTCTCTCTCTCTCTCTCTCTCTCTCTCTGTGTGTGTGTGTATGTGTGTGTGTGTGTGTGTGTGTGTGTGTTTGTGTGTGTTTGTTTTTCTCAGTTGTTGTTTCTGTCTTTGATGCTTCTCTACCTGCATACATGTTAACAACTTTCGACAGATACGCTCTCGATCTTCCATAAAGAAGAGAAGCTTGCGAAAAAGAAAGCAAAGAAGTGAGAAAGATCAAGAGAGAAAGGGAGAAGTAGAGGAGAAAAACGAAAATAAAGAATGAAAAGTGATGAAAGAGAAACTATGCAAAAAAAAAAAAAAATATCCAAAACAATAACCGAAACCTTAGAGAATGATCTTCAATCGGTAGTGGAATGAGGCCGTTAGTGGATGATAACATTTAATGCTACTAAGACTAAGCTTCTTTCCTTTAACAATTGCAAGAAAATTTCTCAGCTACTAATTTCCATGACTAATAACAAACTACCTCGGCTTCAAATTCATAGGAAACATAAATTAGAGGACATTGCTTAGGCTGCTGCAAAGAAGGTGATCTCTCTACCGTGCTAGAAAAATACTCATATCTGAGGGTATACCACTACACCATACCACTACACTATACCACTACAAAGCCACCATTCGCCAATGCGTGAAGTATTGTTGCCACATATGGGCTCGTGCATCTGTTATTAGTCTCTTAATCGTAGACAAGGTCCAAAAAAGAGTTTCAAATCTAATGGGTCCCGCACTATCGACCAAGCTTCAACCTCTGTGCATGTTTTACGAGTATTTTAATGAAATGTGATCTGATGAACTCATAACACTTGTGCCACTTGACGTACATACTCTCCAAGCAGAAAAATCCCGCCCCGTCACTGTTGAGATCGTTAGATGCTGGAAATAATAATGGATGCACCTGTACATTTTTTCCCCTCCGACTACTAGACTTCCTTCCTGTTCCCTACTTTTCTCACGGTATTAACATTCAGAGGGTTAAACGTAATGTGAACAAATATCTCTATACTCAACTCTTACATAATAGTCCCTTGTGTGCATGTGGAAATATGTCTTGTTTGGGGTTAAAAAAAACGAGCCAGAAAAAGAGAGACAGAGAGGTATTTGGAGGGGAAAACGGATTGAAACAGATATACAGGGGCATAGCAAAAGAGGGAGAAATTCTATTTTTGTCATAGAAAAAGAATCCAAACAATTATGGCAAAAGGAATAACTATCGTAGAGTAAAAACATTATCCAAATCTGAATATTAAATTTAGTTATCCCAAACAAAAACTAGCAGTATCAATCCGACCAGAATTGTAATTAATTCTACGTAAAAAAAAATGATAGTGTTAAAATAGTGCTCGTCTGAGCTCCAATCTCTGGTCCCCCCTCGCCAATCTTTCACGAAAAACACTCGTCTATCTGAAACCACAGTCAGTAATTTTCCCTCACTCTTTATCTGTGCTTAAATCAAAACGTAGATTCCATAAACAAAGCTTCTTTCTTAGAAGTGCACGCCTGTGGAACTTCCGTTTGCCTGTTTCCCACCTGACTACAACTTGGATGTCTTCAAGTTCAACATAAACAAATTCCTGATAAACCGCCCCTTAAGTAATCCAATTTATCAAATCTCCATTACTAACGATTACTACGATATTGTCCCATTGATTACTGTACACGCAATAACCCTTATCCCCAAGTGGCCTCCGAGCCTTGATAATTGGTGACATCCATGTAAAAAAAAATACATAAATGAATAAAATACGTATAATATACGTATTTAAGATTTATTTGTCTTAAAATTAATATTTCGGCGATAAACGCCATCCTCAAAATTTTTACTTTTTCTGTTTCTTTTTTTTCCCCCTCGCCATGATCTTAAATTGAAGAAAAAAAGTTAGTAAAGAGTCCGCGTGTTGTTCATCTGCTTACAAGGGGCGTGCAATAAGTAATGCCACTGACCCACTTCTCATAGCAGTAGAGCAACGAAACTTGGCACAGTTGTTAGTCTTTCATTACATAGGAACCACCCAGAGTTATGCATTTCTCCCATCGTTTGATGCAGCTCTGGAGACCGTTTTTGTAGAACACCCCATGTTGGTCCTCCAACAACGATGTGACTTCAGAAATCGAGGCTGCATCATCTGGGAAACGCTTTCCTTTCAAAAACAACTTCATGGCTGGGAAGAGGTGAAAGGTGTGCAAGGTCAGGAGATAGGGAGGATGGGGAAGGATTTCATAACCACACGCCCGTGCTTCTGATCTGGCGACTTGCGAGTTGTGGACCGAAGCGTTGTCCTGCAGGAGGAGGGTACCTTTGCTGATCTTGCCCCGCCTCTTGATTTTGATAGCTTCCCTTAATTTCCTCAAAAGTGAAGCATAATAGGCTCCTGTAATTGTGGTACCCTTTGTCAGGAAATCTGTCATCACTACTCCGCCCTGGTCCCAGAAGACTGTGAGCATGATCTTGCCAGCGGAGGGCTGTACCCTTGCCTTCTTTGGAGGTGGTAAGTTCAAGTGCTTCCACTGCATTGACTTAGTTTGGTCTCTGGATCATAGTGATGGACCCAGGTTTCATCCTGTGTAATCAGTCTTTTGAAAAGCTTTAACTTTAGAATAAAATGCGTATAAAATGCGTTTATAATCCAAATGCACAACAAAATGTAGTTTACCAGAAAACTGAAATCGTTGTGGAAAATGAAGAAAAGGCAACAGGTAATATTGAAATATTAAAAAAAAAACCCATAAATTGATGCAAACGTCTGAAGATTTTTATACGCAGAAACAAACTCCCGTTATGAAAAATCTCAGATAACTGTGATAAAACACAGAAGAAACATTGCACGAAACCAAAGAAACTGAAACTAGCTAATATGGCCGAATGAAAATAACGAAGATTTACTAGATTAAAAGCGTCTTACATGTTTCACGTGTAAGGCAATTATTTTCCGCACACAAAAATTAATTTCATAATGCCGTTTTGTCGTTCTGGTGAATTTGTTGAAAAAAAAATGTATATATATATATATATATATATATATATATATATATATATATATATATATATACACCCACACACGTATATATATATATATATATATATATATATATACACCCACACCCACACACGTATATATATATATATGTGTGTGTGTGTGTGTGTGTGTATATATATATATATATATATATATATATATATATATATATATATATATATATATATATATATATATATATATATATACCAAAGCCCAGTTAATGCAGTAGAAGCACGTGAACACACCACCTCCAAAGAAGGCTAGGGTGCACCCCTCCGCTGGCAAGATCATGCTCACAGTCTTCTGGGACCAGGACGGAGTAGTGATGACAGATTTCTAGACACGTATATATATATATATATATATATATATATATATATATATATATATATATATATATATATATGATGAAAATAATGGAAATAGTATTCCGACAAAATAGAGAAAATAAAAAAGGAACAAACCGTATTATGTGTTCACCAACGTTTCGTCTTTATTTCGAGACTTCCTCTTTGGTTTCTTAA
The DNA here is from genome assembly GCF_053919585.1 of Euprymna scolopes. Taxonomy (NCBI): domain Eukaryota; kingdom Metazoa; phylum Mollusca; class Cephalopoda; order Sepiida; family Sepiolidae; genus Euprymna; species Euprymna scolopes. The sequence continues at coordinate 103,591,264 of NC_136509.1, forward strand.
TCTCATTCACCCAGAGGAAGTCTCGAAATAAAGACGAAACGTTGGTGAACACATAATACGGTTTGTTCCTTTTTTATTTTCTCTCTCTCTCTCTCTCTCTCTCTCTCTATATATATATATATATATATATATATATATATATATATATATATATATATATAGTTTTGGGACGATTAATCGAAAACACCGGAACTTTAGGGAGTATCGGAATCGGAAAAAAATTTTCCAATGCCAAAACGATTTTTTGAAATGTACGTATGTTATTAAAATTATATTAACTAGCAAGTTTTTACGGTCTTTTTTTTAAATAGTTTTAAAGTTTAAAACATAATTTTATTGCGTATAGTTCTTCTAAAGTGTCCTCGCGTTCAGATTACATTCTTGAAATTCACCAGCTATGATAATCAGGCTTTAGTAGGGTGTATTCTAATTGCTGCTGTAGCTGTTCGTTTGAACCGTAAATCATAAACATTGTTCAGTCATCTCATAAGATGTTATAGCAATAACCGACTGAATTTCCAAGAATCAATGACAATAATCACTGCGTTTCCATACCAGCAGGTCTAATGCATTACACTATTCTAAAGTATATATATATATATATATATATATATATATATATATATATATATATATATATATATATATATATATATATATATATAACGAGGGAAAAAGAGAGACAAAGATAGAGATATTCACTCGTTTCATAACTAAGTTTGTTTGTGCTGTTTGTAGTTTTTATGCAAAAAAAGATGAAATGTTTTAACGATCTGAGAAGTTTTCTCACACCTTCACTTTCGTGACATTCAAGTCCCTCTCCCATGTCCGGTCGGCTTTCTATTCGCCTTTGCGGTCGCTTCTTAGAAACAGAACCCTTTCAACAATGCCAAGTTTTCTTTTGGCATCAACCATCTCCGTTTTAGCTTCCTTTCTCAGGCTCGCCTTTCATCAGTCGGCCCATCACTATAACGATTGATCTCCCTCCTTTCAACTCTCAAAAATAAAAAGAACAAGGACAGTTTTTTCCACGGCCGAAGAATATTTTCCTTTGCTTTTTCACTGGTCCTTTGCGGGTAATTGCTGTATTTCTCTTGATATTTCGCTCCCTCTCTTCATTCTCTGTCTCCCTTTCCTATCCTTATTTTTATCACTTCCTATATATATATATATAATCTTGAAAGTTTCTTTAAAACCTTTAAAACTATATAAAAAAAAAATGTCCTTCGTTGGAACATTATTTTATCAGTCAATTAATTTCCTGTATCGCTGAATAGTTTTACAAACAGTAATACCAATGTTCTTAAAGCGATCTTCACTTGTTTACCATGAAACACAGTTTCGTGGATTTAAAAACAAAGCAATATATTAAATCATGGTTCCCCAGCAGTGTTGATCAAACACTACCTCACTTAAAACGCACTAACATAAATATTTTTGATACTGGATCTAGTTTTTTTTTCCAGCAGATAAATTAGATCAACGAATTTATGTCATTTTAAAAGTATTTCTTACCTATGTCAACCGCCCATTTCTCCACAAGTTAATGTGCCTATTATTTACAAACTATCGTTTTTATATAGTTGTTCGTTGAATCCGTTACTTATCCCCCCTTCTTTGTTATTAGTATTATTTTTATATATTTACATTTGTATTTACTCGTACGACCTCTATAATTATCTATCTATCTATCTATCTATCTATCTATATATATATATATATATATATATATATATATATAAATATATATATATATAAGCGAAAATGTATGTATTTATGTATGTATGTGTGTATGTGTGTATGTTTGTGTGTCTACTAAAAATTTTCGACAGGCACGACGAAAATTCACAAACTCAGTATCATATCGAAGCTCCATCCTTCGCTCGAAAAATATCGAAAATTTGGCCAAAAACGTTAATTTTTTCACCCTGAAATCGACAATTTTCGAAAGGGGGAGGTCAATAAAAACGGTCTTCTCGTAACGACAACCGGTTCTACGCATGCGCCAGATGACGTCATGACCTGATTTACTTTAAATCATTGAAAAACTGAACAAATTCCATGTACGTCGCGTTAGGTCGGTTGATTAGCGCGTTTGTTCATTATCTAAACATTTTGGGTTCGAATCGTGGTGTGAGAGGTCTTTTTTTTTTTCGATTTTTTAAATTTAAATATTGAACCAGTATTATTTAAGCCATTTTTCACGTAACGTTCGTTTTTCTGTTTTCTTTTTTTTACATCGCTTATCCACCCCCGACCACACATCCAAAAACACCCGGGTACCCACCGATTTTTTAAATTTTAATAGCAAAACAGGCTTGTTTAAGCCATTTTTAACGTGTTCGTTTCTGTTTTCATCGTTCGTTTGCCTTACGTTAGTTTTTTTGTGTTTTTTCGATGTTTTGATTACCCCCCCGCTTAAGTTTTAACGTTGCTTTCTTTTTTTACTTCGCTTATAACAAACAAAGCTGGTCATTGACGTCGATAATGACGTCATGTTTGACCTAGAAAACGTTGACGTTAGTTTCAACTACCTGCAAGTGTTTTTAAAGGTTTAATTTTTGGCATTTTTTCCACCTTAGCCTCGATACTTCGGGTTCGAGCCTGTCTTGCTACCTAAACTTTTTTCCCCTCTTTTACACCTTTTTTTTCTTTTGTTTTTAACGTTTGTTCGCTGTTTTGCTTTGTTTTGGTTTTTCCAATTTTTTTAACATCGTGTTTTTTTTTTAATAATATTAAAACAGGGTCACCCTCTCTTACATAAACACCTCCAAACACACGGGCAACGCCGGGTACCCCCGCTAGTCTAATATATAAAGCGAAAATGTGTGTATATGTTTGTATGTCCGTCAAAAACTTTCGACAGCCACTACCAAACTTGAGAAATTTGGTATCATATTTAAGCTCCAACCTTCGGACGAAAAATATCGAAATTTTGGCCCCAACGGGCAACTCTAAGTTGGTCATCTGGCCGTTTTTCTGCATTGGGTGCAAAAAATAGTGGCATTTTAACGTTTTTCTTATATATTTTACTAGAATTCTAATGTTATGCATGCGTATTTGAAAAAACGCTTAGTCATGTCACGTGATATGACGTCAACTCGCTTTAATGGCGACGTTTAATACATACATTAACAGTTTTTCGAAGGATAATTTGATATCATAACCCAGAGTTAAATATAAATTTTCGAGTCGAAAAATTGGGACCAACGTAATAAGCTTATAAAAACATATGAGAAGTGCATACAAAATATGTATAAACTTAAAAATAATAAAAATATAGACATTTAAAAACATTTTACGCATTATCCTATATGTATTGTTTATATATATATATATATATATATATATATATATATATATATATATATATCATTCAAAGACTACCGTGTTTGAATATATGATTAAGTGGCAGTTTTAGTCATTTAGAACTGCTATAAAGTTTCATCGCTCACTCATTTTTCGACAAAATTTCAAACAATTATTACAGTTTATAGATCACTTTCTCAGCTATATTGGAAACAAATTCAATTTTCGTTCAGTAAAACAAAAATTATGATGAATTTACTGATGTTCACAATCGTAAAAAAAAAACGTAAAGAGGTGAGCGACGTTTTTTTATCATTGGTTTCCATAGCAACATCATCGTTTCAGCGACTACTGTTGCTACCAATTCACCGCTCTCGTGAAAAGAGAAGTAACAAGTGAAATAGACGGAATGAAAGCATGAAAGGAAGATAATTGCGGGGGGGGGTTATTGAAAGCAGACGAGTGCCGTACGTTATTACATACGTGTTTATGGGGGCAAAAAAATAAGACTGAACTTAAACAAAGAACAAGTGAATTTATTGGAAGCCTGGAAAATCATGGATTACAATAGAAAAATGCGAGCATGAAAAGTAATATGATTAAACTTAAACATGGAAAAGTAAAGGACTAGTTGCTTAAACTGGAAAATAATAGGACAAGATATTCTAGCAAAATATAATAAATTTATCACTTAAAATATTGCAGCATTAAGGATTTTTTAAATTCAATTTATAACATTATATAATTAATTCTTAATGCTGCAAATCACATAAGTTGATGCAACAAGTTAGTCCTAAAAGAATATGAGGACAGACATGGCTGCATGCTTATAAATGGTTAAACAAAAACCGAAAACTGTCTGAGAAAATGTAAACCACAAAATCTTTTGGAATGTGCAGGTACAAATAGATAAACTCATCTAAGTTAGAAGACCAGATTTCATAATAACTTACAAGGAAAAAAGAAATTGCAAAATTGAAGATTTTACCGTTCCAGCACACTACAAGGTGAAGATCGAAGAGATAAAAAAACAAAACAAATATGTGGCACTTGCCTGAAAACTGAAATGAATATAAAACCTGAAGAAAATCAATGTAATACCAATAATTGTAGGAGCATTAGGAACAGTCGAAAAGAATTTGGAGAAAAAAAAAACAAGGAGAAATTGGAATCAATGGGAAGACTCGGGCTATACAACGTACAGTAATTCTGGAAACAGCTGAAGTTTTAAGGAAAACCATTGATTGCGAAATTCAATCTGCATGAATGACAACTACTAACCAACCAAATATAGAAAATGCAAGAGAATTAAAATAAAAATGCAACCAAGAAAACTGAAACTACAAAATTGTAAAATTATAAGTTTGATTACCCCCCTCCCTAATGAGTAGCCTAACGATACATAATATGTGCTTATATCTACAAATATTCATTCTCACTGGAAAAATACAAAAATATATAAATCATAAAATCATACCGACGTTAGCTGGGATGGCTGGACACTCCAGAGGGATAAAGCGACATCTTCCTCCAAGGAAAACTGGGATACAACCGCACCATACCACGTGTGCTATACCCTATATGAGTTAGGGGTGGGTGGCACTGGGAGGGAAGAAAAAAAAATAAGTTACCAACTAGGAATTATAGGCACATAAGCAAAATTTGGGTGACAAAACACCCCATGGTACTAACACCGGGTTAAAACTTTAACTTTAGCAAAGGAGGTTTTTTTTTTGTTTACGCAAAATAATACATTTTAGTAAGATTAAAAAAATAATGGGTTCATTATATTTTGTGATCGTTAATTAATAAAAACTGGAAACTAAATTAAAATTAGTAAATTTCCTTAATTTTTGTGAATTTCTATGTGGATGGATTTTTCAAAATATTTATACATTTTACGGATCGTCCATTCATTTTGCACGTACCTAATAAACATTCCACAATAACAAAAGTAAACGAATACACATACAGGGTTGAACAATAAATTTGTTGCCCTAAAAAAAACACATCTTCATTTAAAAACTTTTATTGAAAAAATAAAATCAGGTAACTTGATTATGTAGAGCTGACATCTATTCAACTTTTATATTCTTATTTCTTATATGAAACTATTTTCTTATAAACTTTCATATCTCTCCCTTGTTCGTTTATAAAACTCTATGTTTTAGGCAGCCATTGCTATTCGGTGACACTTTCTATTATTTCAATGTTTTGTTTTATTTTCATTTTATTATGCACGCACGTTTCATATATATATATATATATATATATATATATATATATATATATATATATATATATATATATATATATATATATATATATACTAGCGGGGGTACCCGGCGTTGCCCGAGTGTTTGTTTCCGGGACGGGGGGGAGTTTTAAAAAATGTTATGGTAGGTAAGTAGGAAGGATCAAACCCGGAGTCATGAGTAAAAGTAGGAAAATAAAGTTTGAAAAAAAAAAACAAAAAAAAACATGTGCAACGTTAACAGTTCAGCCACCAAGAAAAGTCCATTCCAGTTGTTTAGGAAAAAAAAAAAAAAAAAAAACGACTACGTTAGGTCGGCGCGAACGTGAAAATATAATGTGAATTGTCCAGCACGCTAACCACTACGCCACAGAGCACTGCAGCTTAGCTTAGTGCTTTTAAATAACTTCACATTAAAGAACTACGAAGCCAAACCGGTGTTCTCTTCTCAACTGTTCCTTGTGAACGATCCCCAAACGGTGTTAAGTGGTGGCAGGGGGAGGAGGAATTTATTAGAGAGAAAATATTTTACCACTTCCATTGATCTTAACCGATTTTGGCCGTGACTTCTCAGCAGAAAAAGTATAGAAATCTAAGATTATCGAGGAATTTGAGAAATAATAAGCCTATAACACACCTCAGATATTGTTCTGCCGTTTGTGCATATTATATTTGCATGAAATATCTTGATTTTTAATCCTATTAATGTCAAAATCAGACGGGAAAAAATGAGTTCATTTTATTTATATAGAAAGAAAGAAGAAGATAGAAGAAGAAGAAGATAGAAGAAAAGATAGATAGAATAGAAGAATAGATAGAAGAAGAAAGAGAGAAGAGAAGAGAAGATATATGTGTGTGTGTGTGTGTGTGTGTGTGTGTGTGTGTGTGTGATTAAACTAGAATAAAAAAAATCCAACGATATGATAAAAACGGACGTGAAAAGATCTGAAAACTCGACGACGTTTCGCCCGTTTATATATACTATATACACTCTTAATTAATCTCCTCGTCAGTGAGCATTTTACGTTTTTACTCTTGAAAAAGCCTACACTAAACGGGTGAAACGTTGTCGAGATTTTAGGTCTTTCCACCTCCGTTTTTATTATATATATATATTATAAATGCTCCATTGCCAAAAGTGTGCTTATTCATAAAGTCTGAAGAAATGCTGGTTTTGAACATTTTCAAACGACATAATGCTTGAAATTGTCGAACTGGACATGGAAACAATTGTAACGTAAATTGAAATACACTTTTTGTTGCCACCAACACCTTGTTTTGAAGTCTTGTTTTTGCTTACACAGTATATTAATGCTCAATTATAAATTTGATTATTTTGTAGCTTACTCTTTAAGTCAACCATTTTTGGCTTAAAACTCATTGGTATATGAAAATTTACTGAATTGCACGAATTCAGTATAATTACATATAAGTCTCTCTCTCTCTCTCTCTCTCTCTCTATATATATATATATATATATATATATATATATATATATATATATATATGTGTGTGTGTGTGTGTGTGTGTGTGTGTGTGTGTGTGTGTGTTTCCTTCACTAAAACAATGTTATTTATATTAAATGTCGGTGTGGTTCTTGGCACCTAACACACAAAAATCGCTTCAAGATAGCCTTTGCCTAAACTAGGGGCTACACCACAATAATAAACACCGAGATAAAAAGACAAACGAAAAATAAACAAGTGCACGATTATCTTCGTTTTGTAACGTTGTCATCATCGGCAATCACTCGTAACGAATATGATTGTTCTCCCGTCGGTGAGATTGGGTCTGGTCTCAGATGGCTGTGCAAGCCGATCCTTAACCTGCAGACTTTATTGCAGTGGGGGGCGTTCGTGAGTGGTCGACAGGGTAGTGGAAGAGGTGGAAAGAGCTGTATTGTTAGTAGATCTCTCCTTTCTCTGCTTCCTCCTGTTTTCTGCGGCTCTGTGGATGTACTTTCCTGAATGAACCGTGCCTTCATAGACCATTCTGCTCCACATGCCCCTCTGAAGAGCAGCATCCTCCCAACTCGTGAGGCTGAAGTAACACTGTCTCAGGTGGGTATGCTGTCCTTATCTGTTTTTCTGTCCTCCTTGAGACCGCTTTCACTCTTTTAGCCGACCGTACGGCATTTGCTTGGAAGGCGGTTGTCAGGCATGCGCATTACATGGCCCGTCCATCGCAGCTGGTGTTGGATGGTGATTGTGATGATGGTAGGTATGTTGACCTCCTTCACGACGGTTACGTTTGTTTGTCGATCCTTCCATCTAATCCTGAAGATCTTTCAGAGACAACGTTGATACTGCTTCAGGACATTCAGGTGTCTGTTGTAAGTGGTGCAGCTGTCGGTCCCATAGAGAAGAGTGGGCAAGGCAACTGTTTTATAGACAAGCAGTTTGTCCCGATTCTTAAACACCTGTTTCCGTTCTCTCGCAAAGGCTGCACTGGCGCATCCGATGTGGTGGTTAATCTATGCGTCGATGATTGATCTTGTGGAGAGAAGACTGCCAGGGTAGGCAAATCGATCCACATTTTCTAAGGTGTTGCCTTCCAAAAAAAGTGTAGGCGGCTCTGGGTGTGTGGCAGGATCTGGTTTGTGTAGGATTTTGGGTCCTTTTGATGGCGGATTCTTTAACATCAGCAGGTTTAGGGCAAAAAGCAAGGGCCTCCCATCGTCCGTCATGGAGCTTCAATACGCAGATAACAATGCGCTGGTTGCTAACTCAGAAGCGGACCTTCAGAGCATATTGGCTGCCTTTGGGAGAGCCTACCGTCTCCTGGGACTTGACCTTTGTAACGTTGTACACCTTTTTAATGGAGTATTTACCTTTTAATAGAATCAACACGTTGTAGACTCCGTCGCAAGAAACAAAAGAAAAGAAAAACTCTACTCCCTTTCAGTTGGTAATTGTCTGTATTTTTGAGATGAGGTGTTTTCATTTATTGAGATTGTCGGACTGACTTCATAATCTTGGTTGTTATAGTCACAACGTTTCGGCAGTTTTGCCCTCCGGCCTTCATCAGGTATTTTGTATCGAACTGGGGAACCGTTTGTTAGGAGTCTCGAACCCAACCCTTTATTATTATTACGGGGGTACCGTGTTCGGACTCCAGCTAGGCTCTGGGACATAGTTGCTGATTCTCTATTTTGAATGTTACTTTTCACTGCTTTCGTTCAGGATTGAACTCAGCACCTTTGGGTAACTGTAAACTTTGATACAACGTCTAGGACCACTCAGCAAGACGGTACCCCCGTAATAATAATAAAGGGTTGGGTTCGAGACTCCTAACAAACGGTTCCCCAGTTTGATACAAAACACCTGATGAAGGCCGGAGGGCAAAACGGCCGAAACGTTGTGACTATAACAATCAAGATGAGGAAGTCAGTCCGACACTCCCTTTCAGTTGTTAAACAAACGCCTTTACATTCGGCATTTCCAACATTTTTCTAAATTTTTAAAGAATTCATTTCTCCTTCTCCGGTCGCGTGTCACTTTTCGTCCCTGCTCTGACACCACCTCACGCGTTTCGAACAAATTATACTTCTATCAACGCTCATGTCGCAGAACACGTTCTTTTCTGCTCTTGAACATGTTTCGAATGCTCTACGTCTCGAACCCATCTCGAATATCAAACACTCATGCGTCCTTTTGTTGTCCCTGTTGTGACGTCACATCGCACAGCCGGCTTCGTCATTGAAATATGGCTGCTGCTGCTGCTGCTGCTGCTGCTTACCCATTGTCAGCGGCTCTCTTACAGTTTATCCTCGGCTAAAACATAACTTTTTTATGTCCCAATATGTATTGAATGACGGCTATAGATCTACCAAAGCCTGGGACCATGCCATAAGACGGCTGACAGACGAAACCTATTTCAAGGCTGCGATTACGTGCCTAACCGTGTTATTTCCTAAATAAAACACACGATTACAGTTAAGTCCATGCTGTTAACTAGTGGATATTTATTTTTAAAAGGGGAAGTGCGTTCTACCCTAGCAAATTAGGGCGAAGCTTTATTTTTCAACTCTCAACCCGATAGAATTGAAGAAGACAAGAAAGAAAGATAAAAGTTGTTTAAAAATAAAATAAGTAAAAGACAAAAACTTCAAACATTAAAAAGGCTAGACTGGCGCGTCTAAATTCCGTGCGCCACTACAAACAGGAAGTGACGTCATGGATCGGAGTGGCCGGTCGGGCCCGTTTGAAGTGTGTGCTCCATCAACACAGCGTCCTCGTGACGTCACCATGGCAACGAACGCTTTTTTGAATGGCTTACACAAACGCACACAAACGTTATACAAGCACGCCATAACACACGTAAACACACACACACATAAACACGCAGATACATGTACATACATATCCACAAAAACATATCCACACACATAAACACTTAAAAAAAAACAGATATACACACTAACACACATAAACACGTGCACACACACAAACACATACACAAAAGCATATACATACATAAACACACACAAACACATACACAAAAACATATAGATACATAAACACACACACAGGTACACGCATGAACACATACCTAAACATAAAATCACACGCACACATGCAAATATACACAAAAACACATATACAAAAACAGGCATCCAAGTACACACAAACTTACACACACAAACTTACACATACACAAACACGCACACAAAGCCCACATAAATAAACACACAAAGCAAACACACACAAACGTATACACATACGCATACACAGAAGAAAGAAAGAAGAGAAAATAAGAAAGACAGGGGAAAATTAGAACAAAATAAAAGGATGAAAGAAAATAAACTAAAAAATGAACGGAGAATGGAAGAAAAAAATGACCTGAAAAATGAAACAAACGAACAAAGAAGATAAAAAAGGTTTCTAGTACAAAATCCTTCCATATTAAACAAAATCGGTTATCCGGCATATTTCTCAAGGCATTTCATTGTTGTCTGTGATGGTGATAGCTGATTTGGTATCCCCGATGAAACATGTTCCAGCATATATTTTAACTGAAGAAATTTTTCACGTATTTTTTAAATTTCAATTTTTATGTCAAACAAGGCACAGTGCAACTTTGAAGTAGGAGGCTACTATCGAGGATATAAGTTGCAGGGGTATTATGAAGTAGCAAGATGTTTGTTCACATTATATTATGAAGTAGCAAGATGTTTGTTCACATTATATTTGAACTTCTGCATGTCAGTACAGTTGGGAAAGCAGAATCTCGGAAGAGAGTTCCAAAGTTTAGCAGTTCTGGGGAAGAAACTATTGGAGTAGAAGGCTTTCTTACACCTACAGTCCTGTACTGTGAAGGTGTGGGATTTAGCTGTATGTCAGGCTTGTCGGGGGTGGTCACTTCGAGGGGGTACAAGTGCTTGCAGTTCGTCAGAGAATTCACCGTTAAAGTACTTGTAGAACATGCAGAGGGATGCAACATTTCGTCGATGGGACAGAGGCTGAAGCCTAGATGACAGTTCAGGATCTATCAGGTTGGCGATTCTCTTTTGAACCCTGTTCAGGAGTGAGAGACAAGTAGTAGATGCACCAGCCCAAATGTGACAACAATACTCCATACATGGGCGAATTATATCGAACTCATTAATACGAACTTTAGGGGGGTTTTTTTCGTAATGTTTCTGAAAAAAAAAAAAAATTTTATTGTTACAATCTTTGTTTTCATAAAAAAGCCAAAATAAATTGTTTCATTTTTTTTTACTACTGAAAACCGTAACTTTGGTAAACATGTTTTTTTATTTAAACAAAATAATACTTTTACACTAAGATCCAAATAAGATAATGGGTTCATTATATTCCGTGGTTATTGTTTGATAAATACTGAAAAGTTCATTAAAATTGGTTAATTTCCTGATTTTGGGGGCAATTTTTAAGTAAAGGGAGGGGTCAAAATGTTTATTCATTTTGCACGTACCTAATAAATACGAATCCAGCAGATCATATTGCTGAAGAATTTTTAATAATAGTAACCATAAAGTCAATGAAAATGTTTTCGAACGTCGTTTTTTTGTGTGACATTCTTAAAAGTAACTAAACGCTTTTTTATTTAAAAAAAAATGTATCATTCTTAGCTTAAAAATACTACTCATAATAAAAATACTACTACTACTACTACTACTACTACTACTACTACTACTACTACACCTTCATCATGTATCCCCCCATAGTTTTACCACCGCTCCTCCCAATAAAAAAGTGACACCAAAGAGCTGAGAAGGGTCAAGAAGGACTGAAAGTCCGAGGAGAGAGCGCCAGCCAGACCTCGGTTTGACAAGCGCAAAGAGAACTGGGACTTTGGGGAGGCTTAGTGCCACTCAAATTCCAGTATAAACCAATGGCCACTGCCGGCGAGAAATCAATGGTAAGAGACTGTTGCGATGATGCAAATTCATTTGCAAATGCTATCGAAGGAGGTGGAGAGAACTGGACGTCTGGGAAGACTTGTTGTCACTCAGCCTCCAGAGAAAACCACAGGTTTCCAATCAGATCGTTTGTTGACTTGTGTGAAAGCTCCATGTGAGCCAATAATAATAATATTAATCATAAAAATATCATCATCATCATCATCATCAACAACAACAACAACAACAACAACAACAACAACAACAATAATAATAATAATAATAATAATAATAATAATAATAATAATAATAATAATTCGTCTAAGAATGTCTCCGTAATTAAATATGTAAGAATTTCTTCAGTTAAAATATATGTTGGATCATGTTTCGCCAGGGACACCAAATACACTATCACCGTGTAGAAAACGGCTGAACTAAGGCAACAATGAAATGCATCGAGTAATATGCTGGATAACTTAAGAAACAATCCCAAAAAATAATTCATGATGTACGTATACGCAACGAAATGAAACTATCATATTCCATAAATCAGGTAAAGTAGTTGCATTTTTATAAATAAAATCATTTTTATATTATTAATTGGAATTCGTAGGTATTACAATATAAATCTAGTGAATTGTTGTTTGTTATTGTTTGTTATCTGTTTCTTAAGTTTTGTTTCAAAATGCCGGACGAGTTAGTCAATACTCAGATACTCATAAAATTTTGTATTCTTATTCAAAAAAAAAATATATGATCAGTTTACGTGATTTTTGGAAGATGATATTTATATTTGCATGTCATTGCTGGTGCATACATCATACAGATGTTATTTTAATATAGGAGAAAAAAACGGAAGGATGGAAAGAAAAGGGAAAAAGGAAAAGAAGAATAGAAAGCATAAAACGAAGGACGAACAAGAAAGAAAGGAAGAGAGGAAAGAAGAAGAAAAAGACAAGGTAGAAAGAAGATAGAAGAAAAAAGAAGATAGAAACGAAAAGGAAAGAAACAAGAGAAAAGAAAAGAAAGAAAATCGAAAAAAAAAAACAGAGAAAATAAAAGAAATGTGAATAAAGGAAGAAAGGGGAAAATAAATGAAATAAAAGAAAGAAAAGAAAAAAGGAAGACAGGGAAAAGAAAAAAGAAAACAAAGGAATAAACAGAATGAGAAAAAGAAAATGAAAGAAACCATAAAGGGAATAAAAGAAGAAAAGGAAAGTAGAAGAAAAGAAAAGGAAAGAAAAAATGCTAGGAAAAAAGAAGAAAGGAAATCAAGATGGAAATAAAAAAGAAAGAAAATTGAAAGAAAGAAAGAAAGGAAACAATAAGGGAAATAAAAGATGAAAAGGAATGTACAAGGAAAGGAAAAAGAAAGAAAAACGAGAAATCATGGAAATAAGATGTAAAGAAAGATAACGGCGAAGGAAAAACAAGAAAAGAAGGAAAAAAGAAAAAGGAAAAATAAAGAATGAATGAAATAAAATGAGAAAAAAGAAAGAAAGAAAATTAAAAAAGCAAGAAATGAGGTCGTCATCAAGACTTAAAATGGTCAAAAATAAACGGCATCACATATGTTTGACTCGCCCGGACTGACCAAACAGTGACAGAGGAGCGAGATGAACACGGCAAAGGTTTGACTTCGGAAACAACAAGCGAAAACGGACTGAACGCACAGAAGGCGTGCATTGGCATCGTGAGGGACAATACGCGATATTATCACAGCAAACGGTACCCAAACTGATAGGACACGCGGGCGGCCATATTGTTTTTAATTCTTTTCAGTTTTATGAGCACGGGGAAAGAATTACTTTCAGCGGCAACTGTCATTTCCGTTCACAGGAGAATGCCCGTCAAAATTGGGGAAGTTCCAGTGGCGTCTCACGAATAAAACAATTAACAAGGATTGACACGTTTATGACAATTTATTTGCATAATTGAAGTTTTCGGCTTTTCAATTATTCATTATTTCTATTATTTTCAGATTTAATTTTATTTATTTATTCTTTTTATTAAATTACAATTTGACATTCGACGTAAATCAAATTGTCCCCTGGGGTCACTGTAAGGGGAGGACATTGTTTATTGAGATGACCACCTATTGATAACGAATATTTTGGGGGACAATAACAAACAGGAGAGAGAGAAAGAGAGAGAGAGAGAGAGAGGGGGGGAAGGAGAAAAGGTGATGAGACAAAGGAAAGGGAGGAGAGAGAATGGGGGTGAGGTGGGGGTAAAGGAATTGTATAATGAAAAAAGTAAAACATGAAATATACAAATAGAAAAGAAAGAGCAGAGAGGGAGAACGAGAAAGAGAGGGGAGGAGGAGGAGGGAAAACGAAAACTAATTTAATAAAAAGGAAAGAAAATATACGAAAAGAAAACACGGATAGAGGAAGAGAGGCAGGGAAAGAGAGAAAGCGGGAGTAAAGAAGAGAGAGGGGGGAGGAGAAAAGGCGAAGAAGCGTGGGAAAGGAAAGGAAAGAAGATGAGAGAGAGAGAGAGAGAGAATGGGAAAAGAGGATAAAGAAATTGTAATATGAGAAATAGTAAAAGAGAAAAGAAAGAACCGAGCAGAAGAAAAAGAGAAAGAAAGAAAGAAGAACAAAGAGACAGAAAGGGGGGTGATAGGAGAGAAAAGAAAATGGAATGTAAAATGCAAATGAAAAAGAAATTGTAAAGATATATATAAATAGGAAACGCGGACCAGAACTGAGAGAGAAAGAGCAAGAAAGACAGATAGAGATAGAGAGAGAGCGCGAGCGAGAGAGAGAGAGAGAAAGAAAGAGAGAGAGAGAGAGAGAGAGAGAGAGAGAGAGAGAGAGAGAGATTTCGGATGGTTTTAATTAAGAAAATACGTAACACAATTGTTTTCATTAATTTAATTTGTTTTCATGTTTCACTGTTCGGTTGTGCAAAAGACGTTTTGTAAACAACCGATTACAATTTTGCGGACAAAGAACGAAAATGATAGAAATGAAAAGAAACAATTAAAATAAAGTAAAATAAATAAATAAATAAATATCAACAACAAAAACAACAACAACAACAATAATAATAATAATAATAATAATAATAATAATAATAATAATAATAATACAGCATAAAAATAGAAACAAAAATGTCAAAAAAAAAAAGATGGAAAAAGAATGAAAAAAAAGAATGAAAAAAGAAAAAAAGGAAAAGGAAATAATGAAATGTCCACAACAAATATTGTTTTAGACCTTGAAATGTCGGCTGGGGTCAAACATAAGACGTCGTCAACGAGGATACGGGAAAATGGCGCCCCCTTCGTTGACTCTCGTGTCGCGTCCAAAGAAGTGACGTCAGACTCACGTAGACGCAATAGTGTAAGTTACACATACACACATGCACACACGCGCACGTGTACAAAAGTATCTTCAATATACACACCTATAAGGGAGTACGCACGCACATATAGGCACATACACACACACTCATACACGCAACCACACACGCAAGTGCACGGAATTACACAATATAAATACTTACAGAGAGAGAGAGAGAGAGAGAGAGAGAGAGAGAGAGAGAGAGAGAGAGACGGTGCTACAGATCCTCAAAAGCACCAATTCCAGTTTCATTTTTGATGATTAAAAATATTAAAGGGTGTTATTTACTTCCAACCACTTGAAGATGTGACACAAGGTTAAAAGGAGCTATAATCATGCCTATTAAAACATTGTCTTGGTAAGCCCGTTGAAATTCACCAATAGGGGCGCCTCAGACATGAAGTAATTTACTCCATCCGAAAGACGCGAGGCAACTGACTGAGAAGGTCAACCTTATAGAACTGCACAGGATATCACATAAGCTCCTTATCTATATTAATGACGTGTTATCAAACTGTATTATTGATAGCGCACAACACGCTCACATACAATTAATCAAGGTGGTAACGGTGGCTCAGTGGTTAACGACACCGACTGATAACCGAGGTGTGGCAAGTCCAATCCAGTTCGTTCCACAGAAACACTTTCACGTAGAAAAGTTGGCAAACTTTACGTAGTCTTTCTCTTTTCAACATAAGATCGTTTTATATTTTTCATTATATATTATGTTTCCTGCTCCACTTAAAAAATATTGCTCTTCAAGTAAGGTTACATATACATATTTACAAGATATGACTTTTTTAGGGTGGCGTATTCTAGGCTGACATAACACATCCACCAAACAATGCAAGTCAGGAATATCATAATTACGTGTAACTTCTATATACAATGGTCGTGCAATAAGTAATGCCCCTGACCCACTTCCAATTGTCTGATCTAGCTGAAATTTTGCATGTGCAATGACTTATATTTCTACGGGTTATGTGGCAAATTACGGCTCTGGACTAATTGTGGTTTCTGTTCTAAAGGTGTTTGAACTGAGCCAGGTGTAAAATAGAGCCTGTAGAATGTCAAGCAGTGATCCGGTTTTTGTATTTGAAAGGACGCACACCACGGGAGACTTTTGATTAAATGAAAGAAACTTATGGTGATAATGCCCCATCATATAACCTTGTAAAACGCTGGCATCGTGAATTCAAACATGGACGGAAGTATGTGGAAACAGCTCTCAGATCTGGTCGCACCCTTTCTGCCATTGATGAGGAATCTGTCCATCAAGTTTAGGCTGCTATTTTGGAAGATCGGCGCATTACTATTCGCCAAATAGCCCAAGATGTCAAGATTAGTACAGGGTCTGTGGAAACTATCATTCATGACCATTTGCATACGCATAAAGTGTCTTCCAGATGGATTCCCGGGTTGCTCACACCATTCCAGAATCGAGAACGCGTCGAGTGCTCGAGGATGAATTTGGAGATGTGCCAAGAAGATGAGTTAAAGTTTTTCAAAAGACTGATTACACAGGATGAAACCTGGGTCCATCACTATGATCCAGAGACCAAAGCCCAGTCAATTCAGTAGAAGCACTTGGACTCAACACCTTCAAAGAAGGCAAGCGTGCAGCCCTCCGCTGGCAAGGTCATGCTCACAGTCTTCTGGGACCAGGACTGAATAGTGATCACAGATTTCCTGGCAATTACAGGAGCCTATTATGCTTCACTTTTGAGGAAATTAAGGGAAGCTATCAAAATCAAGAGGCGGCCAAGATCAGCAAAGGTACCCTCCTCCTGCAGGACAATGCTCTAGTCCACAACTCGCATGTCGCCAGATCAGAAGCACGGGCGTGTGGTTATGAAATCCTACCCCATGCTCCCTACTCTCCTGACCTTGTACCCTCTGACAGTCACCTTTTCCCAGCCATGACGTTGTTTTTGAAAGGAAAGTGTTTCCCAGATGATGCAGCCTTGATTTCTGAAGTCACGTCGTGGTTGGAGGACCAACCTTGAGTGTTCGACAAAAACGGTCTCCAGAGCTGCATCAAACGATAGGAGAAATGCATTACTCTGGGTGGTCCGTATGTAGAGAAAGACTAATAACTGTGCCAAGTTTCGTTGCTCTACTGCTATGGGAAGTGAGTCAGGGGCATTACTTTTTGCACGCCCCTCGTATATATATATATATATATATATATATATATATATATATATATATTGTTTTCAGCTAAAGTCATAAAATCATAAAGTAAAGTATCTAGGTTGTATTTAATAATGTTTGCTTGAATATATATATATATATATATATATATATATATATATATATATACGTTTTATTTTTTATTACCGTATCTTTCTATTAAGTTACATTATTGTTTCAGCTATCCGGCCGTTTTGGGGGTTTTTTTTTTTTGCTTCCTCAGACTAAGGTAAAAGCCTGAGGAAGCTACAGACGGCAAAAAAAAAAAACCCAAAAAAACCCAAAACGGCCGGGTAGCTGAAACAATAATGTAACTTAACAGAAAGATACGGTAATAAAAAATGAAACGTATATATATATATATATATATATATATATATATATATATATATATATATATATATATATATATATATATTATATAATAAAAAATAAAACGCATATTTGCTCTACAAAAGTATTGAGCACTTTCTTCAGGTTTTATTAATTACCATTTCTACTATATATATATATATATATATATATATATATATAAATATATATATATATATATATATATATAATTCGACCGTTTTGGATTTTACCATTCTTGGATTTTTTACCCTTCACCGGACTATCCATTCATGTGAAATCTTTTTATCATTTTTCTTTTACCTCCTATTCCCCTTACCTCACCCTTTTTTTTTTAACCAAGTAAGATCTGTGACTTACTTGTAGTTTCATTAAATACTTTTAAATGCAAAATCCGATCCCGCATTTTGCTAATTCCTGCCCTCTGATGAGAAGGAGAGTATTTCTTCGAAACTCCGCGGATTAAGGACTATCCACTTATCTTGTGCTTCCTTTTTTAAAATTAAATATGTTTTTAACTCTTTTTCAAGATGTCTTTTAACATGTTTTATTAATCATTTGTTCATACACACACACACACACACACATACACACACACACACACACATATATATATATATATATATATATATATATATATATATATATATATATATATATATTTAGTGTATCACAAAAGTGAGTACACCCCTCACATTTTTAAAAATATTTAAGTATATCTCTTCATGGGACAACAATGAAACAATGATTTTTAACACAATAAAAAGTAGTCTATCTTTTTTTTTTTACATGGTGGTCACCACTTATCAATGCCCGGAAGCCACTCAAGGATAAGGGTTATTGCAAGTACAGTACGTTAGTGTGGAGATTTGATGAACTGTTTACTTAAGGGGGCGGTTCATTAGAAATTTGTTAACGTTGGACTTGAACACATCCACGTTGTAATCAGGTGGGAAGCTGGCAGACGGAACAGAGTTCCACAGGCATGCAGTTCTAAGAAAGAAGCTTTGTTCATGGAATCCACGTTTTGATTTAGGCACAGATAAATAGTGGGGAAATTTTTCACAGTGGATTCAGCTAGACGGGTGTTTTTCGTGAAAGATTGGCGAGGGGGGACCAGAGATTGGAGTTCAGACGAGCACCTGCCATGGAAATAACGATAAAACAAGGATAGGCTCACAACGTCTCTTCTGTGGAGGAGAGGTTGCAGGGTAGAGAAAAGGGCATCACCACGAAGTCTATTTTGTACTCTGTCAAGGCAGGATAGACTGTTTTTAGCAGCTCCTGCCCAGATATGGTAACAGTATTCCATCCTTGGACGTACTTGGCTTTTATATAGATAGAGAATTGCATCAGCAGTGAGATATCTTCTGGAGCGGTAGAAGGATCCCACCATCTTTCCAGCGACCTTGGCAACAGACTTGATGTATGTGTTCCATTTCAGATCAGGAGTAAAGGTCAAACCCAGAAGCTTGTCAAAACACGGGGTCTCTCCCAGACGAGAGCCATCCATCCCAATTGATGCCAGATGGGGATCAGAGCGTTGATGATGTAAGGATAGGAGTTTGGTTTTAGATGCATTAAAGGTAACCAGCCACGTCTTCCCCCACTGAACCACGCGCTCGAGATCAGAGGAGAGAGAATCAGAGAGAACTATCTGCAGCATATATAACAGAGTTAATTTATCTTTCACTCAAAATAACTCCAAATAACTCAAAACATAGCCATTAAAACCGAAATACCTGGCAACAAAGGTGAGTACACCCCTAAGAAACTACACCTTAACATTTATAATAAAAAACGTTTTTCTATTTATTTAAAAAGAAAATACAACTTTGTTATATATGGGTCGTGGAATTGAATTCATCTGCAAAAGATCTAGCTAATTTGCATATTCTTTAAAACATTGATTTTAATTAATTCCCTATTATTTTTGCGGTTTTCTCATGGGATGATTATTTTTAGTTAACTATTACGTGTAATTATATTCATGCAGATATTCTACGATTTATACTTGCGTAATATTTGCGTAAAAAGTTTATAGTAAACACAAACCTCTTTCCATATATTTATGTATGCGTATGTATATATATATATACATATATATATATATATATATATATATATATATATATATATATATATATATATATATATAAGAAGAAGAAGACGAAGAAAAAGAAGAAGAAAAAGATCCAACATATAAAGAAAGGCAGACATAAAGGGAGTCAAAAAGCAAACATATTGTGGTCGTTAAGTAGTGTCTTCCTGTGGTCCACTTGAATTCTAGTGGTCATCTTCCGGACCACTTGTTGATCTCGGCCCCGGTTGTCGGCCATCTTTGTTTTTGCTAAGAAAGCACCATTTCACGGTGCCATTATGTCGTCGACATCGTCTCTTATCTCTTTCAGCGTAAAATTGCGTCAGCTTTGATGAGAGACGCTGATAAGTCAGAAACTCAGAAGAAAGGAGAGGAAATTCAACCGATGGCTACTCACGAGAACACACAGGTGCATGCCCCTATACTACAAGGAACAACTGAAAATAATTCATACGCCACCCAATATGGTTAGGAAGTTCTTACAGCTACGTACCTAAAAAAACGGAGCTATTAAACCTGACAAAATGATATGAAGCAAGAGAGAGAAATAAATAATCTTAGAAGTCAGTGTCCTCAATGATGCTGGATTAAACAGAGCTGAGAGGGAGAACAAAATACCAAGGATTTATGTACGACATGAAAAGAAACTGGAATCTTAGGAAGATCTCCATCATTCCAGTACCAGTAATTATAGGAGCAATCGGATCTATGAAAAAGAATTTCAAAAACTACCAGGAAATATATATATATATATATATATATATATATATATATATATATATATATATATATAACTACTTCATTTACTCACATAAAATTAATATACGAAAGTAGAGATTTATGCGTAAACTTTAAGTTTTACTTCAAAAGTGCTCAATACGTAGGTAGAGCTAGTTAGTAATTTATATATATAAATCTCTTCCTGATCCACATCAAACATCTTCCAAATAACATCCTAAGATTATTCATAGACATTTGTGCTGACGACACTACCATCTATGACAAAACATCAAAGTCCGTAAATGACCAAGTTCTCTCTAATTCTCTCTCCTCGAATCTTGAACACGTGGTACAATGGGGAACAAGGTGACTGGTTAATTTTAATTCATCTAAAACCAATCGCCATATATATTTTATTAATTACTATATATATATATCTATATATCTATCTATCTATATATATATATATATATATATATATATATATATATATATATATATATATATATATACGGTACAATAGAGATACAGACAATTACACTTAAAAGACGGTTAAAATCTGATAAAAACATCACTAAGTTGAAAGATGAATGTCTGGCATCCGATAGAATGCCGCATCACCAGCTAGTACAAAATTATAACAAAAATTTAAAAGAAAAACATCTTTCTCTGTTTTTGTTTTTTACATAGGGTTCACCACTTATCAAGGCCCGGGGGCCACTTGAGTATAAGGGTTATTGAGTGGGCAGTAATCAATGGGACAATATCATAGGAATCGTTAGTAGTGGAAATTTGGTAAATTGGATTACTTTAGGGATTGATTCACCAATAATTTGTTTACGTTGGACTTGAAGCCAATCAAATTCTAGTCAGCTGGAAAACAGGCAAACGGAAGAGAGTTCCACTGGCGTGCAGTTCTACGAAAGAAGCTTTGTTCATGGAATCTACCTTTTGGTTTAGGCACAGATAAAGAGTGGGGAAAATTATTGACAGTGGTTTCAGCTAGACGAGTGTTTTTCATGAAAGTTTGGCGAGGGGGGCTATAGATTGGAGCTAGATTGTGCACATACAAGAAACACACAATCACTTAACAATTGAATCTAACAAAAAACTTCTAATTTTCTTCATATCACGCTGAACCTTAATACTGAATCCTATAGTCCCTACCATCAGCCCAATTTAAATCTTTTCTGTGTTCACAAGTTTTCCAATCACCCTAATTCTATTAGAACATCTATAGTACCTGTCTTTGTATTTGTCTCTGATGTATCATTATTTTCATGGAAAGTGTTCGACTGAGCTTCAGTCTATGGTCCCCCCTCGCCAAACTTTCACAAAAAACACACGCCTAGCTGAAAACACTATCAATAATTCCCCCCACTCTTTATCTGTGCCTAAACCTAAACGTAGATTCCATGAACAAAGCTTCTTTCTTAGAACTGCACGCCTGTGGAATTGTCTTCCGTTTTCCTGCTTTCCGGCTGACTACAATATGGTTGTGTTCAAGTCTAATGTAAGCAAGTTCTTGATGAGCCGTTCCATATAAGTTATTAAATTTACCGAATTTTCATTACTAATGATTACTATATTGTCCACATTCTACTGTACACTCTTTAACACTTATCCTTGAGTGGCCTCTTGGCCTTGATAATGTGGTGATGCCTGTGTAAAATAAAAAAAGAATTCTTTACTTTCCGAAGATAAAACCGAAATGCAACCTTCTTCATTAACGCCTAAAAAAATTCAAGGTACAACAATGAAAAAATACAATATAATCATATTAACCTTTTATCTCTGCCTGTATCAGAAAACACGCTATGTGACATACAAATATATGTGCGTGATGTTGCCAAGCTAATCAAAAACCTTGATTCCAGTAAAGCAACAGGTTCTGATGGCATTCCAATTATAGTAATGAAAAGGCTTACAAATCTATTTAAGCGTTGTCTTAAGGAAAATTGCTTTTCAACCCCCTAGAAAATCTCATCAATATGTCATGTATTTAAAAATTCAGGTGATCGGTCATCTTCCTCTCAGCACAGACCAATAAGTCTCCTGTGCGTCATGAGTAAGTTGCTAGAATTTGTGTTAAATAGAGAAGTAGTCAACCATCTCAGCAAAAAAAAAAAAAAAAATCGTCAGTGACATGCATTATGGTTTCTATTCTGCACAGATGTGCTAACAGTTATGTCTCATAGGATTAGCGAATCTCTCGACAGAGGCTTCCTTTCTAGGGCAATTGCTCTTGACACATCAAAGGCCTTTGATAGGGTATGGCACAAAGGTCTACGCCACAAAATATTCAGTTACGACAGAGCTAAAAATGTATTTTCAATTATAAAATCATTTCTCTCTTGTAGGTTCATAAGAGAAGTGGTTGACAGGCAGAAAGATCACAGTATTAATGCTGGAGTCCCTCAGGGATCCATCTTGGGCCCAACTCTCTTCCTGATCTAAATCAAAGATCTTCCAAATAACATCGTAAGATTATTCATAGATATTTGTGCTGACGACACTACCATCTATGACAAAACATCAAAGCCCGTAAATGTCCAAGTTCTCTCTAATTCTCTCTCCTCTAATCTTGAACACGTGGTACAATGGGGAACAAGGTGACTGGTTAATTTTAATGCATCTAAAACCAAGCTTCTATCTTTATATCATCACCGCTCTGATTTCCATCTGACATCAATTGAAATGAATAGTTCTCGTCTTGGGGAGGCTCCATGTTTTGACAAGCTTCTGAGCTTGACCTTTAGTCCTGATCTAAAATGGAACATGTACATCAAATCCGTTGCCAAGTCGCTGGAAAAATGGTAGGATCCTTCTACCGCTCCAATAGATATCTCACTCCCGGTGCAATTCTCTACCTATATAAAAACCAAGTATGTCGAATGATGGAGTACTGTTGCCACATCTGGGCAGAAGCTGCTAGAAGCAGCTTATCCTGTCTTGACAGAGTTCAAAATAGCCTTTGTAGCCTAGTGGGGGGTGCAACCTCTTTCTCACAGAAGAGACGTTGCCAACCTGTCTCTGCTTTATCGTTATTTTCATATTCGTCTGAGCTCCAATCTATGCCCCCCTCGCCAAACTTTAACGAAAAACACTCGTCTATCTGAAACCACTATTAATAATTTCCCCCATTCTTTATCTGTACATAAACCTAAACGCAGATTCCATGAACAAAGCTTCTTTCTTAGAACTGCACATCTGTGGAACTCTCTTTCGTTTGCCTGCTTTCCAGCTGACTACAATATGGTTGTCTTCAAGTCCAATGTAAACAAGTTCTTAATGAACAGTCCTCCTAAGTAATCCAATTTACTAAATTTCCAGTACGAATAATTACTATGATATTATTCCATTGACTACTGTGCACCTATTAACCATTATCCTCGAGTGACCCCCGGGCCTTAATAAGTGGTGACACCTATGTAAAACAAGTCACCAGTTGTGTAACATCAGTAATTACGCATAACATGACTAAAAATAAATCATATTTCAGAAAACAATCTATTCCAGTGAATGATAACTGTAATAACCAACCACTTTACCAACATAGCTCCACCCAATGCAATAATCATAACAAGCCAAACTCCCGCAAAAGTCATAGGAAAAAGAAAAATGTTTGGTTTACCTCCCCTCAGCTCAAATATCAAAACAATTATACTATCTAGAAAATAAGCAACCACATTTGTTACATTTCAATCTTTTATTGCTATCTTTTGACTCTTCATTTCAACACTGCCATTTGCCTTATCCGTTACTTTTTAAAAAAAATGTTTTATGTATAAAAAAAAAAATGGAACTTCACTTCTCCATGATCTGATGTTTTTTCTGGTAACATTATTTTACCCTGGAAATCCATATTTCTGTTTTCCCATTCCTTATGGATTACCAATGGATTTCCAATGGACTCATTTTGGATTCATCCTGTTCTGGACTTTTCCTTTTTATTCTTTGGATTTTTAACATACTTTTTTCTCCCTTTTTCCCGTTTTCTGTTTTGATAATCTCTTTGAATCCCTACAAACTATCACTGATTGTTTAATAGCATTTTAGAGATGCAAGTATGATTAGTATCATATTTGTAGTTTCTTTTAATGCATCAACCTGCAAAATTTACTGTATGTTTTGCAAACCTCTTTCCTCTGGTGAGAAGAATTGCATTTTTCGAAACTCCATGGAATAAGATCTTTCTTGTTTATTTGTACTCCTTGTCGAATAATTAAAATTTTGTAAACCTTCCTTACAGGTTTATAATGTTTTATTGAAAATTTGAATAAATAGCTGTTCATTTGAACCTGAAATCATAAAAATTAGTCAGTCGTCTCATAAGATGCATAGCAATAACATACTGAATTTTCAAGAGTCTATGACAATTTTAAATGCGTGCACAAAACAGTTTGGAAACTTATTAAAGGCACTTCGTATGTGACAATAAAAATCATCTCATATGTTTTTCAGGTGTATACCCTTCATACATCCCCCCCTCCTGTAGAAACAAAAACAGATGACGCATCTTTAATATGTTATCGTTATTTTGATTGTTGGTGTGCCAAGGCGGTCATAAATTTTGAAAATGACGTTTAATTTCCGATCGCAAATACAAGGAATTTTTTCTTGCAGTTTATTAAGAAACAAGTGACGTCACGCTGACTCGTGAACTTTTCGGTATTCAATGTGTTTCGCCCCGTTTACTTCGTGATGAACGAATCTGGGAATTGAAAAAAAATCTGATGTCCATGGTGTCCGTCCATTCAAGCAATTCGTGACAAATATTAGCATGAATTACACAAATATATATATATATATATATATATATATATATATATATATATATATATATATATATATAT
>NC_136509.1:103621755-103731755 GCF_053919585.1 Euprymna scolopes
GAATTATCACCACAGCTATAACTTAATTTTAATGTATTTTTATTAAATATTTTATGTAATATATTATTTGGTGGGAAATGCTTGTTAATAAGTTGTAAATATTTTGTTCCAAGTTTTGTTTTCAACATATTATTAAAGGGGGTGTGTGAACCAAATCACCTTCCTACTACGATTGCTTGACCTATTTATGCTAGCATTAGTTACTTTATATTTTATATCTATGTCCTTATACCCACTATTTTTAAGCGCTGTATTATAAATAGCTTTGCTATCATTGATATATATATATATATATATATATATATATATATATATATATATATATATATATATATATATATACTAGCAAAAGTACCCGTCGTTGACTTGGTTCAAAAACAGCCTACAGAAAATATACTGATTTATGTAAGTATGATAGGTTATGAAAAGGAAGGGTTGTAAAGAGATAGCTTCGAATTCAGGGGTATCAAAACCAAAGCAATGATGAAAGTAAAAATAAAATAGATAAACACCATAATTTATTATACCATACCTGTTCACACTGAAACACTTATCACAATATTCTGTGGATCTATATTAAAAAAAAACCTTGTTAAACTTTGTGACATATTCCCATTCTATGGAGGTCAGCTACGAACGAACACCCCATAATTTTATTATACCATATTTCTTCAAACTGAAACATAATTATCAAAGTATACTTACGCAGATAGATATGAAAAGTCTTTATTAAAGTTTGTGTCTATTTCCATTCTATGGAGGCCCATCGCGAACGCAGACTCCACAATTTAATTATATCTTCCTATTTAAGTTAAAACATGCTTATCAAAGTATTCTCATGTACATCTATATCAAAAACACTTGTAAACGGTTTTTTTTTTTAATTTTTAAATTCTTTATTTCCATGGTTTGTGGTCCAGGCGCGAAGCAGACCCCACAATTTTAATGAACCACTGTTCTGCCGGATCAAACATACCCATTCCTGTGACTCGATACATCTTATATCATTACATGCAATCAGTTTTTTAAAATAGTCAACCATATAGGAGCCAATTCGTGACCACACACACACACACACACACACTCACACCCACACACACACACACACACACACACACGCGCGCGCGCATACATGCACAAACGTTCCACTTTATATATATATATATATATATATATATATAATTGTAGCCAAATTGAATATTGAAATGCTCATATCTCTGGTTGCATAGGACGAAACTACATAAAATTTTGCATGCTTTTTCAAGATTATAATACCGTTCTATGGTTAGAATTTAAAAAAAGAATCTTTATCAGCTTCAGTTTTGCTGCTTCGGTGTGTCAGAATTTTTTTGTGAATTTTTGACAACCTTAACACAAAACTGCGAATAAAATATTTTTTTAAAAAAAAAACTCGTAATTTCTCTTTTTAAAGTGGGTTGTTTAATTTCTTTATGGGATATACTTCCAAAATAAACTATTAAAGTTTCTTTTAAAAAATAATAGAAGTATTATTTTTATTTTAAAAAAAAGTGTTTTCAAAGTGCATGCCATTTTTTCTACGTAATTAAATGAATTAAATTTTACGAGTTAAATTTTTTTTTAATTTTTTCAATTTAAAAATCTATCAAAATTTTTCTATTAGTTCAATTATTACGATATTTGCAGGTTTAATGTAAAATGTTATGCTCTTTCCAATAAACTGAATATAATATTCTAGACAAGCGTTTTCTTTTTTTTTTAATTCACCCTCATTTTGAAATGTCTATTAAAAAGAAAATAATTAATTTTCTCACCTAAGGTTTATATATATCACAAATTGAAGATAAAAGATCAATGAATAAAATAACCTAATTAAAAAAAAGAATAGTTTAGTGCTAATTTACCTGTAAAGTCAAAATTTTAAAACCTTTAAAAAAAAAACACGTTGATTTTTTTTTTTAGTGGAACCTCATAATTTGAAAACATTGTCCAGTAAATATTGGACACTTACAAGAATTTTTTCTATTTCATTCAATGTTTTTTTGTTTGTTTTCTTTTAGATATTTAAACAAATTTCATTGCATAAAGAAGACATGAAATATTTTAAATAAAAAACTCGTGCATTTCTTTAAGAGAATAAAAATAAAATGGAAAATTTGTCGAGGGGTTTGCTTATAAAAGTAAAAATGTGATGATGAAATGTCATCATTTTTCAATTACGGTGACCCATATGACTAACTTTGTTGTTGACAGCAACTATGTCAGAAATACAAAGGGGCGATAAGGCAAATGTCAGAAATAATTAATTAGGTCTCCGTATTTGTTAACTGGAAGAAAGGGAGACAAATCCGCTCAGTGAACATCTGACATTAGAATTTGAAATCACAGTCTTTTTCGGATGCATGCTTGAAAAATTATTTTATTTAAAAAGTACATGGAATATAAATATGGACAAATTCTTATAAATGAAGAAGGGAAGTACCTATTGATTAGTACTTTTTATAGGTAAGTGTTTTTTGGGAATTTATATATATTTATTATATTTTGAGTAAGTTAAAGTTCGTTGAATTTCTTGACATTTTTTTTTAAAGAAAACCGATTTAAAAATTATTGCATATATTTCTATTAAAACTTTTATTATTTTAAAATTTGGTCTTTGATCCTTTTATCGAAAAAAAATTAGGGTATAAATCACATTTTTCAAATAGTTATAAGCTTCGGAAGATAGTGAGTCTAATTATTCAAATGTTTATCACTCATTTTTAATGGCGACATCTGACATTGCTACTGCTTCGGTTGTCTCCCAGGCCACTAAGATACATGTATATACATATATATATATATACATCTATCTATCTATCTATCTATATCTATACACCCACACACACACACACACACACACACACACACACACATATATATATATATATATATATATATATATATATATATATATATATATATATATATATAATCTACTGCTATATTTCCTATTGTGAACTCATGCGTATATTTGTAAGTTTTCTGTCCGTTTAATTCTGTAAATAATCGTTTTCTACATACGACTCCGCTTATCCCTTTACTGGGGAGCAAGCCGAGGTGGGGCAGCGGAACTGATGGCGGTTGCTGCGAGCCAATTAAATTTTGCAGACGGGATTAACAAAACAAACTCGCACGCAAATAAACGCGTACACAGAGTCTCACAAAGTTGCATAGGCACACACCTACACAAACACACGCAAACGTAAACAGATTCACTTACACAGATACACACAGGGATAAAACAAACAAACACACACACATACAGCAACAATAATTATTACAAAAAAAAACATAACATAATATACAGAATTTAGTTTTATTTATTTATTTTTTGATGTTCTTTGTAGCGAGAGAAATTCCTTTGATCTGTCCAGAGATGTTGGTAATAAGCGACCTGAAGACAAAAATAAAGTACGATATACGAGAGAAGGATTGTCGAATAGGGTAGTAAGGAGTGGGGTGCCCTGGGGTGGGGCTCATGAGAAAAAAAAAATGAACGCAAATTACAAAATAAGCCTAAAAATGTAATGTGGCTGGGTGTCTTCCAAGAAACACGGCCAACAGAGAATTAATTCGAAAATGATTAAAAGATGTCGCCGCCGCCGCTGACAACTGCTCTTCGCCCGTCTACGAATGTTCTTCCCAAACGCTATGTATATAATTAGATTGACTGGCAAATGTATATATATATATATATATATACTAGCAAAAGTACCCGTCGTTGACTGGGTTCAAAAACAGCCTACAGAAAATGGACTCTGATTTATGAAAGTATGATAGGTTATGAAAAGGAAGGGTTGCAAACAGATAGCTTCCAATTTGGGGTTATCAAAACCAAAGCAAAATATGATGAAAGTAAAAATAAAGTAGATAACCCCCATAATTTATTATACCATACCTGTTCACATTGAAACACTTATCACAATATTCTGTAAATCTATATTTAAAAAAAAACTTGTTAAACTTTGGGACATATTTCCATTCTATAGAGGTCAGGCGCGAACGAACACCCCATAATTTTATTATACCATATTTCTTCAAACTGAAACATAATTATCAAAGTATACTTACGCAGATAGATATGAAATGTCTTTATTAAAGTTTGTGCCTATTTCCATTCTATGAAGGCCAGGCGCGAACGCAGACCCCACAATTTTATTATACCATCCCTATTTAAGTTAAACATACTTATCAAAGTATTCTCATGTACATCTATATCAAAAACACTTGTAAACGTTTTTTTTTTAATTTTTTTATTTTTTATTTCCATACTTTGTGGACCAGACCCCACAATTTTAATGAACCACCGTTCTGCCAGATCAAACATACCCATTCCTGTGTCTTGATACATCTTCTATCATTATATGTGATCAGTTTTCTGTAATAGTCAACCATATAGGAGCCTATTCGTGACCAGACACACACAGACGTTCAGCATTATATTACATATATATATATATATATATATATATATATATACATTTATATTATATATATATATATATATATATATATATTTGTGTGAAATTTGAAGAAAATGTATATATACATGTTTTATTCTTCAAATTTCACTCAACGCTTCTAACGGATATACACAACAATAACTACCCAGATTTTCAAAATGCGCGACTACGCATCACCTATCAAGCTTCATAAAAATCCCGCAGTTAACAACATCATGTGGACTCTTCATCGAACTATCTTCCACTACATCATGTCGAGGAAAAATAAACGATTAAAAATTACATTAAAACCGTGTAAACAAAGTATAAAAAGTTTTAATTATCCGAAAAAGAGTACAAATAAACTTGAAATACATTATCCCGTGGAGTTTAAAAAGTGCGATTCTTCTCATTAGGATACAGCGTTAAAAGAAACTACAAATATAAAATGGATAATATTTACATAAAAAAAGTTATGAAAAAGTTAGTGAAAGTTTATCTAGTTTCATAATGATTATGAAAGCAGGAACAGGGAAAAAGATATGTTAAAAAATCTATTGAATAAGAAGGTACAATCCAGGAAGAACAGGATAAATCCAAAAGAGTCCACACATAGTCAATTGATAATCCATAAGAACAGGAAAACAGAATTACAGATGTCCAGGATAAATTAATGCTTCTAGAAAATCCATCACATCATGGAGAAGTAAAATTCAATGTTTTCTTTGACCGTTTTTTGTTTTAAAATAATGGATAAGTCAATATGGAAATAAGAAATAGCAAAGCCATATTAGCAAATGGAAAAGGTCAAGTGAAGATTCAAGGAATAGGAATAAATATTGAAATTGAGATTGATATATATATATGTGTGTGTGTGTGTGTGTGTGTGTGTGTGTGTGTGTGTGTGTGTGTGTGTGTGTACGTATGTATGTATGTATATGTATAATTTGTAAATTTTATAATATCTCTCTTTTTCTCATTATAATAAGTATTTATTTCTGTAATATGTGTAACCAATCAGCTTAAAATATGTGTAACCAATCAGATTAAAAACGGTAATAAAACACACACACACACGCACACACACACACACACACACACACACACACACACACACACATATATATATATATATATATATATATATATATATATATATATATATATATATATATATATATATACATATAATCTGTTGGTTTTAATATAGCACCTTTTTATTGGGCTAATGAAGTGGTATCCTTGAATTGGGATTCAACTAAATATATATGCACATATGTAACATATTGAGCACTTTTTAATAATCATGCGAATTTCATCGGATTTGCATCTAGAAAACCAATCTATGCAACTATTATATATATATATATATGTGTGTGTGTGTGTGTGTGTGTGTGTGTGTGTGTGTGTGTGTGTGTGTGTGTGTGTGTGTGTTAGAAACAATGGAGGAACAGTCACAATGGTTTACTAAGAGCATGCATCTCATATGCACGGATTAGGTTTTGGACACCTTGTATAAATAAGTATATATATTTAGAAAATATGTATCTTCGATTATATTTCACTCTCTGTGTATGCCAATCCTTTTTGTTTAGAAGCGCAATATTTGTTAAATATGACGACATAACAGTACAGCTACATTTCAAGTTCTAAAATATTTGTTTTTTCTTTACCAAACAGTTCTCTCAGCATTTCAAAAGTTGGGCACAGTTTTTACAGATCTGTTCCGTTTCACAGATACATTCATTATGAATATGATACTTAGAACCAAGATGGCTACTTTAATAAACACGTGTTGCTAGATATATATATATTATTCCTTAACACCTGACGAAGGCCAGAGGAAGTTGGCCGAAACGTTGTGAACCAATAAAAAGATCCAAAAACAACAACTAATAAAGATGAGACTAATAGTCCGAAATAAAATAAAAATTAACGTGTTGCTAGGTATTGTATAAAAAATTCTTTTTCCGACATTATATTGTCATGCATATATCATCATATATATTTTTAGGAGTATACGTACGGAAACATTCGATATTGACATAATAATAATCGACTGTTTCTGCATCGATTAAATTTTCTAACGAAATCAAAATCGCTGGGAGCTGTTTTTACCGCGAGATAAATTATAATTCAAACATTAAGCAACCACAAACGCAAATCCCTACTTGTCCCCACCTTAACTCCTACTTGGCCTAACAACAGACGCCGAAAGGCTAATCGCTAAATCCCTCCGCACTTAATTAGACTTAATTAAATCGTTTTAACTTGCGATTGGAAAAATTATTCACCATTTATATACTTTTATATTCTGAACGTTTCTAATAGCGGACGAGGGACGAAAGCTTTGGCTTGCAAATACTTATGAATATCTGCTGAATAGCGTTGTTGACTTCGCATATTTATAACGATGTGAAAAGGATTTCATTATATTGTAAACTAGCGGCCACGCCGCATTGGCAAACAGAAACACAGTACACTCAACATCAAGTACACTCAACATCAAGTACACTCTTACCCTGTGAACTCAGAGTATGGAAAATTTCCATATGCAAAAACAAAATCACTGCTAAAACAAAAATACCCTAACTAAGCGTAAGGATAATGAGTAAACGTTGGATAAAATGATGGTTAAAATTATTACAAACTTGCCAGGATTCGAACCTGGAATCTTCTGACCCATAATCAGACGCGATATCCATTGCGCCACAAGTCTTGCCCGTACGCTGAAAGATGTTACCGCGACTGTATACAGACAGTGCTAAATTCCGTTAACATGGGCAGATAACTTTTTCGACAAGTTTATGAAACAGCCCCAAAAACCCTTATCTCGGGCTTTTTGTGTGACTCGGCATTGTTCGTTACGAACCATATATTGATAAGGAAAATCTAGGGACTCACACCTTTCAGGGAAAAAAAGAATCCACTAGACATTTTTATTGGTATATATACACACATAAATAAATAAATAAAT
Source organism: Euprymna scolopes (assembly GCF_053919585.1). NCBI lineage: Eukaryota > Metazoa > Mollusca > Cephalopoda > Sepiida > Sepiolidae > Euprymna > Euprymna scolopes. The sequence goes on from NC_136509.1 coordinate 103,629,196, forward strand.
AAACATTTAGAATTTTTATTAATAGTATAGATAATTTTTAGAGGGGAGAATACATATTTTTCTATTTTAACCATTAAATTGTCGAACGCGTTTTCGAGTCTTTCCTCACTTTACATATTCGACCACCCAGAAGATATTCACTGGACATAACAGCATAGTATTCGGCATTACTTTTCTCACATAAGTTTTCTCGGCACGACTCCTTGTTTAACGAGATACTTATTTTAGTTCAAAAAAAGAAAACATCTCTTTGGTTGTCGGACTCCAACCAGATATATGTTAAATTCTCTGTGCGCACATTTCTTTTTCTTTAACCAAGCATATATCAACTGCAACTTCTGCACTAGAAAAACATTCAGTCCAGTGCATGTTAACACGCCCCTTCCTTCTGTCAGGGAAGGCGAAAGGATACTAAAACTCCCGCACAACCTTTCTGAAACTCGCACGCAAATTTCCACACACTAACAAGCAACATAAGCCAGTGTTCCCAACCAGTGGGTGGCGATTCCTCTGAGAGTCGCGATGTATTGGTAAGGGAGCGTGTGGCCTGGTGAGAAATAGATTGGTGTAACATTTGGTGTAACATTTGGTGTAACATTGATTTCATTAATTACATTTATCAAGCTTTTATTTTTAGCCTCATGGTAAAACATGTGTTATGTTAGATCAATGACATTAGGTGATAATACTGATATAGCGAAGCAGTACTAAACCGAGACGAGTTCAACAGGCTTCCTCCAAAAGTAATACATAATTACAGAATTTAAAAATAGTTTGTTCCAAGCGTAAACCACACACAAATATCTTATAAAAAACGAATATAATATTGACTCTCATTTCAATATCGGTTCTTTTTTGGTCCAATCAAGTGGTCTCTTTGAATTGAGATTCCTCTGAGACATGTATGCACATATGTAACCAATAATTGCTGTATTATAACAAATTATATACCAACTCTGTCTTCCATTGAGCACTCTTTAATAATCACGCAGGTTTCGTTGGAGTTGCATCTAGGAAACCAATCTATACAACCATTGAAACGCGGAATGTTCTGTGTAGCTTAATTGCTATATATATTTTATAACTTAATATATATAATATATATATATATATATATTTATATATATATTTATATATATATATATATATATATATATATATGCATATATATTATCTGTGGAAATATATTTTATTTCCTTATAATATATACCAATCCTTATTTAAGAAGCTCAATATAATTACAGAACAATATAGTGAATAAATGACAAAAGACTATATTCCAAAGTTTATGATGTTGACATTTTATCATTTATTACTTTAATTCAGTTGACATTTACAATTTACAAGAATTACATTTACAAGAGTTGTAAATGTCAACTGAATTAAAGGAATAAAGTATAAGATGGTCAACATCATGATTTTTGGAATATATTCTTTTGTCATTTACTCGTTTTATATATATATATATTAATGTTGAGACGATTGATTGGATGATTGGAATCGGAATTGGGTATCAAAATCGGTATCGGAATCGAAAAGATGTGTATCTATTTTCCGATGCCTAAAACAATTCTTTTAATTGTCTTTTGTATTTGATTTTGTTTAAAGCATAATATTCCACTGCTGGTGGTAATAATAAAATAAAATATATTTATTGATTTTAATTAACCCTAAAACTAAACTCTGCAGATCATCCCACCTACAAGTTTATTTTTATGTTTAGAAAAATATTTGCACATTTTATATATTTCTTTTTTTTTTCTTCTTTTTTTGTGTTCGGAAATAAATAACAACTTTCTTGTTAAATATTTAGAGATTTATAAAGAATCGGAATCGATAATTGTATCGGAATTGGGAAAATATTGGAATCGGAGCATCACTAATATATATATATATATATATATATATATATATATATATATATATATATATATATATATAGTAAGTTATAAAATATATATGGTGATCAAGCTACACTGAATATTCCGCGTTTCATCCACTCTAGGACTCTTCAGGCTTATGCGTGAATTTTGTGGTTGTCTGTCGTTTTTATATACTCACCTTCTATTGCGATTTTAGTTAGCCAATGAGCTTTCTAGTATCCACCGCGCACTTCCTATCAGCCAATGAACATGCACTTACCGGACAAAGGCCTATTTGACCTCTGATTGACCTGTTCCTTTGAGTGTGCTCTATTTATCCTGGATATCTAGTTTCTTGATCTGTTTTAAATCTAGGTTAGGGTTTTTTTTATGTTACTTTATATATATATATATATATATATATATATATATATATATATGTGTGTGTGTGTGTGTGTGTGTGTGTGTGTGTGTGTGTGTGTGTGTGTGTTTGTGTGATAGTTTATGTATATTAATGTTTATTTAATGTATTGATTTGTTTATTTTCTATTGTTTTTGATAGTTTTAAAATTATTTTGTATCGCTAACGACAGACAACCACAAAATTCGCGCATAAGCCTGAAGAGTCCTAGAGTGGATGAAACGCGGAATATTCAGTGTAGCTTAATCGCCATATACATTTTATAACTTACTAACTAGCTCTAACTACTTATTGAGCACTGTTGAAGTAAATACTTCAAGTTTACGCATAAATTTATGCATAAATTTATACTTTTGTATATAAATTATGTGAGTAAATGAAGTAGTTATATATATATATATATATATATATATATATATATAGATAGATAGATAGATAGATAGATAGATGTTTTTATTTGTTTTTGTTAACGATACTTTCTTGAAACCATTTTCAATGGACCAAAGGTCATCTCGTCAACATCAGACAAGGCCAAACTATTTGCAAAGAACTTTGCAGCTAATTCTACCCTATGCGACGAAGGCCATCAACTCCCTATATTTCCTCCTATAACACAGAACACGCTAGGTAACATACAAATATCTGTGCATGAGGTAACCTTGATTCCAGTAAAGCAATTGGCCCTGACGGCATCCCAATTATAGTGTTAAAAAAGCTTCAACCAGAACTTGCTCCCATACTTACGAAACTATTTAAGCGCTGCCTTAAGGAGAAGTGTTTTCCGACTCCCTGGAAGACCTCATTAGTTTACCCTGTATTTAAGAATTCAGGTGATAAGTCATCTCCCTCTCAGTACAGACCAATAAGTCTCCTGTGTGTCATGAGTAAGTTGCTGGAATCCATATTAAATAGAGAAATAGTCAACCAATAGTATGGGCTCATAAGAGTAGTGGTAGATGGACAAAAATCGGAGGCCTGCAATATAAATGCTGGAGTCCCTCAGGGGTCAATCCTGGGCCCAACTCTCTTCCTGATCTACATCAATGACCTCCCTAAACACATACTTAAATCATTCGTTGACATCTATGCTGATGACACGACCATCTACGGCAACACATCAAAGGCTGTAAATGACGAAGTTCTCTCGGATTCTCTCTCCTCTGATCTCGAGCGCGTGGTTCAGTGGGGGAAGATGTGGCTAGTTACCTTTAATGCATCCAAAACCAAACTCCTATCCTTACATCATCAACGCTCTGATCCCCAGCTGGCATCAATTGTGATGGATGGCTCTCGTCTGGGCGAGGCCCCGTGTTTTGACAAACTTCTGGGCTTGACCTTTACTCCTGATTTGAAATGGAATACGTACATCAAGTCTGTTGCCAAGGTCGCAGGAAAGATGGTCGGATCCTTCTACCGCTCCAGAAGATATCTCACTACTGATGCAATTCTCTATCTCTATAAAAGCCAAGTACGGCCAAGGATGGAATACTGTTGCCATATCTGGGCAGGAGCTGCCAAAAACAGCCTATCATGCCTTGACAGAGTACAAAATAGACTTCGTGGTTTAGTGGGGGATGCCCTTTTCTCTACCCTGCAACCCCTCTCCCACAGAAGAGACATTGCGAGCCTATCCTTGTTTTATCGTTATTTTCATGGCAGGTGCTCGTCTGAACTCCAATCCCTGGCCCCCCCTCGCCAATCTTTCACGAAAAACACCCGTCTAGCTGAATCCACTGTGAAAAATTTCCCCCACTCTATATCTGTGCCTAAATCAAAACGCGGATTTCATGAACAAAGCTTCTTTCTTAGAACTGCACGCCTGTGGAACTCTGTTCCGTCTGCCTGCTTCCCTCCGGACTACAACTTGGATGTCTTCAAGTCTAATGTTAACAAATTCCTAATGAACTGCCCCCTAATTAAACACTTCATAAAATCTCCTCACTAACGTGATGTACTCACAATAACCCTTATCCCTGAGTGGCTTCCGGGCCTTGATAAGTGGTGATCACTGTGTAAAAAAAAAAAAAAAAAAAAAAACCACCTCAGCAGAAATAACTTTCTTAGTGACACACAATATGGTTTCCGTTCTGCAAGATCTACCGCAGATGTGCTAACGGTTATATCTCACAGGATTAGTGAATCTCTTGACAAAGGCTTCCTTTCTAGGGCAATTGCTCTTGACATATCAAAGGCCTTCGATAAGGTATGGCATAAGGGACTACTTCACAAGATTTCTAGCTACGGTATAACTGTAAATGTTTTCTCAATCATTAAATCATTTCTCTCCGATAGGCTCATAAGAGTAGTGGTTGATGGACAAAAATCAGAGGCCTGCAGTATTAATGCTGGAGTCTCTCAAGGGTCAATCCTGAGCCCAACTCTCTTCCTGATCTACATCAATGATCTCCCTAAACACATACTTAAATCATTCGTTGACATCTATGCTGATGACACGACCATCTACGGCAACACATCAAAGGCTGTAAATGACAAAGTTCCCTCTGATTCTCTCTCCTCTGATCTCGATCGCGTGGTTCAGTGGGGGAAGATGTGGCTAGTTACCTTTAATGCATCTAAAACCAAACTCCTATCTTTACATCATCAACGCTCTGATCCCCATCTGGCATCAATTGAAATGGATGGCTCTCGTCTAGGAGAAGCCCCATGTTTTGACAAGCTTCTGGGTTTGTTCTTTACTCCTGATTTGAAATGGAACACGTACATCGTCTGTTGCCAAGGTCGCTGTAAAGATGGCGGGATCCTTCTACCGCTCCAGAAGATATCTCACTACTGATGCAATTCTCTATCTGTATAAAAGCCAAGTACGTTCAAGGATGGAATACTGCTGCCATATCTGGGCAGGAGCTGCTAAAAACAGCCTATCCTGCCTTGACAGAGTACAAAATAGACTTGGTGGCTTGGTGGAGGGTGCCCTTTTCTCTACCCTGCAACCTCTCTCCCACAGAAGAGACGTTGCGAGCCTATCCTTGTTTTATCGTTATTTCCATGGCAGGTGCTCGTCTGAACTCCAATCTCTGGTCCCCACCTCGCCAAACTTTCACGAAAAACACCCGTCTAGCTGAATCTACTGTGAAAGATTTCCCCCACTCTTTATCTGTGCCTAAATCAAAACGTAGATTCAATGAACAAAGCTTCTTTCTCAGAACTGCACGCCTGTGGAACTCTGTTCCGTCTGCCTGCTTTCCACCTGACTACGACCTGGATGTCTTCAAGTCCAACGTTAACAAATTCCTAATGAACCGCTCTCTTAAGTAAACACTTCATTAAATCTTCACACTAACGTACTGTACTTGCAATAACACTTATCCCTGAGTGGCTTTCGGGCCTTGATAAGTGGTGACAACCGTGTAAAAAAAAAAGTGAATTCAAGTATTTATACGAAAGTGCATTTTTGCCTAAATGCTTGTTGGGAATAATTTTCCCGTTGACCAATCTTGTACCCCTTAATGGGGAACGGCGTATATATTATTTTTAAAATATGTTTATCCACTAACACGTGTTTCGTCGTCCACGACTCATCAGAGTGGCTTAACCTCCAGTCTCGCTGGGTTCAGCCACTCTGATGAGTCGTGGACGACGTAACACGCGTCAGTGGATAATTAGATTTTGAAAATAATATATATATATATATATATATATATATATATATATATATATGTTAGTATTGTGACAATTAATTAGAATCAGAATCGGGAATCGGAAAAATCGGACCTTTTTGGGATATCGGAATCGGAAAAATTTTAGCGTATTTTCCGATGCCAAAACTGATTCCTTAAATTATCTTTTTTATTTGATTTTGGTTTAAAAAACATCTTCCACCTATTTATTGACTCAAACTTCCAGTAAGGCTAAAATTAGATCACCGCCTCACAAGCGTGTTTTTACATTTGAGAAAATATAGGCACATTTAAGATGTGTTTTTCCGGTAATCGAGACAAAATAACAATTACTTTAATATTCAGATATTTATAAAGAATTAGAATCGGGTTTCTATCGGAATCATGAATTTAGTACGGAATCGGTAATTGTATCGGAATCTGGAAAAATATTGGAATCGTCCTATCACTAATATATATATATATATATATATATATATATATATATATATATATACATGTATATATATATATATGTAGAAATATATTTTCTTATTATATATCAATACTTATTTAAGAAGCTCAATGTAATTACAGAGCAATATAGAGAATAAATGACAAAATTACTGCGCTATGAAACCGATAATGTCAGTAATTGTATGTCAACTTAATTAAACGAATAAATTATAAGATGGTCAACATCATGAAATTTTGAATATAACTTTTGATCATTTATTCTCTCTCTCTCTCTCTCTCTCTCTCTCTCTCTCTCTGTATATATATATATATATATATATATATATATATAACTACTTCATTTACTCACATAAAATTAATATACGAAAGTATAGATTTATGCGTAAACTTTAAGTATTTACTTCAAAAGTGCTCAATACGTAGGTAGAGCTACTTAGTAAGTTATAAAATATATATGGCGATTAAGCTACACTGAATATTCCGCGTTTCATCCACTCTAGGACTCATCAGCCTGAAGAGTCCTAGAGTGGATGAAACGCGGAATATTCAGTGTTGCTTAATCGCCATATACATTTTATAACTTACTATATATATAAATATAAATATATAGTCAAACAACGTCGGATCTCACAAGAGTTATAACAGCCAACAAACCGGAAGATCGGAGGTTGCATCGATCGAAACAGTGTAAACATAACCCTCAATATGAGAATAGTAGTCCGAAGAACCCAAATAATATGAATAACCAACCCTTGTCTTAAAAAAAAAAAAAAATCGGAAACGTAGAATTTTGTTATGATGTCGTCCACGCCATTCTTGACTCACGCTGCGGATGGTCAGGTGATTGGGTTAGTCAAAACCGTCAACAGAATTTGTGTCTCCGTTGTGTAAACGTTTCAATCTAATTCACTGTTTTCCTCCGTTCCCCCTCGTCGTCCTGTGTTAACTAGGCCGAAGGTTGCCGTAGATGGACAGCAAACATCGTCGACTGATTACACAACGACAGAAAGCGGGACATTGTTGGGATATTTTAGGCTGACGATGAAAATAGATTTAAGTGGAGTTTACTCATTTTGAGGGGTAAAATTTGCGACACCAGTCAAATTGAGAAAAATAGATTTAAAGAATTCTCCTCCAGAATTCTGCCGATAAATAAAAAGAAGAAAAAAATCTGCAGGACTTTTTTGTACATGCATTTAAAATTGCCATAAACTCTTGAAAATTTAGTATGTTATTGTTATACATCTTATGGGATAACTGACCAATTTTTTATGATTTCAGATTCAAATGAACAGCTACAGCAGGAGTTGGAATACACATTACTAAAACCTGATCTTCACAACTGGCGAATTTCAAAAATACAATTTGTACATGAGGACACCATAGAATAAAAATATGCAATAAAATTGTTTTAAACGTGGACAAAAAGCCATACAAACGTATAGAATGCTTCATACTGCTTTTGGACTATCTTGTATGAACCGAGCATCGGTTTTTGAGTTGAATAAGAGATTCAAGGAAGGTAGGGAGTCTGTGAGGGATGATGAGAAGTATGGGAGGAGTAAGAAAGTTAGAACACCAGAGTTAGTTGGCTAAAAAAAAAAAAAAAAGAATTTCATAAATAAGGTTCGTCGTGTGTTTATATGGACAATAAGTTCACAGTTTGATGTCAGTGTGGGAACTGTACACACAAATATTCACGAGAAACTGAAGTTGTGGAAGATTTGTGCAAAGTTTGTTCTAAAGGTGCTCAGAGAAAATTATGAAAGAAATACGTTTTCATGGGCATCATGACAGTTCCTCGCTATAGTTCAGACCTTGCTCCCTGTGATTTTGGTGATTCCCTAAGCTAAAAAAAAACAAAAAACAAAAAAAAAACTTAGAGACTGTCCTTATGAAACAACTGAGGAGATGGCAGAGGCTATGACGAGGGTCATTGACACACTAACAAAAAAGGATTTTCATGGGGCCTTCCAGAAGTTGTTGAAACGTTACAAGTGTATTGCAGCCGGAGAAGATTACTCCGAAAGGGACTAGAATTTCATGTGTGCACTATCAATAAAAGTAGCCACACGAATAAAGTCTGGAAACTTATTGAAGGCACTTCGTACATTCAAAATTTCAGGTAAATCAGTCCAAACACCTGTAAATCACAAACAACAATTAATTCAAAGCCACATAAACCATAGAGATATAAATTATTGCGGATGCAAAATTTCAACTAGATTATACAGCTGGATCTGGGTAAGGGGCATTACATATTGAACACTCCTAGTAAATGGGTACACGTTATCAATAACGTTGGAACCTGAAATGGAACACACACATCAAGTCTATTGCCAAGGTCGCTGGAAAAATGGTAGGATCCTTCTACCGCTCCAGAAGATATCTCACTGCTGATGCAATTCTCTATCTATATAAAAGCCAAGTACGTCCAAGGATGGAGTACTGCTGCCACATCTGGGCAGGAGCTGCTAAAAACAGCCTATCCTGCCTTGACAGAGTACAAAATAGACTTCGTGGCTTAGTGGGGGATGCCATTTCCTCTTCCCTGCAACCTCTGTCCCACAGAAGAGACGTAGCGAGCCAGTCTTTGTTTTATTGTTACTTCCATGGCAAATGCTCGTCTGAGTTCCAGTCCCTGACCCACCCTCGCCAATCTTTCACGATAAACATCCGTCTAGCTGAAACCACTGTCAAAAATTTTCCCCACTCTTTAACTGTGCCAAAACCAAAACGTAGATTCCATGAACAAAGATTTCTTAGAAGTGCACGCCTGTGGAACTCTGTTCCGTCTGCCTGTTTCCCACCTGACTACAAATTAGATGTCTTCAAGTCCAACATAAACAAATTCCTGATGAATCGCTCCCTTAAGTAAGACACTTTATCAAATCTCCGATACTAACGATTACTAGGATACTATCCCATTGATTACTGTACACACAATAACGCTTATCCCCAAGTGGCTTCCGGGCCTCGATAAGTGGTGACTTCCATGTAAAAAAGTGTAAATTTATACTTGATTTCCACCTTAACACTTTCGGTTAAAATGACGACTTACATAAGTTTTCGGGTATGCTAAAAGCGAATATCGCATTTAAATTTCCCGCAAATAAGTAGTTTACCGGATATTAAGGAATGTGATTCCTTATTTTAAGTGGTCGCATATTTTTGGCGTGCGTTTACGCGTACAACAATGATCAACAGTGATAACATAAAAGAATTGCATTGCTTAATAACCGGACAACTACTTATTTGTGAAAATTTAAATGCGATATTCGTTTTCAGCATACTCGAAAACATATAAAAGTAGTCATTTTAAATGAAAATGTTAAAGTGGAAACCAATAAAAAAAAATTACCTATTAGAATCTATGGGATTCATGATTCTAGTTTTTGTAAAATTAGAAATGTCTTCTTTAATTGTTTCTTGTCAAGAATCACCTCTATTTATAAAAAAAGATAAAAGTAATAAAAAAAATTGCGTGATGTACATTCCCGAGACGAAACTATTATATTCCAAAAAACACGTAAATTAATAAGGTAGTTTTGTTTTTAAATAAGAAAAAAACATTTTATGAGTATCGGAGGAGCGATTGCCTCGCCCCTTTGAAAAAAATAAAAAGAATCTTTAAAACAGAAAAGGTATCTTACAATATTTTAAACTTGCGAGATTTATATTGTAATGCCTACGAATTCCCTTTAATCGTTTAGAATATAACCGTCTCTTTTAATTGAATTGTTTGTATCTCTCTTACATTTGGTTCACCGAGTATATTTGCAAGGTAGTTTATGAAATTCTTTTTCATGAGTCCGGTTGGTCCTATAATTACTGGAACGATGGAGATTTTCCTTAGATTCCAATTTCTTTTCTGTTCTGTTTAACCAAGCATCACTGGGGACAATAACTTATCTTATCACTATATCAGGCTAAAGAGATCAGTTTTCTAGGTTTTGTAGAAATTGCGTAGTCATAGTGGATGATGTAAGCTTATTTTCAACTGGACTTTCTCTTACACGTTCACAAAACTTGCTATGAAAACTATTCTGTGTGATTACCGGTTAGTTTTATAAAGTTTATATGTTTGGTAAAAAAATGCCACAGTGTTTCAAAATGCACCAGGATTAAAAAAAAAAGGTATGTCTATATTAATTAACCAGCTCATAGGAAAGCAATGTTTGCAATCTATATATAGATTGCAAACTTTGCTTTCGTATAAGGTGTATCACTTGAGGAGGTCTCTAGTTACTGGTAACTAGCTGACCGGAACATGTCCATACATGTGTAGCAACATATTACTACTTATGCAAAAACAAATAAAGAATATACCCTGCTATACTTCGATATTGAGCACTCTTATATTAATCTCGTTAAACTTTATTGGTTACTTAACCGTTGGAAAACAATAACCTCAGATTTTATATATAACTCATCTGAAGAAATAGCAACAATCAATCCGTCAAAAGGAAAGAAAGTGCGATTTGACATGATTAACATCCGAAAATTGGAAGACAAACTGCAAATACCTTATAATAACTTTCCATTACATCATTTTGAATTATAGAAATTCTAAAATTCAAAATGGCGTAATAATTACTAAGTAGTTAATGACACAGACTGACAATCTGGGTATTCCAAGTGAGAATACAGTTCTTTCCACAAATATTTTTAATTAAGGATGTTGGCAACCTTCACCTGATTCTGTAAGTAACGAATGTTTTTCTAGAAAGAATTCTAACTAGAAAGATATCGGAGAAATAAATGCCAACAGCAAAATCATCTTATTCATCTCTATATATAATATTTTGATTGCAAAATTTCCCTCTGGACCAAAATACTGTAGGTTTCCAACAGCAGATGCCACATACAAATGTATTATGTCTAGATTATTAGCCACTATCTTATGTAACTTTAGAACAATATTTTAGACACATTTAGTCGTTATAATAAAATCATACATTACATCCTAGGAATAACATCATCACAATTGCCACCATCTTTAAAGGAACTAGAACCCATTTTCCTTCTAAATATCAAGTCTTCCTACCGCTCCCAGTCGACAACGGAAGGAAATATACACATTATACATATATTTTGCTTGCACCCTTCATAATTGGATCATAGAATAACATAATCTTTCCCTTTTCCAATTAAAAAAATAGTCTTCCTAGAATAATTCCGCTCCTTCTGATTGGCCAACCTCTGACCATTCCTATATTCCGGATTAATTACATTAATGACATTCGCTAAACGAACGCTAATGTACCATTCCAATACTACGTCACAATGATGCTTACTTTTGCCCTCTGAGTTGTTGCGTTCATTCTCTTACATTTCACAGCGTCAACAATATCTTCTCCAGTTTATATTCCCCCACTTCCCCCTCTCTCTCCCTTTCTATCTCTCTCTCTCTCTCTCTCTCTCTCTCTCTCTCTCTCTCTCTCTCTCTCTTTCACTTTTGCCCGCTTTTTACATTTTATTTATGCTGGAGAAAAAGAAAAACCATTTCACTGCGATGCAGAAGAAAAAAAAAACATCCGCGCGTCCGTGGTCCCCCTCCGGTGCTGCATGTGAGATGACGCCACAAATAATAGTGAAGAAATGATGAATGTGAGAGATGTGAAGGGCCAACGTTGCCTTCACATTTTAGCCAGGTTTCAGAAAAATCTAATGGATGAGGAAAAAGTTATGGGGTAAAAAGTGTAATTTTTTGCAATTTTGGGGCATTTGTGACCCCTTTTGAGCTCCTGGGAACGCCGAATTCCAGTGAAAATGGACAAACTGTGCAGTTGCACGCCTTAAGACATGTATATTTGAATTCAGTACCATGGTAAACCACTATATAGACATAAATATGAAGTTTTGAGTAATATGAAAAAAGAGCTCCAAAAAGGCATGTTTTTTAGCGCTAAAAGTTCTAGAGATGCGAACCAGAATTCATACTTCATACAAAATTTATATTAAAAACAATTGCCTCCACATTTTGGCCAAGTTTCAGGAAAATCTAATGGATGGATCAAACGTCATTGGGCAAAATATGTCATTTTTGGCCATTTTAGGGCATTTTTGACCTCTTTTGAGACCCGGGGAACGCAACGGGAATTTTCGCAATTCGTGGAAAAATTTCAGGAAAAACAAATGCACGATTACCTGGCAATTGTCCGGGCTAATGGTCGCACGGATGCACGGAAGCATGGACGCACGGACGGTTTCAAGCCCGATAATTAGGACCGTTTAAGATATCCATATCAAGCTCTCTTCAGCTAATACTCATCTCGTGTATATATATATATATATATATATATATATATATATATATATATATATATATATATATATATATATGAAAATAATGGAAATAGTATTCCGACAAAATAGAGAAATAAAAAGAAACAAAACTTCCGCTCTCTTTAACAGCCCCCCCACTCCTTTTTTAATTTCCAACGTATTTTTCCGTTTTTCTGAAATAGAACTGCATCACACTTTGCACGTTAAACATTTTCCAATATTTTATACTGGTATTTTTTGTTTCCTAATCTCATTCATTCAGAGGAAGTCTCGAAATAAAGACGAAACGTTGATGAACACATAATACGGTTTGTTCCTTTTTATTTCTCTCTCTATATATATATAATTTTTGTTGATATATAACGCCTAAGTTAAAAATAGCATTTCCTTTTTTTTTTTTTTCACGCCTAGGTTTAAAACGGCATTGTCGTCCGTCTGTCACACTTAATTTTAAAAAAAAAATTAATAAAATGTCCGTCGGTCCATCATGCGCAAGTTTAAAATAGCATTTTTATCGGTCTGTCACACTGAAGACAATGAAAACATATGTCATTCTCTGATATATCGGGGGACTAACAAACATTTATACCGTCTCCCTCTCACTCGCTTGCATATACATTTGTTAAAGTAATTAAATATACTTTTACAAACATATTTACTTTTTTTAAAATATACTTTATTTAAATATACTTTATTTAAACCTACACAATATATTACGATCGTCAGCGATTAAAAATACATGTGTCGGCAATATCATCTAATGGATTAGTACTTATGTTGTTTGAATATTCAAATTTTAAAACTATTAAACCGTAGTTTACTTTTTTGCAAAGGGACTAGGAGATTTCCACCGGGCAACGTCGGTTTACGCGTCAAGCTAGTAAGTAAATAAATGAATTTAAATAATATTGGTTAAATAAACTTTTGATGACTAATGATTGTTGGGATTTTTAACCAGGTTTTTAAAAATTAATCGGGACTATAATGTGAGTTACGAAATTAAATATTTTCAAAAGAACATACACAAAATAAAATCGGACAATCGAAAATTAACCCCATTAAACGTGTCATTAATTTTTTCTACGAGTCGACAACCTCTCATACTACGTAATTCTTCTCACGTATTGAGCACTTAGGAAGAAAATACTGAAAAATACATCGCCTAACATTTTCTCTTCATACATGGAGGTATATATATATATATATATATATATATATATATATATATATATATATATATATATATATATATATATGACGATTAAGCTCTTGAAGTAAATACTTAGAGTTTATGCATGAATCTATACTTTCGTATATTAATTTTATGTGAGAAAATTAAGTAGTTATATATATAAAGTAAAAGTGTCTGTGTGTGTGCTCGCGCGTGTGTGTGTGTGTGCGTGTTTGTGTGTACATTTCCCTACGCAATAACTCTGTCAATTTTCAGTCTACAGACTCGAAATTTGATATACAGAGTACTGATATTTGGGAAAATCGATGTAATCGGTTTTTGGCCAGAAATTTTGGCGATTATGGGGTAAATGTTCAACGATTTGACATTTGAGAACTCTACCAAACTCCTCCGACAGTTTTCGGTCTAAACACTTAGGATTTAAGATATAGGTTCCTTGGACATGGATCTAACTTAATAACTCGATTTACGCCCAAAACAATAAATTTTAAGGGGTCATAATAGGGGGCAAAATTAAAAAAAATTAACTGTTTTTATTATTTTTTTGTTTTTAGCTCAACATATACCTCCAAATACGCGGGCAACGCCGCATACCCATGCTAGTCTATATATCTATAAAAGTGAACGTGTGTGTGTGTGTGTGTGTGTGTGTGTGTGTGTCTGTGTCTGTGTCTGTGTCTGTGTCTGTGTACATTTCCCTACGCAATAACTCTGTCAATATTTAGTCTACAGATTCGAAATTTAATACAAAAGGTACTGAGATTTCGGAAAATCTATGTGATCGGGTTTCGGCCAGAAATTTCCCTGTTTAGAAGTCAAAGCTCAAAATTTGACCTTTGAGAACTCTACCAAACTCCTCCGACAATTTTGGGTCTAAACACTTTAATTTTAGATATTGGTTCCTTCGACATGGATCTAACTTAATAACTTGATTTGAGCCCAAAACAATAAATATTAAGGGGTAATAATACGGGTCAAGTTTTTAAAAAATTAACGTTTTTTTTTTTTTTTTTTTTTTTTGCACTGCATATACCTCCAAACACTCGGGCAACGCCGGGAACCCATTGCTAGTATATCTATACAAGTGAACGCGTCTGCCTGCCTGCCTGTGTGTGTGTGTGTGTGTGTGTGTGTGTATGTGCGTACATTTCCCTACGCAATAACTCTGTCAATTTTTAGTCTACAAACGCAAAATTTGATATACAGGGTACTGAGATTTGGGAACATCTATGTGATCTGTGTTTGGCCAGAAATTTGGCGATTAAGGGGTCAAAGTTCAACGATTTGACCTTTGAGAACTCTACCAAACTCCTCCAACAATTTTCGGTCTAAACACTTGAAATTTTAGATATAGGTTCCTTGGAAATGGATCTAACTTAATAACTTGATTTGAACCCAAAACAGTAAATTTTAATAAGGGTCAAAGTTTAAAAAATTGACCGTTTTTTGTTTTGTTTTTTTGTTTGTTCAGCATACACCTCCAAACACCTGAGTAACGCCGGGCACCCATGCTAGTATATATATATAAATGAACGTGTCTGTGTGCGTGTCTGTACATTTCCCTACGCCATAACTCTGTCAATTTTCAGTCTAAACACTTGAAATTATAGATATAGGTTACTTGGACATGAATCTAACTTAATAATTTGATTTGAGCCAAAAGCACTAAATTTTAAGAGGTCATAATTGGGGTCAAAATTTAAACAAAAATGACCTCTGCGGTCTCTACCAACTTTTCTCTGTAGGAGTTAAGGAAATCTATTATATAGACAGGCATTATCGTACATATTTACACTTTTTAATATACACATATGCACATAACGTTATGAACAGTGCATACGGCTCGAGCAAAGCCGGGTGGAACTGCTAGTATATATATATATATATATATATATATATATATATATATATATATATATATACTTAATTTACTCACACAAAATTAATATACGAAAGTATAGATTTATGCGTAAACTTTAAGTATTTACTTCAAAAGTGCTCAATACGTAGTTAGAGCTAGTTAGTAATTTATAAAATATATATGGCGATTAAGCTACACTGAATATTCCGCGTTTCATCCACTCTAGGACTCGTCAAGCTTATGCGCGAATTCCGTGGTTGTTTAAACACTCTAGGACTCTTCAGGCTTATGCGCAAATTCTGTGGTTGTCTAAACAACCACAGAATTCGCGCATAAGCCTGAAGAGTCCTAGAGTGGATGAAACGCGGAATATTCAGTGTAGCTTAATCGCCATATATTTTTATAAATTACTTCATATATATATATATATATATATATATATATATATATATATATATATATATATATATTAGTTTTAGGATGATTGAGCGGAACTTTTTGGAATATCGGAATCGGAAAAATTAGTGCCTATTTTTCGAAGCAAAAAAAAATTCTTTTAATTGCCTTTCTAATTTTATTTTGTTTTAAACAAAATTTTCTGCCGTAAGGTTACAATAATAAATAGTTATAGATTTTAAAACTACAATCTATTGTCTATATCCTACTATCGGGATCGAAAATTTATTATGGACTCAGTAATTATAGGAATCGTCCCATCACTAATATATATATATATATATATATATATATATATATATATATATATATATATATATATATATATATATATATATATATACTAGCAAAAGTACTCGTTGTTGACTGGGTTCAAAAACAGCCTACAAAAATGGACTCTGATTTATGAAAGCATGATTGGTTATGAAAAGGAAGGGTTGTAAAGAGATAGCTTCCAATTTGGGGGTATCAAAACCAAAGCAAAATATGATGAAGGTAAAAATAAAATAGATAAACCCCATAATTTATTATACCATACCTGTTCACACTGAAATACTTATCACAATATTCTGCGAATCTATATTAAAAAAAAACTTGTTAAACTTTGGGACATATTTCTATTCTATGGAGGTCAGGTGCGAACGAACACCCCATAATTTTATTATACCATATTTCTTCAAACTAAAACATAATTATCAAAGTATACTTACGCAGATAGATATGAAGAGTCTTTATTAAGTTTTGTGCCTATTTCCATTCTATGGAGGCCAGGCGCGAACTCAGACCAACAATTTTATTATACCATCCTTATTTAAGTTAAAATATACTTATCAAAGTATTATTATGTACATCTATATCAAAAACACTTGTAAACGTTTTTTTTAATGTTTAAATTTTTTTCCATACTTTGTGGACCAAGCTCGAACGCAGACCCCACAATTTTAATGAACCACCGTTCTTCCAGATCAAACATACCCATTTCTGTGTCTCGATACATCTTCTATCATTATATGTGATCATTTTTTTTTAAATAGTCAACCATATAGGAGCCTATTCGTGACCACACACACACACACACACACACACACACACACACACACACACACACACACCGACATTCAGCTTTATATATATATATATATATATATATATATATATATATATATATATATATATATATATATATATATATATGCTAGTGTTGGGACGATTAATCGAGATCGGAATCGGGAATCGGAAAAAATCGGAATATTTGAGGGTATTGGAATCGGTACCGGAATTGGAAAAATTTGTACCGATTTTCCGAAGCACAAAAACAAATCTTTTAATTGTATTTTTTGTTTGATTTTGTTTAAAACAAAAGTATCCATTTTAATGATAAAATAATTAATATTTATTGATTTTAAACCACCAGTAAAGCTTAAATCGATAGATCATCCCCACAAATATATTTCTACGTTTCGGAAAATATCTGCACATTTAAGATGTGTGTTTTTACAGAACTCAGAAGAAAATAACAACTATATAGTTAAATATTTAGAGATTTATAAAGGATCGGAATCGGAATCGGTAATTGTATCGGAATCGGGAATTTAGTGCAGAATCGGTAATTGTATTGGAATCGGGAAAAATATTGGAATCGTCCCATCACTAATGTGTGTGTGTGTGTGTGTGTGTGTGTGTGTGTGTGTGTGTGTGTGTGTGTATGTGTGTGTGTGTGTGTGTGTGTTCGAAAAGGGGAGCATACAAACGCAATGTGATTAAATTTATTCATATCATATTGTAACATTTAATAATTTGATATTATTATTGGAAAAAAATACTTCGTTATGCAGCATTTAGAAATTAAGTTATTCCTTATGCATTTTGGGCCGCGGACTCCTAGTCTGGGAACCCATTTTTGTAGGCTCAGCATAATTTTGAATGCACAACGCACATTACAGAAATTTGAAACCTGCGTAACGTGGTCAAACAATTAACGGTCTGGCACCGTTGGTGGTACGACAAAATGGCGAGGTGCGTTCGTTTGAATCCGGATCCTTAATGTTGGCAC
Source organism: Euprymna scolopes (assembly GCF_053919585.1). NCBI lineage: Eukaryota > Metazoa > Mollusca > Cephalopoda > Sepiida > Sepiolidae > Euprymna > Euprymna scolopes. The sequence goes on from NC_136509.1 coordinate 103,647,423, forward strand.
CAACAGTTCAAAATGAAATTTGGGTGTGGCTTCGATGGAAGCGTATGCATAGAGAGTGCCGTCTGAGAAAAAGGGGAGATGAGCGGGAGAAAACATGACCAGCTGCAAGTCCAAAAGCGTGGTTTTTGGTGCAAGGGGTTGTTTAGGGTGATCATCAAAAATCGCTTTTAACATTTCTCTCTGTGATAATGCTTTGTACTTCGGTGCAGAAATAAAGTCTGAGTATTTTTTTACTTTGCGTTTATCAAATGTAGGAATATCTGAAAAAGGTTGAAAGAGTTGGGGTCAAGATGATAGGAAGAAATGTTCTTTTTATGTGCGCGTCAAACAGGGGTGGGGAGAAGGAAGGGAGACGTAAACACAGACAGGGGGGGAAGGGTAGGGAAAGGCAGAGAAGTTAAGTAAATATACTTAGAGAAAGACATGGAGAAAAAGTGAGAGAAGACGGGGATACAGGCAGATAGAGTAATAAAGCGTAGTGGAGAGATAAAGAGATATAATGAAGAAGAAGAAGAAGAAGAAGAAGAAGAAGAAGAAGAAGAAGAAGAAGAAGAAGAAGAAGAAGAAGGTGAGGGAGGAGGAGGAGGAGGAGGAGGAGGAGGAGGAGAAGAAGAAGAAAGAAAGAAGAGGTATAGAAATACATGAGAATTAAAAAAGGGAAGGAAAAGTAGAAAAAAAGAAAAAGAAAAAAGAAGAGAAAAGAAAACGAAGAGATAGAATAAGATAAAAAAGGACAGAACCAAAGAAGAATGAGAAGAAGTAAAAGAAGAAGAAAAAGGGGATAAAAAATAAAAATAAAAATAGAATAAAAAAGAAAGAAAAAATGAAGGAGACGAAGAAGAAATAGAAAAAGGAGAAGAATAGAAAGTACAAGAAAATGAGAAAAAGACAAAGAAAGAAATGGAATAAAAAGATAGAAAAAAATTAAGAAGTAGAAAAAATAAAAAAAAAATAAAAAGAAAACGAAGAAGAAAAAGAAGAATAAGAAAGAGAGCGAAAAAATAAGAAAAATGACAGAGAATAAAATGTAATAAAAAAGAAAACAGAAAAAATGAAGGAGAAAAAAGAAGAAAAGAAGAAAAAGAAAAAGAAGGAAATAAAATAAGAAAGAAGAAGAGGAAGAAAAAGAAGAAACAATAAAATATGAGAAAAAAGATCAAAATAAGAATGGAATAAGAAACAAGAAAGAAGTAAATAGAAATACGAAGAATAAATGGAGGAAAAATACGAAGAATAAATGGAGGAAAAATACGAAGAATAAATGGAGGAAAAATACGAAGAATAAATGGAGGAAAAATACGAAGAATAAATGGAGGAAAAATACGAAGAATAAATGGAGGAAAAATACGAAGAATAAATGGAGGAAAAATACGAAGAATAAATGGAGGAAAAATACGAAGAATAAATGGAGGAAAAATACGAAGAATAAATGGAGGAAAAATACGAAGACTAAATGGAGGAAAAATACGAAGAATAAATGGAGGAAAAATACGAAGAATAAATGGAGGAAAAATACGAAGAATAAATGGAGGAAAAATACGAAGAATAAATGGAGGAAAAAGGTGAAGCCAAAGAAGAAAAAAGAAAGCATCAAACGAAGCAGACAAAAAAAGCAACAAAAAGAAGAAGAAAAAGAAAAGCAGAAGAGAGAAAAAGGCATATAGAGTGGCAAAAATAAATCAAGACTTTTACTACAAAAAAGAGGAAGAAGGAAAAAGAAATGTATTTACGGGAAGGTAAACAGATAGAGAAGATATTTATATGCGCGTATAAAGAGATTGGAGAAAAGGGTCAAGAAAGAAAGGGAGAGAAAGAGTGGGGGAGTGAAATTGAAAGAAGAAAATGATGAACATAGAAATTCAGGAAAATTGGGAGATGAGAGGAAAGGCTTAGAAAATACCAATATATGACAATTACTTTCTTGCCGCTTTTTAAAAAATATATTGTGTTTTGAAAATTTATTTGTTATATTTTATTTTGTCGGGTCAAAATCAAATGTTTCTACCGAAAAAGGTATTGAACATCGTGTATTGAACATTAGAAAAAGTTGTGAACACGAACGAAGAATGAATCATTGATTGTAAGTTCTTATTTTTATTTAAAAAAACTAGATTTAAAAAACGACAAGAACTTAGTTGCAAACCTAATATATATATATATATATATATATATATATATATATATATATATATATATATAGAGAGAGAGAGAGAGAGAGAGAGAGAGACAGACAGACAGACAGACAGACAGACAGACAGATAGAGACAGAGAGAGAGAGACAGAGAGAGAGAGACAGAGAGAGAGAGAGAGACAGACAGACAGACGGACAGACAGACAGACAGAGATAGAGACAGAGAGGGAGAGAGAAACAGACAGACAGACATACAGACAGATATTGTTAAATAGCACTGAGTGCTTTTGCTTAATTATAGGTTTTTTGTTTTATATTTTTCCATTTTTCGAATGGCCATTTTAATGTTTCGGTCGAATTTTTGATAGTAGTCGTACTTTTTCGTTTTGCAAGTACTTTTAGCTGATTTTCTTCAGTCATCTCAGGCAGTTTGCGATTACTATTTCGTTAAAAATCTAGATACTTTTATATGCTTTAGTTCAAATTACATTTAAATTACTTCGAATAATATAAGTGTCCCTACTGATAAAAAATATGTTTTAACGTGTTCAGACCGTTGCCAAAATAAATGTACAATGGTTTAAAACTGTGGTTTACAAAATGGTATGGAGTTTAATATGAATTATTAATTATGATAATATTAATTAATTATTATAAAGCTGAACGTCTGTGTGTGTGTGTGTGTGTGTGTGTGTGTGTGTGTGTGTGTGTGTGTGTGTGTGTGTGTGTGTGTGTGGTCACGAATAGGCTCCTATATGGTTGACTATTTTAAAAAAACTGATTACGTATAATGATAGAAGATGTATCGAGACACAGAAATAGGTATGTTTGATCTGGAAGAATGGTGGTTCATTAAAATTGTGGGGTCTGTGTTCGCGCCTGGCCCACAAAGTATGGAAATAAAAAATGCAAAAAAAAAAATGTTTACAAGTGTTTTTTATATAGATGTACAAAGAATACTTTGATAAGTATGTTTCAACTTAAATAGAGATGGTATAATAAAATTGTGGGGTCTGCGTTCGCGCCTGTACTCCATGAAAATATGGCACAAACTTTAACAAAGACTTTTCATATCTATTTGCGTAAGTATACTTTGATAATTATGTTTCACTTTGAAGAAATATGCATGTGTTAGCTATAAAACGAAAAGATGTAATATACATATTGAAATCAATATAGAACAAAAACAGGTTAATACGTACGTATAAGTAAATATGTATGAGTAGGTGATTCTGTTATTTAATTATTTTTTTAACATTTGTAGAATTTAAGTTGGCTAAGATTTGTGTTAAGACCTGTCTTAGTCGGATGATGCATTGCATTTCTTTTTGTTTTCGTATTTTTGTTAATCGGAATATTGAATCTATTAGAAGGCATCTAATATTGTCTATAGTGTGTCCCGGTAAATTGAAGTATATATATATATATATATATATATATATATATATATATATATATATATATATATATATATATATATATATATAGTCTTTGAAGTTTTTTACATTTGAAACCATACAAAAAATTACTTTTTATCATTCGTTAAAAAAAAAACCCATCTAGTCAGTAAGTCATTTTATCACCTGCAATCACTGCATCAACTCTCTAATTTACTATAATACCAATTTTTTTTTTTTTTTTCAAGGGATCATCAGTTGTTTACCATGAAACACTGTTTCGGGGATTTATATATATATATATATATATATATATATATATATATAACTACAAATATATTTTAAGCCCCCCTCTTTGGGTAGAGCACTGTCGTAAATAATCTCACCCGCTACTTAATTGGCTGAAAATGCGAAGCTTGTTGTTTGTTGGTTTACGAACAGGCGATTTGAGCACTATAAAAGTGGTGGCGGGTGTCTATTTGAATAGACATTCCGACTAGTTATTTACGGGCGTCGATTCCATGGTCGAGTAGGAGAACTGCCGACTGTCAACACGACGGTTCTAGGTTGAATCCTTGGCTTGGGAGAGATGCTAGTCTAGCGGCACTGATGAGTTGTGATACAACGAAACAGGACTGTACGTCGATGACTATATATATCTTTTTACAGAAAATTTTAGATGAGATAAGTCATTGGGACCGTCGGGTTCAAACCCTATAATTAGTGACCGTTTTAGATACCCATTTCAAGTTCTCTTTAGCCAATACCAATACTCATCTCTTTTATAACCGGAAGTGGAAATATATATATATATATATATATATATATATATATATATATATATATATATATATTACGAATTCACGTTTAACTCTCGTTTTGTGAACCCCCCCATATTTGTCCGATATTACAGTTAAAGTTACATTTTATTAAATTTAAAATCCAGTTTCAATTTAAAAATTTTATTTTAATATTAAAACCAAAATTTATTTTTAAAATTTATTTTCTAAATTTAAAACTTTAAATTTATCTCACTATCGATTTAAATTTCAAATTCCATTCAATTATATCGAAATACATTTAAAAATTTCAGCTCTTTCAAGTACAAAAAATCAAATCCTGAAGACCATTTTGATGTCGTGATATCCATGACAGTGCCAACGTCTGTCAACTAGTTGGACTTTTCCTATTAGACACACTGAAAAACAAATTCCCACTTTTTTTCTTTTTTTTATGGACTTCGCACAAAAATTCATCTGATATGTATTGAAAATCGAAAAAAAATAATCTTTCTCTATCTTCTCTTCTATCTTCTCTTTTATCTTCTTCTATCTTCTTCTATCTTCTTTCTATTCTTCTTCTATCTATCTTTTCTTCTTCTATTCTATCTTCTTCTTTTCTATCTTCTATTCTTTCTATTCTTTCTATCTATTTCTTCTTCTCTTCTATATAAATAAAATGAACTCATTTTTTCCCGTCGGATTTGACCTTAATAGGATTAAAAATCAAGATATTTCATGCAAATATAATATGCACAAACGGCAGAACAATATCTGAGGTGTGTTATAGGCTTATTATTTCTCAAATTCCTCGATAATCTTAGATTTCTATACTTTTTCTGCTGAGAAGTCACGGCCAAAATCGGTTAAGATCAATGGAAGTGGTAAAATATTTTCTCTCTAATAAATTCCTCCTCCCCCTGCCACCACTTAACACCGTTTGGGGATCGTTCACAAGGAACAGTTGAGAAGAGAACACCGGTTTGGCTTCGTAGTTCTTTCATGTGAAGTTATTTAAAATCACTAAACTAAGCTGCAGTGCTCTGTGGCGTAGTGGTTAGCGTGCTGGACAATTCACATTATATTTTCACGTTCGCGCCGACCTACCGTAGTCGTTTTTTTTTTTTTTTTTTTCCTAAACAACTGGAATGGACTTTTCTTGGTGGCCGAACTGTTAACGTTGCAGATGTTTATTTTTTTATTTTTTTTTTTCACACTTTATTTTCCTACTTTTACTCATGACTCCGGGTTTGATCCTTCCTACTTACCTACCATAACATTTTTTTAAAACTCTCCCCCCCCCGTCCCGGAAACAAACACTCGGGCAACGCCGGGTACCCCCGCTAGTTATAGATACAAAAAGTATCGGTTTTACAAAATATTTTACGTTACACCGGCTAAAAGAGAGAATAACATGTCAGCAAATCATTTCTTCTTCAAAAAAACTTATTACATAATCTGGAAATATAGCTTAATGGTAGAGAATTCGATTACAGATCTAATGATCCCGGGTGTACGTTACCATTTTATTTTACGTTTTTATTATTAACTAGTTCAATGTACGATAAAATGAATGCTTCGTTTTAGAGCGCAATTGAAGAATAATACTTGACTCTTGTACGTTTTAACTTTAATTCAAGTGATTATCTAAAAACAATTTCATAAAATCAAAAGTTGGTTCTTTGATAAGACAGGGGCGCTTTCGAAATAAATGTTTCTTTTTGAAGCACAATTGAACCATGATACTTGATTTTTTAATTTTAAACTTAAAAAGGAAGCCATTATGTACAGATAATTTTATAAAATCAACAATAGATTCTCTACAGTGCAATATAGGCTACAATATCACTGCAAATCATATCTTCGTGTGCATATTATATATAATAATCGATAACGATTGATTATATAATAATACATACACAATCTGCATAAATTTAAATATCACATCTAAGCGGATAATACGACCGGGCAACGCCAAGCTGCCAGTTTTTTTTTTTATTATTAAAGCTCTATGTTCTTTTTTTATTTATTGAGCTTTTACTAGTGGGTAATTGTTACGGCTTTACCTTTTCGTGTGCTACAAAAAAAAATTCCTGTCTTTTTCTCTCTTACTTTCCCTCTCTGTACTGCTCTAACCAAATATGCCGACCTGTTCCACAAATCCCAAAACCTCAACATGAAATATCTCAAAAAAAAAAACTCGAATAAACCTAGAACCCCATCTTCCAACGTATACCTCTACTACCAGGTCTCCTTCTTCAACATCAGGGGTCTACGTTCCAAACTTCCAGAGGTTGAAACCCAATTACAGGAGACGAAACCGAACATATTATTTCTACTGCACGTCTGTGGAACTCTGTTCCGTCTGCCTGCTTCCCACCGGACTACAACTTGGATGTGTTCAAGTCCAACGTTAACAAATTCCTAATGAACCGCCCTCTTAAGTAAACACTTCATCAAATCTCCACACTAACGTAATGTACTTGCAATAACCCTTATCCCGGAGTGGCTTCCGGGCCTTGATAAGTGGTGACCACTGTGTAAAAAGAAAATACATCTGGTTTAGATCATTATATAAATATTTCTATAATATTTCTAATCATTTTGAGTGTACACTTTTCTACTTGTAAACTGTAAAACTTACCTTTTCTGTTCAATTTAAGCTCCTTCTGAATTGAGCTTTTTATCTTATCCAGATATGTTTGACAAGGAATGCATACCACTCTCTGGAAGAAAATATTCCTATCCCTTCTAAACAAGAATACATTTTTAGATTTGTTCAAGTCCTTAATATCTTCCTAAAACTATAAGATGACTTTTACTCCACTACTTCTTCTCAATCCCACCCAATTCACTCTTTCTGGGAACAAAAGTAGATTGAAAGGATGGTAACTAATTTCTAGGGATTAAAACTACCCTAAACATAACCAAACCCAGATGGGTTCGAAAATTCTATGGTAAGTTTAGTTAAGAAAATTAAATTTAAAAAACAGAAATATCATTCAAATCCAATTACTAGAAAAATTAACAACTTTGCAGTAAAGAAAAAATATATTTATTCGCCCCCGCCGTTAAGACAAAAATTATTATAAACTTAACTACACAACATATAGAAAACTAATTTATAAAGACCTCCATAGCACTAACATACTGTACTTGCAATAACCCTTATCCCTGAGTGGTTTCCGGGCCTTGATAAGTTGTGAACACCGTGTAAAAATAAATAAATATATAAAAATAAATCTCATAAAATAGTTCAACATAACACTCTAGATCGCATAAACTTAGAGGCTAAAATATTATTGACCTGTATGAATATCCATAATGCCACTGAAATACTGTAACCACGCACACCTAGAGTTACCCTTAAAGACCATAAAACTAATCTTACGACAATTCATCTCTTAGATTGATCTGCCCATCTAGTTCTGACTTAGGTTCAGTAAGTAAGAAAATCTTAGAACTATCCCTTCTATTAGAGAAAAAGTTAGCCTCCTCTCTGGCAAAACTCAGACTCTGTAACTAACTCGTTTCTTGCCCTAAAACATAAACATATCCTCAATTTTAGTACCCTTGTCATCAACAAATATTACCAGTCAATTTCTCCTATCCTCTTAAATAAGTCCCCTATTTTATTCATCAAACAGGTTTGAAAGAGATACAGTTTTACTTTCACTTTGATCTTCTTGGCCCTCAACAGAGCTCGGAAAAATGTATTCTACTGATTCTGCTTTATTATCGTCCGTAGAAAGTAGAAGATGTAGATTCCAATTCGAGACGTTTTTCATATCATTCTTTTCAAACTTATATTTGAATCTGTGATCTAGTAAAATAGACACATGAATTTTTTTATCATTTAGATTGGATGAGAATCTTGTTTCCATTGATTCATTGAATTCTTCAACAATGGTAAGGATTCCAATAAACTTAGAAATACCAGAATTAGACTGCAATATGGGTAAAGTTCTGTGACTTGCTTCTTTGGTCATTTTTTCAAATAGACTCAGTAACCGAACAATTTTTTGAATAACTCCCCATTGGTAAGTTGTTAAGGTATGAAGCTCATAGCGTCCCTAATTTGCATGCACAAAAAATGAACTAATCTCTTATTAAAAAATTCCGGTTTATGTGAATCATTCTGCTTCACATAAATTCCATGAAAATGTTCTTTCTGATTAATGATTGCCGGTTACAATATTCTGTTATTCTGAAAAACAGCCAAATTTTTATTTTACTTATTTTAAAACCAGAAGGGATATTTTTCTGGACGTAAACGTAAAGCAAAATGGTCCACACAAACCGGAAATAAATAAATAAATTATTTGTAAACAATTACAGCATTAACTTGAACAAAGCCAATAAAAAATAAAATAAAGATGTTGAAACAATAAAAAAATCAAATAAAGATGTTAAAACAATAAAAAAATAAAATAAAGATGTTAAAACAATAAAAAAATAAAATAAAGATGTTAAAACAATAAAAAAAATAAAATAAAGATGTTAAAACAATAAAAAAATAAAGATGTTAAAACAATAAAAAATAAAATAAAGATGTTAAAACAATAAAAAAAATAAAATAAAGATGTTAAAACAATAAAAAAAATAAAATAAAGATGTTAAAACAATAAAGAAATAAAATAAAGATGTTAAAACAATAAAAAAATAAAATAAAGATGTTAAAACAATAAAAAAGTAAAATAAAGATGTTAAAACAATAATAAAATAAAGATGTTAAAACAAAAAAAAAATTATGCAGAAAACTTTTTGGAAATTTCTTTACGTGTGAAGAAGAAGGTGTTTTTCTAATTAGTCTGTAATTTCGCCTTACAATTTAATAACACAAGTGATTTGTGCCACAAGAATGACAAGAAGGACAACCGAAGCTTTTCTCTGTTTGACTGGAGAAGTGATCAGTGCTAAGTGAAGAATTCAACAGAATCGAAAAGAAATACCAATTTTAGAAAGAACTATATCATTAATAACAAGCAGCTCTCTTTTATTAAAATTTAATTGATGTTAGACATGTACCTTCACTTAATTCCATCAGCATGATAAACAAGGTAAAAAAAACGCCACAGAAAATTATTATATTTTCTGAATGATACTATTTAAGAAGTCTATGGTGTAAAGAACTGATGTTTGGATATAGCATTATAAGATATGTATTGATTAGACATGCAATATTTCGGATCTTTTAATAGGTTTTGTGATATATGATTTTTAAATTAGTATATGTTTATGATATTTCGTACTTTATTTCTGCCAGCAATATTAAACATATCAGCATTCTTATCAACTCATAATGAAGTATGTTGCAGCTGGAATTTAAAAAAAAAATAAGTAAAATAAGCATTATGTATAAAATCATATTGAATATGCATAGTTGCTGTCATTTAATACCGTTTTATTTGATGATACTTTAAAAATTGTCCATCAGTGCAATTTTGCTATTATAAATGATGCAATGTTCACTATTCACCCCTCAATAATGGAGGCTGAAATTGAATTACTTTTACTTTCTATTGTTTTCTTATACTGAAGTTGACATGTTGTAACTTACATGTTTGTGCTTCTTAGCCTTCTGCAGTGTAGTGTATACTGTTGATTCTGCTTCATTATCAGAAGTAGATGTAGAATTCAATTTTAAATATGTTTTCTATGCCAAACTTTTAAAATTAATATTTGAATCATGGGTCTAGAAAAGTAGACGCACAAGTTTTATCATCCAGGAAACGCCAGATCATCGTGCTATTCCTTCTCTACACACAAAATTATCAAAGATTTCTTTTCGAGAACAACTTGTGGTATTCCCTAGAGTCTGAGGGACAACAAGTCCCCCCAGATTTCCAGTACTCTTTACCTCGTTTGATAAGTTCGCACATTAACTTGCGGTTTATCATTGATTTATCGTCAGCAGCGACCATTGGTCTTCACTGAAATTTGAATGGCAATAAACCTTTCCAAGTTATCTTCGAACTCATCCAATGGAGCCTGGTTAGTGCTTTCTCTCCTAAGTATTTCCATCCTCCTTAACCTTCCTGGTCTATTTGGTGTGGTACAAGTTGATGTCGACATTGTTCAACAATGGTAAAAAATGATTCCACTAAAGTCAGAAATACAAGTTTTAGATTAGACATCCTCACAGCTAAATTTGTAGGTATCATTGATATGGTTGAAGTTCTGTGACTTGCTTCTTTGGTGATTTCTTCAAATGAGCTCAGAAACTAGATATTTTTTCAAACAAATCCCCATTGGTAAGTTGTTAAGATAGCTCACATTACAAGAGATTTTTTATTGTTCTTAATTCATTTTCAGCGTATAATACGTTGAATTCCACCATGACAGCAGCAACCATATTTGCTTCTGAATACCGCAATACTAATAAAACTTTATTGAAGATTTTATGCTCATTCAGAACATTGTGCAATTCTTCACTTATTCTTGCACCAGTATGTGCACCAGGGAATAGAATAATTCTAAGAACAGCTCTGCACTGTTCAAAGGCATTTGAAAGCCAACGACCTGTCAAACTCAGAAAGGGAGCATTATCTGTTGTAGCTGTCCAAATCTCTGTAGTTCATAAAATGCGGATAATTTCAGCAAGAGACAGTTGAATTTTTGCTTTACTTTTTATCAATATTGTATATTATATATATTATTTTATATCGAAAATTATTTTGCAGTGAAGTACATTTTTGATGGAATGCTGTAATTTGAACAGAGTTTTACAATAAGCCTATTAAATTTAATCAGATGTTACAGAATATGGTTGAATATCAATAGCAATCATTTCTCTTATCAAATAATGGATCTCTTGTGACCTGTGGTCATTAATATCCCAAACTTTTTTTGGCCAATATTGATTCTTTAGTAGTTTGGTGTTTCACTAGAGGCTCGTAGTTGCTGCCACTTGTTCCTGGATTGTCTGTCTCTAAATATCCATTGTGATTCCTTGTTTTGAAGGAACATTTTTAAGATGGTTTAACATATTAATTATTATAAATATTTTTGTGGTTTGCCACCATTTGATGTTATGGTTTGACATAACTTTTAAGCAGTTGTTATTCTTATTGTTGGGAGTGACATCAAAATACTTCCAGCAGAAACTGGTTGCCATAATGGTTGAAGGTTGTCAATATTTAGTTAATTTTTTACGCAATTAAATTATGTCTGATATCTAAGTAGTAATTTATCTCAATAAAGTATACAATATCTAAACCATGAAAATGAAAAAAATATAAAATGATAGCAAGAGCCCGAAAATGAGGAACAAGAGTATGACTGATGAAGAATGCTTTATTTTTGGTTCGCACATCGTTGCAAATTTCTGTACAATTCCTCAACATGAAAACTAAAAGATGAAGTAATAATTTTCTTTGACATTTGATTTAAAGTAAAACAAAAATAATGTTAATTCGATAGGAAGAGAAAGGACTGAAATTTTCTATATGCTTACATCAATTTGCCTCAAATTCAGTGCAGTTGTTAAAGTCTACATGTTTACAGTGTGTCATGCCTTTTATTTGATAATATGGTGTAGACGATGCATGTATCTTCTATAAATTTTCACTGACAGGCAAAAGAGGGAGTTGACTTCTCTTCGTTTACAATATAATTTAATTAATATTAGTATCATTTATGACAACAAAATTTACTGATAAATCGGCATCAGAAAACCTATTATTCGGCCGATTAATCGGTAAGCTTTTAAAAAGCTGATGCAGTCAATGTCGGCGCAGTTGGGAGATGGTTTCGTCGATTTCAGAATGACGACAAAAATATGATTGAGAAAGTACACTCAGGACGTACACGCACATCAACCAACATATCGTTAGCAAAAATACATTGATAATAGTGCTGATTATGTAGAGAAATAAATTTTGGAAGACAAAAGTTCGCTCGTTCTAATGGTAGCACTACTGTCTTTGTAGCTCTTCAGCTTTTTTTTAGTAAAAAAAAAAAAATAGGAGGCTTTCCTTTTGAAACAACTTTCCTATGACAAAGCGCGCTCCGAGCGCATTTGCACAGCCATCGTTCATCGCTGGCAAAAGTGCATTGAGAATAGTGGTGACTATGTAGAAAAATACATTCTGGAACACAAAAGGTTGCTCGTTTTAATGGTACCAGTCCCGTCCTTGTAGTTCTTCAACTTTTTTACTTAAAAAAATAGGAGTCTTTAACTTTGGTACAACCCTCGTATTTAGAGGATTACGTAACATCTTTTTGAAGTTTTTCTCACGGTCCATTGCGTGTAGGACATCAGTGGAAACTTCGAATAAGATTTACAATAGAATTACTATATAAGTATATGAAATAATCACGATATCGATTTTATCCATTCATTTCGTATGAATCAGATGATTCTATTGTTGGCATTGGTTTTCCCGGTATCGTTTTAGTTAGAATACTTACTAGAAAGACATCGCATAATTACTTATGTTGATGATATCCCTAAGGGAAAGTTTTCTCGTGGAACAGACTGGATTCGAACTTGGCACAGCTAGATCGTCGTCCGCGCCGTTAACCACTAAGGCAGCCTTATCTTTCTCTTGTTGTTTTATCTAAATACATGATAGTCACATGCCGAAGTTTAAATGTAATGCGGACTGCTCAACTCGTCACATTATCCCAAATAGTAACCCATTAGATCCACGTTGCTATACGCCTTGTTTGGCTCGAATAAGAGTCAAAAAACAAATCATACCATGGGGTTTACATTCGCGCCCGACGTCAGACACTCAGATTTAAGCACAACAGTAATATAACACAAATGAAAGATACAACTGTGGAATTTCTACTGGTCCATCATCATCATCATCATCATCATCATCATCATCATCATCATCATCATCATCATCATCATCGTCATTGTCATCATCATCACGATAACCATCATATTGATCATCATCCCTCTCATATTTGGGATAACATATGTTTTACCTGCTGGCGTGAATGGGTTTAATTTAGAAATTAACTTGCGAAACTAATCGATATTTAATATTGCAACAACTGTTTTACATGTCATTTTTATCATCATCATCATCATCATCATCATCATCATCATCATCATCATCATTATAATCATCAGCATCATCATCATCATTATAATCATCATTGTCGTCGTTGTCGTCATCATCATCATCATTATAATCATCATTGTCGTCGTTGTCGTTGTCGTCATCATCATTATAATCATCATAGTCGTCGTCATCATCATCATCATCTTTATAATCATCATTGTCGTCGTTGTCGTCGTCATGATCATCATCATCATCGTCATGATCATCATCAGCGTCGTCATCATTATTATTATTGTCGTCCTCATCATCATCGTCATCATTGTTATCATTATTATCATCATCGTCGTTGCTGTCATCGTCGTCATCCTGATTTTCGTCGTCATAATTTTCGTTTTCGTCGGCATTGTCGTCATCATTATCGTCATCATGGCCGTTGTTATTATCATCATAATTATGCTCGTCGCTTTCATCGTCATCATCATCATCATCATCATGATCATCATCGTCGTCGTCGTCGTTGTCGTCGCTTTCCTCGTCATCATTATTATCGTCGTCGGTCTTGTTGTCCTCATCATCGTCGTCATCATCATCATCATCATTATCGTCGTTGTCGTCATCATCATCGTCATCATCATTGTCATCATCATCATCATCATCGTCGTCTTCATCATTTTAACTAAAAAAACATCTTCGTTTTCTACTTCAACCACGTTTTACGATCATTCTTTTCTCATCAACAAAGCAACTCAAATGAAAACAATCTTCAGATGTTTTTTTTCTTTCTTCATTTATTATCTGTTGACTCGTTATTATTATTTGCACACCTGCCTCTTTTTTTCTCTCTATCATATTCGTTTCACTTCTGTCCGGGCGGGTATTTCGCGCCCTTTGAAGGCGACAGCGTCGGATCCGTATGACTATGGTCGGGTGTGGTTGGGATGTGGGTGCGCGTGCTTTCATAACGTGTGAAACGGTGGATAAAAAGCAAACAACAAAGCAATGAAGGAAATCACCCCCTTTTTTAAGGCCCTCCCCCACACATCATTACTTACATTTTTATTTACATCATTATCTGCGTTCACAAATCTTCTAGAACTGCATCCGTTCTCATTTAAAATTCATTTATCCGTCTGTCCAAGTCAAAGTGCGTATGAATGTATGGAACTCTCTTCTTATCTATCTGTCTATCTCACGGCAAATTGCATTGTTACGATGACTGACCTTATGCATTCATGAGCTGAAACTTTTCTCTCTCTCTGTTGCAGATCTCGAGGTTGCGAGATAAACAAAACAACCCCTGTCATGAACGTGCGTCAGAAGCAGAGATGAGTCATTGCATTCCTGACAAAAGTACATTGAGAAAATAGTGGTGACTATGTAAAAAAATAAATTCTGGAGCACAAAAGGTCCTTCGTTTTAATGGTACCACTTCCGTCTTTGCAGCCATTCAACTTTTATTTAAAAAAATAGGAGACTTTACTCTAGTATATAATGTACCACATAATATACATGAACTAGATTTTCGCGTGTAAAAATGGGGAAGAAAGTTATCGTTTGTTGACTTAGAATAAGTTCTTTATGCCAAATTTATGGTTGAATTTGCACATATTTTTACTTTAAATACAAATCCCTATTCATTCATGTTAATCCTTAAGTATGTATCGAACGGATACTATAATACTTAGATCGCTGTACCTTAACATAACAAAGGTCCATACAAAATTTCAGGCGGATCTGCTCAGTAGCTTTCGAGAAAACTTCTGATATTGATGTGTTATTGTGATGACTTATCCATATGAATCATTTTCTGTGCATCGATTTGATACCATAATACTTGGTTCGCTGCACCTTGATATAATAAAGGCCCATACAAAATTGTAGCCAGATTGTCTTAGTAGTTCCCGAGAAAAAGTGGAACGGAAAAACAAACAGAAAGACGAACTATGTGAAATATATATTTATAATTATTACTATATATATAATATTTTATATAGTATTCTTTTTTTATATTTTAAGGTGAACACCTGATGAGTACGTGACTAAAAATGCAGCAAAGATATAATTTTGATGACTTGGTAGATAAATCCCTTGCAACAAAAGTGAGTACACTCCTTACGAAAAGTTGTCAATATTAACATGCAACATGTCAACTCTCAATATTTTGTGTGACCACCATCATTATCCAAAACTGTCTTTACTCTATTAAGCATGGAGTTTACCAGAGCTTCACATGTTACCACTGGAATGCTTTTTCACGCTTTAATTAAAACGTCGCGGAACTGGCGGATATTTGAGACTTGGCACGCCTTCACCTTCTGCTTGAAGATGCCTCAAAGATGTTTTTGGGGTTCAAGTCTGGAGACGTGCTTGGCCAGTCCATCACCTTTACCCTCAGCCTCTTCAGTAAAGCACTAGTTGTCTTGGATGACAGAGGAGTTTGGTAGGCAACATATATATATATATACGCATGCATAAATATATATACATACGCATACATAAATATATATAGAAAGAGGTTTGTGTTTACTATAACCTTTTACGCAAATATTATGCAGTATAAATCATGTAGAATATCTGCATGAATATAATTACACGTAATAGTAAATGAAAGATAATTATACCATGAGAAAGCGAAAAGAAACTTATAGGGAATTAATTAAAATGAATATTTAAAAGAATATGCAAATTATCAAGATGTTTTCCAGATGAATGCAATTCCACAACCGCACACATAACAAAGTTGTATTTTCATTTTAAATCAATAGAAAAAAGGGTTTTTTATATGAATATCAATACACAAGAAAATTTAGAAAATACATTACATAGAAAAATGCAAGCATGAAAAGTAAAAGTTAAAGGACTGCTTGTTAAAACTGGAAAAGAAAAAAACACGATATTCTAGTAAAAAATATAATAAATTTATAACTGAAACTCTAGCCGCATTGAGAATTTTTTTTAAATTCAATTTCCAACCAGCCCCTGGATGGGCATAAGCCATCTACAACTTTGTAGATGCTTTTGTAGTGAGGAGTTATTTTTACATGATGAGAGTGCTGGCCCACGCCCAACCTTCCCAGAAGGTACATACAGCGCCTATCCTTCCCAAATGGTCACCCAATGGTTAATGGCCAGGCTCAACGTTGCTTAACTTTGGTGATCTGGCGAGAATCGGTGTGTCAACGTGATTGTGCCGTACAAAAATTCAATTTACCATTATATAATCAATTCTTAATACTGTATATAGTTATAAATTTATTATATTTTTTACTTGAATATCTTGGGGTTTTTTTTCTTTTCCTGTTATAAGAACTAGTCCTTTACTTTTCCATGTTTAAATCTTAACCATATAACTTTTCATGTTCGCATTTTTCTATGTTATCCATGATTTTTCCAGGCATTGCTTTGAAATAAATTTTCTCTCTGTTTTACTTGTTACCTGTGAATTATTAGCGACAGTACAACTGAGCGACAGATTAAGACAGCGGTGAGTTATTAGAGACAGTTTTTTATATCCTGTTATGTCATCAGCTCTGTGGTTCCCAGCCGATTTGGTTGCTATGGTAACCAACAGCCAATCAGAAAATATCGTCTCTATAAAACGTCACTGTTAAAAAGTATCTATGATTACCAACAACCAATTAAAAAAAAAACGGTCCCTCCGTTCCGTACATATTCTGAGAATTTTTGAACACAGTAACTTTTGTTTTAATGAAGAAAATTGATTTTTTTTATCAAAATATAGCTGAAAAAGTGACTTATGAACGGTAAAAATTGTTTGAAATTTGGTCGAAAAATGAGTGAGCGGTGAAGCTTTAAAGTAGTTCTAAATGATTGGTTTGATTTAGTTGTTTTTGTTTTACGGCATATCAACACTTTTCGGGTTATTTAATGCCGAATCCAGTGATTTTTAAGATTTTTTTTTAATAAGTTATATTTGTTTTTCTATTTAACTCATAATTGGGACCATAACAGGCACTACCACTCCGGGTCGGAGTGGAGCTGGGAGCAATGGCAATTAAAGGGTGGCTACACACTCCCCAAAGCCCGCAAGCTGGGGCCTCACCGTGGGACATAGTTTAAGGTCACATCCAGGACCAGTTCTAAATGAGTAAAACTAACACTTAACCATATATTCAACAATGCTTGTGTTTGAATTATATATATATATATATATATTGCGGAAATGAAGTTATGAACTTGTGTGCGCTCTCTCATCTATATGTTCTGTTGAAACCGACAGACAATTGCCTCGTTAATGCGCCGCTATTTCCTAGCGCTATCAAACGCAGAAAAGAAAATGGATTCCCCCGCTGATCCCTCGACAACGAAAAAAAAAAATGGCGGAAACAATGAAGTTGAACGCGCCACAGTAATGAACGCTTTGATGAAAAGGTCGGCCGAGTGGCGATCACGGTGGAAGAAGAAGAAGAAGAAGAAGAAGAAGAAGAAGAAGAAGAAGAAGAAGAAGAAGAAGAAGAAGAAGAAGAAATGCTGTCGAGGAAGAAAATAAAAGAGGCAAGAAGGTTTTAATCCGGACAAGAACAAACGCAATCCATGGGTAAACTAGTGCACTTCCAGTAAAATGGTTCTTTGTAGCCATCAAACAAAAGCAATACTAGAGTCATGCCTATTACACACGCACACACGCACTCACATACTTACAGAGTGTGGCAGAGCAATTTGCTTATTTAAATATGACGCCCTAAAGCGATGGTTGCTCCAAGTGTGGTAGGCATGGATTTATTTGAGAGGTTTGGGCTTAAATTTTGGTTCTTAACGTGCGTTATTTATATTGTTTATTTTTCAGAAACCCCAGTGAGCATCATGGAGTGGACGAAATTAAAACGCGCTTTAGCTGTTAGGTTAGGCTTGAAGGGTGATCTGCATTGGCCAGCCTGGTCCCCCTGATTAATCACCATGTGACTTTTACGGAGATATCTGAAATCAATTGTTTACAACGATCGTCCTAGCACCTTTACTCACCTGAAAAACAACATTCGTCGAGCTGTCGCCAACATACTCATCAATATGTTGGAAAGAGTTGACCGAAAGTTCAGAGTTCGATTAACTCAGTGTATAGAGAAGAATGGACGCCATCTTATTGATACCATCTGTAAAACTATCAAAATATAAATTACTGAAATGTATGTATATATATACATATATATATGTGTGTGTGTGTGTGTGTGTGTGTGTGTGTGTGTGTGTGTGTGTGTGTGTGTGTGTGTGTGTGTGTGTGTGTGTTTATAGCCTCCGTTCTGTCTCGAGAAACAATGGATATTCCGTGTAAGAGTGCCTGCGCATATAATTGCTGGTGCAATTCTCTATCTATATAAGAGCCAGGTACGTCCAAGGATGGACTACTGTTGCCACATGTGGACAGGAGCTGCTAGAAAGAACTTATCCTGCCTTGATAGAGTTCAAGATAGAATTCGTAGCTTAGTGGGGGATGTCCTTTTCTCTTCCTTGCAACCTCTTTCTCACAGAAGAGATGTTGTGAGTTTGTTTCTGCTTTATCGTTATTTTCATGGCAGGTGTTCGGCTGAGCTCCATTCTATGCCCCCCCTCGCCAAACTTTCTCAAGAAACACCCGTCTAGCAGAAAACACTATCACTAGTTTCCCCCACTCTTTATCTGTGCCTAAACCTAAGCGTACATTTCATGAGCAAAGCTACTTTTCTTAGAACTGCACGCCTATGGAATTGTCTTCCGTTTTTCTGCTTTCCGGCTGACTACAATATGGTTGTCTTCAAGTCTAATGTAAACAAGTTTTTGATGAGCCGTTCCATATAAGTTAACAAATTCACCGAATCTCCATTACTAACGATTACTATATTGTCCAATTTCTACTATACACTCTTTAACCCTTATCCTCGAATGGCCTCTTGGCCTTGATAAGTGGTGATGCCTATGTAAAAAAATTGTAAAGCAAGGGTCGCGCAATGACTAACAACGCCTCATCTCGCTCGGCACTGCTTGATTCTTGTTGCAAGAAGTCCAGTACGACTGGAAAACAATTCCAAGCGAAGAGCACTATAGCGCCTGGTATTCCCAATTATGTACTGACCATGCTTAATTTCGGTGATCAAACGAGGACCAATCTATCAACGTGATTATACCGTATATGAGTATATTATGAATTGGGAAAAACATTTGATCAAAAATAAAATTCAATAATTATCAACCGATCCTCTGAAGAAAATCGCGTATCTTTGAAAGTTCAAGGATTAAGGATATTTCACTGAAAGAATTTCTTTGCTTTGAATTAATAGATATTGTAACTTATTCAGTTTTATTTTATATAATCTATTTTTCCTATTTCCTTGATTGCTCTATATAGTATATTGAGCTTTTTTTATTTTGATAGATTTCAATTTTAAAATACTTATTTTTTATATTTGGATTCATCGGACTGTTCTCATCTTCAGCGTGGTTTCACAGCAGTTCGGTCGATGTAACTTCCCACATTCTTCAGGTGTATCTTGTCGAACTCGGGAACGTTTCTGTCGAACTCGGGAATTTGAACGAAATTTCGAGCGGAACCCTTTATTTACTTCACGAAGGTTTATCTCTCACGTGCAGAAAATATTAGTTTATTAACGTTTCTATGAAAATAGTGTCCATTGTATTTTAAATATACAACGCGGCCAAATTATAAATTAATAAGTATAAATAAGTCAAATCATAAATAACTATCGGGGGTACCCGGCGTTGCCCGAGTGTTTGTTTCCGGGACGGGGGGGGGAGTTTTAAAAAATGTTATGGTAGGTAAGTAGGAAGGATCAAACCCGGAGTCATGAGTAAAAGTAGGAAAATAAAGTGTGAAAAAAAAAAAAAACATCTGCAACGTTAACAGTTCGGCCACCAAGAAAAGTCCATTCCAGGTGTTTAGGAAAAAAAACAAAAAAAAAACGACTACGGTAGGTCGGCGCGAACGTGAAAATGTAATGTGAATTTTCCAGCACGCTAACTACTACGCCACAGAGCACTGCAGCTTAGTTTAGTGATTTTAAATAACTTCACATGAAAGAACTACGAAGCCAAACCGGTGTTCTCTTCTCAACTGTTCCTTGTGAACGATCCCCAAACGGTGTTAAGTGGTGGCAGGGGGAGGAGGAATTTATTAGAGAGAAAATATTTTACCACTTCCATTGATCTTAACCGATTTTGGACGTGACTTCTCAGCAGAAAAAGTATAGAAATCTAAGATTATCGAGGAATTTGAGAAATAATAAGCCTATAACACACCTCAGATATTGTTCTGCCGTTTGTGCATATTATATTTGCATGAAATATCTTGATTTTTAATCCTATTAAGGTCAAAATCCGACGGGAAAAAATGAGTTCATTTTATTTATATAGATAGAAATAGAAGAAGAAGAATAGAAGATAGAAGAAGAGAAGATAGAATAGAAGAAGATAGAAGAAGAAGATAGAAGAGAAGAGAAGATAAGTACTAATAAGAAAGTAATATTATGCTAGATAGTTCAATACAAATAAGCCAATCACATTGTAAGTGAAAATACTTTATTTCCAGCACTTCTCAGCAGGCAATATTCTTCTTTTTTTTGCGCTGTTTCTTTCGAATGTTTCCTTTTTATGTAACGATTAGCTGACTTCTTTCTTGTGTAAATAACTGTAGCACGTCGAAATTATTACAAGATCCGTGATCACACCGTTACAACAATGATCATATATTATTGTAATGATGTTTGAAAACGAGGCTACTTCTAAGGAAGATCACTCTCATATTCTTTCCAGGGATGCCAGAGTGGCTTTTTAAAATCCAAATTTCGCGAATTAGCCCTTTTTTCAAGCAGTTAAGCCTTCAAAAATTGTATTCACGTTTTTCTTTAAAGTGTAACGTACGGACTAAGAAAGTAACAAAATGTAAACTTTTCGAGCTCAATTAATGTTGAGCTATTACCCCTAACTTTATCGCAAATTTAAAAGGATTTATTATGCACGCATGCACACATGTTTCAGTGAATAAAATAATTCCTGCTTGTATTTCTTGCATTTTTATCTTTTTGGCGCGGAAATGTTCGAACATTCTGTTCCAGTATAAAAAGAAATTTGCCGTAGTCGCGAATGTTTTCGATCTCTATGAGTCGTCGTCAGGCGGTGATGAATTAAAAGACGCGTTTTTCTATTATAATCCATAATTTTTCCAGGTTTCCAATAAATTCACTTGTACTTTGTTTAATTTCAGTCCTATTTTTTGCCCCCATAAAACAATTTTAAAGTACGACACTTGTCTGCTTTCAATAACCCCCCCAATTATCTCCCTTTCATGATTTCATTAGTGAATAAGTTGTTGCTGAAGCGACATGCTTGCTATGGAAACCAGTCATAAAAAGCGTCGCTCACCTCCTTACATATTTTTGTGATTTTGAATACCAGTAAATTCATCATGACTTTTGTTTTACTAAACGAAAGTTGAATATTTTGTTCCAATTATCACCTTTTCATTCTTTCATTCGCTCTATTTCACTTGTTACTTCTCTTTTCGAATTGGTAGCAACAGTAGCTATATGCCCAGTTTGTTAAATCCAAGGTAGCTGATCAGCGGCTTGGTTCCCACCAGTTTTGGCAAATAACAAATAGGATCCTGAACAGAAGTGTGCGTTCTATCCCAACCATTATCAATGGACCAGAGGTCATCTCGTCAGCGTCAGACAAGGCCAAACTATTTGCAAAGAACTTTGCAGCTAATTCTACCCTATGCGACGAAGGCCATCAACTCCCCATATTTCCTCCTATAACACAGAACAAGCTAGGTAACATACAAATATCCGTGCATGAGGTCGCCAAACTAATCAAGAACTGAGATTCCAGTAAAGCAACTGGCCCTGATGGCATCCCAATTATAGTGTTAAAAAAGCTTCAACCAGAACTTGCTCCCATACTTACGAAACTGTTTAAGCGCTGCCTTCAGGAGAAGTGCTTTCCGACTCCCTGGAAGACCTCATCAGTTTGCCCTGTATTTAAGAATTCAGGTGATAAGTCATCTCCCTCTCAGTACAGACCAATAAGTCTCCTGTGTGTTATGAGTAAGTTGCTGGAATCCATATTAAATAGAGAAATAGTCAACCACCTCAGCAGGAATAACTTTCTTAGTGACACACAATATGGTTTCCGCTCTGCAAGATCTACCGCAGATGTGCTGACGGTTATATCCCACAGGATTAGTGAATCTCTTGACAAAGGCTTCCTTTCTAGGGCAATTGCTCTCGACATATCAAAGGCCTTCGACAAGGTATGGCATAAGGGTCTACTTCACAAGATTTCCAGCTATGGTATAACTGGAAATGTTTTCTCAATCATTAAATCATTTCTCTTCGATAGGCTCATAAAGGTAGTGGTAGATGGACAAAAATCGGAGGCCTGCAATATAAATGCTGGAGTCCCTCAGGGGTCAATTCTGGGCCCAACTCTCTTCCTGATCTACATCAATGACCTCCCTAAACACATACTTAAATCATTCGTTGACATCTATGCTGATGACACGACCATCTACGGCAACACATCAAAGGCTGTAAATGGCAAAGCTCTTTCTGATTCTCTCTCCTCTGATCTCGAGCGCGTGGTTCAGTGGGGGAAGATGTGGCTGGTTACCTTTAATGCATCCAAAACCAAACTCCTATCCTTACATCATCAACGCTCTGATCCCCATCTGGCATCAATTGTGATGGATGGCTCTCATCTGGGTGAGGCCCCGTGTTTTGACAAGTTTCTGGGTTTGACCTTTACTCCTGATCTGAAATGGAACACGTATATCAAGTCTGTTGCCAAGGTCGCTGGAAAGATGGTGGGGTCCTTCTACCGCTCCAGAAGATATCTCACTACTGATGCAATTCTCTATCTATATAAAAGCCAAGTACGTCCAAGGATGGAATACTGTTGCCATATCTGGGCAGGAGCTGCAAAAAACAGCCTATCCTGCCTTGACAGAGTACAAAATAGACTTCGTGGCTTAGTGGGGGATGCCCTTTTCTCTACCCTGCAACCTCTCTTCCACAGAAGAGACGTTGCGAGCCTATGGCAGGTGCACTTGAATTCTTAAATACAGGGCAAACTGATGAGGTCTTCCAGGGAGTCGGAAAGCACTTCTCCTGAAGGCAGCGCTTAAACAGTTTCGTAAGTATGGGAGCAAGTTCTGGTTGAAGCTTTTTTAACACTATAATTGGGATGCCATCAGGGCCAGTTGCTTTACTGGAATCTCGGTTCTTGATTAGCTTGGCGACCTCATGCACGGATATTTGTATGTTACCTAGCTTGTTCTGTGTTATAGGAGGAAATATGGGGAGTTGATGGCCTTCGTCGCATAGGGTAGAATTAGCTGCAAAGTTCTTTGCAAATAGTTTGGCCTTGTCTGACGCTGACGAGATGACCTCTGGTCCATTGATAATGGTTGGGATAGAACGCACACTTCTATTCAGGATCCTATTTGTTATTTGCCAAAACTGGTGGGAACCAAGCCGCTGATCGGCTACCTTGGATTTAACACTGGGCATATAGCTCTCTTGCATTTTTTATTACTCTTTTACAGTGGTTGCTGGCAGACCTGAAAGCAGCTTTAGTCTCAGTGCATCTATTACGTCTTCATAGCTCAGGCATTAGCGTCAAAGGAAAAATTAAATCGTAAGCTAAACGTTTGGGTTTCGATTCTCCGTGGTGGCGCACGACTTACGAGTCATTTTTGCTTTTTTTTTTGTTTGTTTGTTTGTTTTTTACTTTTTAAATCATTATATTATATTGGGTCCAATATAATATAATAATAAATACGAAATCTGTATTAATCAAAATGTCATTGCGTCATCGCAAACCCTTTGACAGTCTAGACGGTGTCTTAGTTATTTTTGGCACATCAGTATGGCATCGGAACCACGGAATTTGATTGGTCGATCCCTTTTTTGCGTGGGTCGACAATGGACCTTGGTGTCCAAAAAGTCAACAAAAAAAAAAAAAAAGAAGGTCAGTAGACGAACGAAGCGGACGTATCTCGGAACGATAGAAACGTGATATCTCTTAAAGCTTGAAAGTTCAATTTTCCGTGTTGGCGACCGAAAACTACTATTAGAACCTCTATCCTGTCATGGCTGACGAAAAGAGAGACTGCTACCCCGAAAAGTAAATGAAGGATTCCGTTCGATATTCCGTCCAGATTCTCGGGTTTGACAGAAACATTCCCAAATTCGACAAGGTAGACGTGAAGAAAGTCAGAGTTTATATCAACCGAAACGTTGTGAAAATGACACTCAAGATGAGAGTAGTAGTCTGAAGAATTGAAATAATACGAATTTTTAATATAATTTCTAATTTTGCTTTCAGATGCAAAACTTTCTTTCATTACAAACTTTGAACTTTGATCTTAAAATATGTCATCCTCTGTTCATTTGTCTTCATTTATTTTCTATTTTCTGTTCTCGGTGAGTTTACCCGCAAAAATGCACCCCCCTACCCGCTATTTTACTTTCTTTTTATTGTTTTCTCATATTCAAAATCCCCTCACGCAATCACGACTTTTTTGCATCCACCACCCCAGTTCCTTTATCCACCCTTTCTATAGATCTCAAGGAAATTTCAAAAACGCATTCTTAATATTTAAATAAAGGAAATATCCATTTTTGTTTTGTTCGTCGTTCTTATTTTTTTTTTTTGCGCCATTATTTTTTTTTCGACATTTTTGTGTTGTTCGTCATTTTTTTATTCGCCATTTTTTTTTTCATGCTTCGCGCGGCAAAAATCTTTTACTTTGATGCGACCCTCATTGCACTGTTCTTTCCTCTAAATTTAGAAAACCCACATTCTTTCGATAAAATATCAATTCCTGCGTTGAATTTTCTTTCTTTGAATATTTCTTAGAGTCCTTTATGTATATTAATATAATCCTTTTTAATTTACGTCCTACTCCTTTTCCACTTTCATCTTTTATCTGATTTTATTTGTTTATTTGTTGTTTATTTTTCATCATTTTATTCCAACTTATTCTCTATTCATTTTTCAACTTCTTTTTTTTTTTCTTTTTTCAATTTTCTTGCTAATTGGTTATTTTTAGGCGACATTTTCTTTTCAAAAAATCATTTTCTTTATATGTAGTATGTCCGTTCACTTTTGAAGTCGCTGTCGGTATGAGAGAGTATTTTACCTCTACCCATCAGCTCATTACTTAGCAAAGTTCCTTAAATTAAGCATCATAAAAACGAATAATAAAATAAAATGAATGTCAAACAGAAGTGCACATTTATTACAGCTAAGTAAAAAAAAAAAACGTAAATATAATATTATATAAAACATTAATGACCATAGTTTTACTCACGCATAGTGACAGTTATCGAATTTTACTGTACGGAATAGATATGTTAATGGTTAAGTCTGTAATATAGCTAAATATGGAATGGGAGTCACTCAGCATGAAACGAAATACGAAACCGTACGGAAACACTTCTTGTTTTATCATGAAATTATAAAGGAATAATAAAATTTTATTTTTCACATTTCTATAAATACTTCTTGAATGTTTAAAATATATTTAAACGGAAATATTTTATTCCAAAAAAGTAATCTAAAATTTTCATAAGTTACATTTCTATGAATATTTTTGGAATATTTAAAATATATTCAAATGGAAATATTTAAAAAAATATTTTTTACATCTCTATAAATAAAGTTTTCTTTAATATATTGTTAATTATCAGATAGAATGCCTTAGCAAATATCCAACGTAACAGTTTACTCTTTAATTTTTATCCCTTTTTAAGTTCCACATGAAATTGTGAAATAATAATAAACTTTTATTTTTCACATTTCTATAAATATTTTTTTGATATTAAAAATATATCCATATGGGAATATTTTATTTTAAAAAAAAGTAATCAAAACTTTCATCGTTTACATTTCTATAAATAATTTCTATAAGTATTTTTATAAAATATTTTAAATATATTTATATGGAAGTATTTTATTTCAAAAAATATTCTAA
The DNA here is from genome assembly GCF_053919585.1 of Euprymna scolopes. Classification (NCBI taxonomy): domain Eukaryota; kingdom Metazoa; phylum Mollusca; class Cephalopoda; order Sepiida; family Sepiolidae; genus Euprymna; species Euprymna scolopes. The sequence continues at coordinate 103,673,735 of NC_136509.1, forward strand.
ACTTTCATAGTTTACATTTCTATAAATATTTTTTTAATATTTAAAATATATTCATATGGAAGTATTTTATTTCAAAAACGTAATCTACAATTTCGTAGTTTGCATTTCTATAAATATTTTTTAACATTTAAAATATATTCATATGCAAATAATCAAAAACTACTTTTTTATATCTCTATAAATACACTTTCTATTAATAGATGTTTTTAAAATCTTAAATAGTATGTCTTTCACAAAAATTATCGCTTAAATTTGCCATAAAAAAATATATCATAAAACATAGTAGCTATCTTTAATTGTATTATGAAACCAAAGCGAAAGTTTTTTAAAAAAATTTATTGTTTCATAAAAGCACAAGACGTGTTAAATCTAAATTATTTTTTAAATAAATTATTTCCATATTGTTTCGTATTTCGTTTCATGCTTATTGACATCCGTTTCGTCTCATATTTAAGCAAAATCATATTCACTTCCGGCGTCTTAACTTTGGGAACTGAATGTTTGGATTTAAGCAATTTGACTTTTTCAAAGTTTTTATTTAAGTAGTTCATTACACATTTTCTTTTTAAATGTTTGGGTTAAGCAGGGCTTTGTAAAAATATAGTATACTCTCTGGTTTGAATGATTTTCTAGCACGATACAGTGAGTTCGTTTTCTTTGCAGCAGCCTTAGCAATATCCTCAATGTATTTGTTCTAGCATATGTTTCCTGTGAATGTTAATCCGCGGAGGTTGAAGAATGAGCTCTCAGGTAAAGTGGCAAACGGTTGTTGAGAAGGTGTTTTTGTAGTTATTAAAGGAAAGAAGCTTAGTCTTAGTAGCATTAAATGGTACCATCCACTTACGGTTCAGTTCCATGACAGACTGAATGCTATTTTCTAAGGTTTCTGATATTATTTCGGGTTCGTTTTTCCCTTTTTTTTTTTTTTTTTGTCTATTATAGAGCGTGGTATCATCAGTAAATACGCCCATCTCAAACACAATGTTATCGGCGATGTCATTTATGAATATAAAACATTTTAGAGGTTGAAGGATCGACCTTTGTGGCACACTCGCAGTAATATTTTTCTCTAGTCTAGGAACAATCTGATTCTGTTAAGTATTCGTCCAGAAATATCATAGGATTTCATTTTCATGAAAAGCCTTTCATGCCAAGCTTTGTCAAAGGCTTTGAAAATAATTTCGCCCGCATTCTCCAGTGCATGGTATATGCGTTCAGAGGCGACCGTTAAAATATCTGCAATAGAACGGACTTCCTTAAATCCATACTGTTAGTCGCAAAGAAGATTAGCTTTAACAAGATGGTGGACTAACGCTTGATTCAAAGATTTTAGCGAGGAGGGGGGAGGACTGATGGGGCGAGAATAAAGCGAGCCGGTTCTTTTGCCAAAAACATCTTTCTTTATTTTCCTCTCTTTCTTTGTTCATTTTCCTTTTTTTTTTCTTTGTTTTCCTCCCTTCTTTTATTTAGATTATTCAGATTATTTTCCTTTTCATCTTTCTTTCATGAATTAATTCTACCTTTCTGTAGAATAAAATCGTTGCTGGAACAGAAGCAGAAACTCGCCATGAATCAAGCGAACAAGGGAAGATAATGTTTCAAAACAAAAACAGCTTACCTTGTAGGATTATATAGAATCACGTTTTCCAGCTGTTTTCACTTGTCAAGTATTTCATTTCACATTCCAGTTAATGTCGGATCAGGAGAGAATACTGACCGTTTCAGAGGTATCCTCTTGTTATTTTACTTGTGGACTTGTATATAATCGTGTCCATCGCTTTTTGTTTTTTTCGCTTCTTTCGCTTGTGGGGTATTTCATTTCGTGCTTCAGATAATGTCAGGTCACCAGGAGAAGAATACGCACCGTTTCGGTGCCTTCCTATTGACGGATCTTTCGCGTATCGCACCCCTCCCCCTCACACTCACTAGCGTGAGTCTCTATTCTTTGAAATACCTTACTAGCTGTTCCGACCTCGCATTTGTCGGAAATGTTTATAATTTAATTATTAATTCGCCTAAAGATTATTAGTTTTTTTTTTTCTGTCTTGAGAGTTAAATCGCACAGTAATCTTTGAATTGGTTATTTTTTAAAAATTTTACAAAGGAATCACCACTTATCCAGGCCTAGAGGTCACTCGAGGATAAGGGTTATTGGGTGTATAGTAGCCAATAGGATAATATCGTAGTAATCGTTAGTAGTGGAAATTTTGTAAATTGGGTTACTTAAGGGAAACGGCTCATCAAGAATTTGTTTACGTTGGACTTGAAAACTACCAAATTTTAGTCAGCTGGAAAACAGGCAAACAGTAGACAGTTCCATAGGCGTGCAGTTCTAAGAAAAAAATTTTGTTCATGGAATCTGCTTTTAGGTTTAGATACAGATAAAGAGTGGTGGGGGGGATTATTGAAAATGGTTTCAGCGATTTGAGAATTTGCACCTTTGTTTTTTTTTTGTTATTAAGATGCTGTTGGCTTGCATTCGGTAATAATCAACACAAATACAAACAAAAAATAAATGTCGCAGAAGTACACGTCATGATTCTTGGACCATAACTGCCATGAATTGAATAACTGCCATGAATTACCATGAGTTGGGACATTGAAAGAGAAATGGAGAAACAATGCTCTCAAAGGATAGAATATCATTGAAGACCTAACCTTGCGCCTCCCAGGTTTTGCTACAAATAGAAAACAATGGGCAGTCGCAAACTGGATGAGAACAAGACACTGCAGCTGCACTAATTAAGCACAGATGGAGACAAATAGACTCCCCTGTCAGCGCAAAGTGTAGGGAAGCCTCCAAGGATATAGACCACCTGATCCTACACTGTCCAGTCGCCGACTAGAAGGAGGCTATTCGACAGCCCATCTTTGTGAAGACAATTTCTCAGACTGGCAAAACAATTAAGGTACCTTGATTATGTAGTAGAGCTGGCATCTATTGAATGTAGCCGTCTTCCTCCTCAATCACTGCCTCGATATGGGTCCAGAACTAGGAGCATGCTTTTTCCACAAGCACTAGCGGGAGCTCAGCAGATAGGCGGCGATCAGGCTGGCTTTGGTATTTGTGAGAGGTCATGTTGGTGATGTTGTTAACATATGACCAAATGAAGTAGTCCAGCGAGTTCAGGGGTGAGGAGAGGGGTTAGTGAGAAAAGGGTAGAAAGTTGTAGTACTCCTTCTGAAGCTAAGCCTGGGTCTCTTTAGACGTGGGTCGGCGCCGAGTCCTGCTGCCACACTCAGGATCTGTCAGCAGCTAGCTTATTGCACCCGTGGATCGCCACACTCTTCAGCACATCCAGTAATCTTTGTTGTTGACTTTCAAGTCGACTTCGAAGATGTGATGTGGCACTTGAAACCACACCAAAGACCATAACCGTGGCCGGAAACTTCGTTGAGTTGTGTCCTCCAGCGTTAAATCCTCCGGATTTCCAATGGTCCCGTTGTCATGATTTAAATCTTCTGAACGCTATTAAAAGTTAAATTCTTCACTAGTTTGGAGACGGAATGCGTTGTTGTGATAAGTGATTTTTTTCTCTACTAATTCGCACTTTTTATTTTAAGATTCAAATATTAATAACTACATTTTATTTCAGTATTTAATTTATGTATTTCTGTTGTATTAAATGCTAGCTTCTTTTTTTTTTTTTTTTCTCTCGTCCATAAATGTTTATCTACCAAGTTGATCTTAAATATTGTATAATCAATCCATTATATTATCATTTTCAGTCCCCCACCCCTAATTTCTGGCTCCCATCTTATCTCGCAATTACTTATAACGACACCAACTAACTTCGGAAGAACCCCCCCCATCCGATTTTGTTTTATATCATAAGTTGCTTAAAACGTGATTAGTTAAAGTTCAGAATAAAATCACGCTTTCTCTTAACGGTTAATTTAAAAAAAAAAAAATCTTCTGAACGCTATTAAAAGTTAAATTCTTCACTAGTTTGGAGACGGAATGCGTTGTTGTGATAAGTGATTTTTTTCTCTACTAATTCGCACTTTTTATTTTAAGATTCAAATATTAATAACTACATTTTATTTCAGTATTTAATTTATGTATTTCTGTTGTATTAAATGCTAGCTTCTTTTTTTTTTTTTTTTTTTCTCGTCCATAAATGTTTATCTACCAAGTTGATCTTAAATATTGTATAATAAATCCATTATATTATCATTTTCAGTCCCCCACCCCTAATTTCTGGCTCCCATCTTATCTCGCAATTACTTATAACGTCACCAACTAACTTCGGAAGAACCCCCCCCCATCCAATTTTGTTTTATATCAAAAGTTGCTTAAAACGTGATTAGTTAAAGTTCAGAATAAAATCACGCTTTCTCTTAACGGTTAATTTAAAAAAAAAAAAAATCTTCTGAACGCTATTAAAAGTTAAATTCTTCACTAGTTTGGAGACGGAATGCGTTGTTGTGATAAGTGATTTTTTTCTCTACTAATTCGCACTTTTTATTTTAAGATTCAAATATTAATAACTACATTTTATTTCAGTATTTAATTTATGTATTTCTGTTGTATTAAATGCTAGCTTCTTTTTTTTTTTTTTTCTCGTCCATAAATGTTTATCTACCAAGTTGATCTTAAATATTGTATAATCAATCCATTATATTATCATTTTCAGTCCCCCACCCCTAATTTCTGGCTCCCATCTTATCTCGCAATTACTTATAACGTCACCAACTAACTTCGGAAGAACCCCCCCCCATCCGATTTTGTTTTATATCATAAGTTGCTTAAAACGTGATTAGTTAAAGTTCAGAATAAAATCACGCTTTCTCTTAACGGTTAATTTAAAAAAAAAAAAATCTTCTGAACGCTATTAAAAGTTAAATTCTTCACTAGTTTGGAGACGGAATGCGTTGTTGTGATAAGTGATTTTTTTCTCTACTAATTCGCACTTTTTATTTTAAGATTCAAATATTAATAACTACATTTAATTTCAGTATTTAATTTATGTATTTCTGTTGTATTAAATGCTAGCTTTTTTTTTTTTTTTTTTTTTTCTCGTCCATAAATGTTTATCTACCAAGTTGATCTTAAATATTGTATAATCAATCCATTATATTATCATTTTCAGTCCCCCACCCCTAATTTCTGGCTCCCATCTTATCTCGCAATTACTTATAACGTCACCAACTAACTTCGGAAGAACCCCCCCATCCGATTTTGTTTTATATCATAAGTTGCTTAAAACGTGATTAGTTAAAGTTCAGAATAAAATCACGCTTTCTCTTAACGGTTAATTTAAAAAAAAAAAAAATCTTCTGAACGCTATTAAAAGTTAAATTCTTCACTAGTTTGGAGACGGAATGCGTTGTTGTGATAAGTGATTTTTTTTCTCTACTAATTCGCACTTTTTATTTTAAGATTCAAATATTAATAACTACATTTTATTTCAGTATTTAATTTATGTATTTCTGTTGTATTAAATGCTAGCTTCTTTTTTTTTTTTTTTTTTTTTCTCGTCCATAAATGTTTATCTACCAAGTTGATCTTAAATATTGTATAAACAATCCATTATATTATCATTTTCAGTCCCCCACCCCTAATTTCTGGCTCCCATCTTATCTCGCAATTACTTATAACGTCACCAACTAACTTCGGAAGAACCCCCCCCCATCCGATTTTGTTTTATATCATAAGTTGCTTAAAACGTGATTAGTTAAAGTTCAGAATAAAATCACGCTTTCTCTTAACGGTTAATTTAAAAAAAAAAAAAATCTTCTGAACGCTATTAAAAGTTAAATTCTTCACTAGTTTGGAGACGGAATGCGTTGTTGTGATAAGTGATTTTTTTCTCTACTAATTCGCACTTTTTATTTTAAGATTCAAATATTAATAACTACATTTTATTTCAGTATTTAATTTATGTATTTCTGTTGTATTAAATGCTAGCTTTTTTTTTTTTTTTTTTTTTTTCTCTCGTCCATAAATGTTTATTTATCTACCGAGTTGATTGCAAAAATAGATTACCTAATTGTACTCATTTTTAGTTCGTGGGAGGGGAATCTATCACCATACTTTCCCTTAAACAGGTCCGTTGGACTTTTATTAAGTACAATATTTAATAGTTATTTTTTATTTTTTATTTATTTATTTATTTATTTTTTTTTTTTTTTAATGGAGAGTAGAAAACGCATTGTGGATGCGTTATCGGCAGCTCCTGTTACTCTCGCTTCTTCTTATTTGTCCCTCAGTCCTCATTTTTTAAATGAGTGATTTTTCTGACAAAGGGAGAAGAAAAAGCTGTTTTCTAGGTTGGCAGTATTTTTGCGCGAACAGTTGGCAGAGTTGGTGGAAATTTTCTGTTTCTATGTCTATCCTTGTAGCCATGTCACTAGTAAGGGTGCTGGAGGTAAACGTTTTGTCTGGGCTGACGTTATCCGCCTGATAGTCAGGGACCCGAACCTTGGATTAACCACTAAGGAGGCTGTCCTATCAGCAGGTGCAAAGTACTGGGGCTGCTGTATTGCCATTTGGTGAATGGAATCTGGACCATGCAGTAGCTTCTGGTGGGGCCTCTCGATGCCATACTAGTGGGTAATTGTTACGGCTTTACCTTATCATGTGGTACAAAAAAAAAAAAATTCTTTGTTTCTTTTTCTCTCTTAGTTTCCCCTCTCTGTCCTGCTCTAAGTAAATCTGTCGACCTAGTCCACAAATTCCAAAATTTCATCATGACAAGTTTCAAGAAAAAATACACGATTAAACCCGGTTATCCAACTTCCAACGTAAACCCCTACTACCATGTCTCCTTCTCCAACATCAGGGGTCTACGTTCTAACCTTCCAGAGGTTGAAACCCAATTACAGGAGACTAAACCAGACCTTTTATTTTTAAGTGAAACTGGCATTAGACAGGCTATTTCCCTAGATGAGTTTGCAATTACAGGATACTCTAACTTAACTTCTAAATCTGACCCCCAAGATCGCCATGGGCATGGAATATGTGCCTATATTAAAGATAGCTTTCCATGTGGGAGGGACATCTCCAGGGAAGATCCTAACTTACCCTATATGTGCTTCCGGGTTGCTTTAGCTCACACTATTGCATTTATATTTACTCTCTATCGCCCCCACAACAGCGGAGTTACTATCTTTCAAAGCATATCTGAGAAAATTGACCAAGTCCTTTCTACTTATCCTTCAGCTAACATTCACGTATGTGGAGACTTCAATGTTCACAACGTCGAATGGTTGACCCACTCAAACAAGACCGATGATGAGGGGAGGTTCTGTCATGATTTCTCCATTGCCTATGACCTCACTCAGATTGTTCAGGAACCTACCCGTGTGCCCGATAATGACGGCCAGTATGCGAGCCTACTAGACCTTTTTCTCACAACTTGCCCTGAACTATGTTCAGTTTCTGTTCTGTCGCCTCTTGGATCTTCCGACCACTCTGTTGTATCAATTAAGATAAAAATGAAATGTAATAAGTCCCCAGACGTACCACTTCATCGTACAGTATATCGATACACTAAGGCTGACTGGGATAGCTTCCGTACATTTATATCTGATCTACCTCTGCATTCCATGTTTAAAAAGGATGTGTCCTCTATAGTATTAGACCTAACTGAATGGTTAATTGTAGGTATTTACCATTTCATACCCTCTAAAAAGTTTCAGCAAAAACCTAACAGCCAGCCATGGTTCTCTCCAGAATGTGCTGCTGCCATTGCGCACAGAAATCACTTTTTCCACTGCTTCAAACGTAATAGATGTATGGAAACTAAAGCCGTTTTCAGGACTGCCAGCAACCATTGTAAGAAAGTAATAAAGAACGCAAGAGAGTTGTATGCTCAATCTGTTAAGTCCAAAGTAGCTGAGCAGCGGCTTGGTTCCCACCAGTTTTGGCAAATAGCAAACAGAATCCTGAACAGAAGCGTGTGCTCCATCCCAACTATTATCAATGGACCTGAGGTAATCTCGTCAGCATCAGACAAAGCCAAACTCTTTGTCAAGAACTTTGCAGCTAATTCTACCCTTTGCGACCAAGACCGCCAACCCCCAATATTTCCTCCTGTATCAGAAAACACGCTATGTGATATACATATATCTGTACGTGATGTTGCCAAGCTAATCAAAAACCTTGATTCCAGTAAAGCAACTGGCCCTGATGGTATTCCAATTATAGTACTCAAAAAACTTCAACCTGAACTAGCGCCCATACTTACAAAACTGTTTAAACGTTGTCTTAAGGAGAATAGTTTCCCATCTCCCTGGAAAATCTCATCAGTATGCCCTGTATTTAAGAATTCAGGTGATCGCTCATCCCCCTCTCAGTACAGGCCAATAAGTCTCCTGTGCGTCATGAGTAAGTTGCTAGAATCTGTGTTAAATACAGAAGTAATCAAACATCTCAACAAAAATAACCTTCTTAGTGACACTCAATATGGTTTCCGTTCTGCTAGATCTACAGCAGATGTCCTTACAGTTATATCGCATAGGATTAGCAAATCTCTCGACGGTGGCAATCTTTCTAGGGCAATTGCTCTTGACATATCTAAAGCCTTTGATAGGGTATGGCATAAAGGTTTACTTCATAAGATCGCTAGCTATGGTATAGCTGGAAAAGTCTTCTCAATTATTAAATCATTTCTTTCTGATAGGTTCATAAGAGTAGTAGTTGAGGGGCAAAAATCAGAAGCTCTCAGTATTAATGCCGGTGTCCCTCAGGGATCCATTCTGGGCCCAACTCTTTTCCTGATCTACATTAATGATCTTCCAAATCATATCCTTACATCATTTGTAGACATTTATGCTGACGACACTACCATTTATGGTACCACATCTAAAACAGTAAACGAGCAAGTACTCTCCAATTCTCTCTCCTCTGATCTTGAGCATGTAGTACAATGGGGAAAGGAGTGGCTGGTTACTTTTAATGCATCTAAAACCAAGCTTCTCTCTTTACATCATCAACATTTTAATCCACATTTGTCATCAATTGAAATGAATGGCTCTCGTCTTCAGGAGGCCTCAAGTTTTGACAAGCTTCTGGGCTTGACCATTACTCCTGATCTTAAATGGAACACGTATATCAAATCTGTTGCCAAGGCCGCTGGAAAAATGGTGGGATCTTTCTATCGATCCAGTAGATATCTCACTGCTGATGCTATTCTCTATCTATATAAGAGCCAGGTACGTCCAAGGATGGAATACTGTTGCCACATCTGGGCAGGAGCTGCTAGAAAGGACTTGTCCTGCCTTGATAGAGTTCAAAATAGACTTCGTAGCCTCGTAGGAGATGTCCTTTTCTCCTCCTTACAACCTCTATCTCACAGAAGAGATGTTGCGAGTTTGTCTCTGATGTATCGTTATTTTCATGGAAAGTGTTTGACTGAGCTTCAATCTATGGTCCCCCCTCGCCAAACTTTCACAAGAAACACTCGTCTAGCTGTAAGCACTATCAATAATTTCCCCCACTCTTTATCTGTGCCTAAACCTAAACGTAGATTCCATGAACAAAGCTTCTTTCTTAGAACTGCACGCCTGTGGAATTGTCTTCCTTTTTTTCTGCTTTCCGGCTGACTACAATATGGTTGTGTTCAAGTCTAAGGTAAATAAGTTCTTGATGAGCCGTTCCATATAAGTTATTAAATTTACCAAATTTTCATTACTAATGATTACTATATTGACCAACTTCTACTGTACACTCTTTAACCCTTATCCTTGAGTGGCCTCTGGGCCTTGATAATGTGGTGATGCCTTTGTAAAAAAAAAAAAAAAAAAAAAAAAAAAAATCAGTAGAGAGCATAGGTTGGACAGCGGCGAATCTCCGAACTAGCTCGTCGAACATTGTGTCGCTTTCAGACATGATAGAAGGCTCCTATCGCTCTTGGTATTTGTACACAATTGGCCAATTAGTATATGATTTACACCAAAAGCGAAAGCTGGTTTTCATCAAACGGTAATGGAATCATGTCGTCTTTTCTAGGGTGTAAATTTTATCGTTCTATCCTGTGCTACTACTGCCATGAATCGCTACTACGAAATTTAGATGTAACAGTATTTATAGTCTCGGGGTGAGTTTATTTATTTAGGAAATGGCAGATCAGCTTACGTCATAGCAGTTACCAAGTAACTATGTCTAAAAATTTGAGAGAATAGTCCTATTTTATTTTTTCCAATTTTACCCACCAAAAAATTCGAGTTGGATAAAAAAAAAAACCTTTTTTGAAAGAAATAAACCGAATGGCAAAATTTTATTCGTAATAACATGTTGCACTAATCAAGATAAATTGGCGAACCACAATGAAATATTAATTTTTTTTTATATTAATTTTTTTTTATCGATCTGAAAAATTAAGAATTTGATAATCTATCTATATATTTATAATAAGAATGTGTGTGAGAGGACACTTCTAAACCTATATACTCAACGAATTTTTTATCTACAAACTTGAAATTAGTATATAGGATATTCAGAGGTGGGAAACTTTGTAATCGGTCTTCATTCGGAATAAAAGGCTGCTAAGGAGTCAAAATTGAAAAATTGGTACGTGGGGGAGTCGTCGCATATTTATCTGTTTATCAACTGTTTTACGACTGCGCATATGCAGTCGGGAAACATGACAGCTTCCTAATGTTAAGAATAAGTATTTTTGAAAACATATTTAAAGATCCTCTTAAGCTAGCCTAGTGGTAATCGTACTTGACTCATTGTCTTTAGGTTTCGATTTCAACTAGTTTTTTTTTTTACTTACAAAAAGTGACCTGTTTAGAAAAAAAAAACAATACTCGCAGTTTCTTCCTGCTATTTTTTAAAAATAAAATTAACGTTAGCTTTGTTACCCAGGTTATTTCTATTTATAATAAATAAGAAATCTGTATTAATATAATATTTATGCGTATTTTACGGCCGGGCAACGCCAGGCGGTCTGCTAGTATATCTATAAAAGTGAGGATGTGTGTATGAGGACACTTCTCAACCTATATACTCAACGAATTTTAGATCTATAGATTTGAACTTTTGGTATATAAGGTATTCAAATATGTGGAAAACTTTTTAATCAGTTTTCATATGGATGAAAGGGCTGCTAAGGAGTACAAACTTGAACAATTGGTTTTTGTGGGTTTTCAGATTTTTATCTGTTCATCAGCAGTTTCACGAGGTTTGAAAAACTTTTCATAGATCGTGTCAAGTTGGTCTAATGGTTGTCGTGCTTTTTTTTTACATAGGCATCACCACTTATCAAGGCCAAGATGCCACTCGAGGATAAGGATTAAAGAGTGTACAGAAGAAATTGGACAATATAGTAACCGTTAGTAATGGAGATTCGGTGAATTTGTTAACTTATATGGAACGGCTCATCAAAAACTTGTTTACGTTAGACTTGAAGACAACCATATTGTAGTCAGCTGGAAAGCAGAAAAACGGAAGACAATTCCATAGGCGTGCAGTTCTAAGAAAAGAAGCTTTGCTCATGGAATCTACGTTTAGGTTTAGGCACAGATAAAGAGTGGGGGAAACTAGTGATAATGTTTTCTGCTAGACGGGTGTTTCTTGTGTAAGTTTGGCGAGGGGGGCATAGATTGGAGCTCAGTCGAGCACCTGCCATGAAAATAACGATAAAGCAGAAACAAACTCGCAACATCTCTTCTGCGAGAAAGAGGTTGCAGAGAAGATGCTAAACTTCTGACTGACAAACAATATGGATTTAGACAAGCCCGTTCCACAGCAGACATCCTAACTGTGATCTCTTAACGTATATACCATTCACTGGACAAAGCGGGGGAGGGCAGAGCGGTAGCTCTAGATATATCTAAGGCTTTTGACAGGGTATGGCATGAGGGTCTCCTCAGGAAAATCAGATCATACGGTATCACTGGTAGAATACTTAACATAATTAAATCCTTCTTAGATAAGAGAAAAATCCAGGTTGTCCTCGACGGTCGTACATCTAAACAATATGATATAAATGCGGGGGTGCCCCAGGGTTCTATCCTTGACCCTCTATTGTTCCTGATATTCATAAATGACCTCCCCGACAAAATTGCCTCTGAGATGGGTATATATGCTGATGACACTACACTCTATGGCAGGCACGACAGGAAGACGAATGAACACATTTCTAAAGAAATGGCAGAAACACTAGAAGTAGACCTCCAATCTGTAGTGGAATGGGGACAAAAGTGGTTGGTCGCGTTCAATGCTGCCAAGACTAAACTAGTTTCATTCAATAATTACAAGAAAGACTCTCTACCACCTATAGCAATGGCCAACGATTCTTTATCTGAGAGTACATCTTTCAAACTCCTTGGCCTAAAGTTCACAGGAAACATGAGTTGGAACAATTACATTGAAGGCATTGCCAGGGCCGCTGCAAGAAAGGTGGGCTCTCTCTACCGTGCTAGAAAACTACTAACACCCGAAAGTATCCTGTACCTCTATAAGGCCACCATTCGCCCATGTATGGAGTATTGCTGTCACATCTGGGCAGGTGCATCTGCTACTAGTCTCTCGCTCCTTGACAAGGTTCAAAAGAGAGTTGCAAACCTAATAGGCCCTGAACTGACATCTAAGCTTCAGCCTCTGTCCCATCGACTAAATGTTGCATCCCTCTGCCTTTGCTACAAGTATTTTAGTGGTGAATGCTCTGACAAACTGCAATCACTTCTGCCCCCACGACGTGAAAACCCTCGACAAACCCGACAGGCTGCTAAATCCCACCCCCACACTGTAGAGATCCCTAGATGTAAAAGATCTTTTTACTCCAATAGTTTCTTCCCCAGAACCGCTAGACTCTGGAATTCCATTCAGGTCCCTGCTTCCCCAACAGTACTGACGTGCAGAAGTTCAAGTGTAACGTGAACCGACATCTTGCTGCCCAAATCCCTACATAGTACCCCAGTAGTTGTTGCCCCTGATAGTAGCCCCCTACATCAAAGTGGCAATTTGCCTTGTTTGGGGTGAAAATGTAATAAAAAAAAAGAGAAAAGGACATCCCTTACGAGGCTACGAAGTCTATTTTGAACTCTATCAAGGCAGGACAAGTCCTTACTAGCAGCTCCTGCCCAGATGTGGCAACAGTACTCCATCCTTGGACGTACCTGGCTCTTATATAGATAGAGAATTGCATCAGCAGTGAGATATCTACTAGATCGATAGGAGGATCCCACCATTTTTCCAGCGGCCTTGGCAACGAATTTAATGTATGTGTTCCATTTAAGATCAGGAGTAAAGGTCAAGCCTAGAAGCTTGTCAAAACTTGAGGCCTCCCCAAGACGAGAGCCATTCATTTCAATTGGTGCCAGATGGAGATCAGAGCGTTTATGATGTAAAGATAAAAGCTTGGTTTTAGATGCATTAAAAGTAACAAGCCACCACTTTCCCCATTGTACCACTTGCTAAAGACCAGACGAGAGAGAATAAGAGAGAACTTAGTCGTTTACGGTCTTAGATGTGCTACCATAGATAGTAGTGTCATCAGCATAAATGTCTACGAATGATGTAAGGGTGTGATTTGGAAGATCATTGATGTAGATCAGGAAGAGAGTTGGGCCCAGGATGGACCTCTGAGGGACTCCAGTATTAATACTGTGAGCTTCTGATTTCTGCCCATCAACCACTACTCTTATGAACCTATCAGAGAGAAATGATTTAATAACTGAGAAGACGTTTCCAGCTATACCGTAGCTGGAGATCTTGTGAAGTAAACCTTTATGCCATACTCTATCAAAGGCCTTTTATATGTCAAGAGCAATTACCCTAGAAAGTTTGCCTCCGTCGAGAGATTCGCTAATCCTATTAGATATAACTGTAAGCACATCTGCTGTAGATCTAGCAGAACGGAAACCATATTGCGTGTCACTAAGAAGGTTATTTTTGCTAAGATGGGTGATTCTAGCCACCTACTCATGGCGCACAGGAGACTTATTGGTCTGTACAGAGGTAGATGAGCGATCACCTGAATTCTTAAATACAGGGCATACTGATGAGATTCTCCAGGGTGACGGGAAGCAATTCTCCTTCAGACAACGTTTAAACAGTTTTGTAAGGATGGGCGCAAGTTCTGGTTGAAGTCTTTTGAGTACTATAATTGGAATACCGTCAGGGTCAGTTGCTTTACTGGAATCAAGGTTTTTGATTAGCTTGGCAACATCACGTACAGATATTTGTATATCACATAGCATGTTTTCTGATAAAGGAGGAAATATTGGAGGTTAGCAGCCTTGGTCGCAAAGGTTAGAATTAGCTGCAAAGTTCTTGGCAAAGAGTTTGGCTTTGTCTGATGCTGATGAGATTACCTCAGGTCCATTTATGAGAGTTGGGATAGAGCACACGCTTCTGTTCAGGATTCTGTTTGCTATTTGCCAAAACTGGTGGGAACCAAGCCGCTGCTCAGCTACTTTGGACTTGGCGGACTGAGCATACAACTCTCTTGCGTTCTTTATTACTTTTTACGGTGGTTGCTGGCAGTTCTGAAAGCGGTTTTAGTTTCAGTACATTTATTACGTTGGAAGCAATGGAAAAAGTGATTTCTATGCGCAATGACAGCAGCACATTCCGGAGAGAACCACGTTAGATTTTTGCTGGAATTTTTTCGAGAGTATGAAACGGTCTATACCTACAATTAACCATTCTGTCAGGCCTGATACTATAGAGGACACATCCTTTTTAAACATGGAACGCAGAGGTAGATCTGATATAAATGTGCGGAAGCTATTCTAGTCAGCCATAGAGTATCGATATACTGATACAACTAAGTGGTCGGAAGATCCAAGTGGAGACAGAACAGAAGCTGAACACAGTTCAGGGCAAGTTGTGAGAAAGAGGTCTAGGAGACTTGCATACTGGCCGTCAGTATCGGGAACACGGGTGGGTTCGTGAACAATCTGAGTGAGGTCATAAGCAATGGAGAAATCATAACAGAACCTCCCCTCATCATCGGTCTTTTTTGAGTGATTTAACCATTCCACATTGTGAACATTGAAGTCTCCACAGACATAAATATTAGCTGAAGGATAAGCCGATAGGGCGTGGTCAATTTTCTCAGGTATGCTTTTCAAAATAGTAACTCCGCTGTTATGGGGGCGATAGAGAGCAAATATAAATGCAGTAGTTTGAGCAAGTGCAACCCGGAAGCACATACAGGGTAAGTTAGGATCTTCTCTGGAGATGTCCCTACCACATGGGAAGCCATCTTTTATATAAACACATATTCCATGCCCATGGCGATCTTGGGGGTCAGATTTGGAAGTTAAATTAGAGTATCCTTTAATTACGAACTCATTTAGGAAATGGTCTGTCTAATGCTAGTTTCACTTAGAAATAATATGTCTGGTTTAGTCTCCTGTAATTGGGTTTCAACCTCTGGAAGGTTAGAACGTAGATCTCTGATGTTAGAGAAGGAGACCTGGTAGTGGGAGTCTAAGTTAGAAGTTGGAGATCCGGGTTTAATCGTGTGTTTTTTATTGAGACTTTTCATGATGGTGTTTTGGGATTTGTGGACTAGGTCGATAGACATGCCTGAAACAGAGCAGAGAGGGAAAGTAAGAGAGAAATAGAAATGAAGAAATATATATTTTTGTGGTACATGAAAAGGTAAAGCCGTAACAATTACCCTCTAATATGGCATCGAGAGGCCCCACCAGAAGCTACTGCATGGTCCAGAATCCATTCACCAAATGGCAATACAGCAGCCCCAGTACTTTGCACCTGCTGATAGGACAGCCTCCTTAGTGGTTATTCCAAGGTTCGGGTCCCTGACTATCAAGCGGATAACGTCAGCCCATATAAAATGTTTACCTCCAGCACCCTTACTAGTGACATGGCTACAAGGATAGACATAGAAACAGAAAATTTCCGACATCCCTGGCGGCTGTTCACGCAAAACACTGCCAACCTAGAAAACAGCGTTTTCTTCTGCCTTTGTCAGAAAAATCACTCATTAAAAATGAGGACTGAGGGACAAATAAAGAGAAGCGAGAGTAACGGGAGCTGCCGATAACGCATCCACAATGCATTGTCTACTCTCCATTAAAAAAATAATAATAAGTGCTGTACTTAATAAAAGTCCATTTGGTGTGTTTAAGAGGAGGTTAGATGAAAGATTCCTCTCTCACTAACTGAAAATAAAAACAATTGCAAAATCTGTTATGTTATCAACTTGGAAAATATAAACATTTATAGACAAGAAAAATTTATGATAAAAAATAAATAAACAAATAAATTAAATAAAATATATATTCCAATGCAAATTGCCAGATAGATTCGGTACATCTTTCCACAAGAAAAGCATTTACACAATAAAACAATGAAATAAAAATAAAGATTAAAAACTGAAATAAATGAAATATTATCACTTGCATCTAGAAAAGAAATATTACAAAATCCATAACTTAACTGCTATAATAAGACGTTCTTCGCGGCTGCAAATAGGAATTGATTTTGCTTGAAATAAAATTGCAGCGTATTCATTTTTGAAAAGAAAACGGTCATCACGTGACATAGTTCGCTACTTAGACAAGCATGTTCTTTTATAAGTAATAACGTGTCGACGGACGGGAGAGGGGGGGGGAAGAAACCAGCATTTTTCAGATCTATTTATGCTCTATTTCAAATGAAACTTGCCAGATAGATTCGGTACATCTTTCCACGAGAAAACCATTTACACAATTAATAAAACAATGAAATAAAGATAAAATATCAACACTGAAATAAATATAATATTAGCACTTGCATCTAGAAAAGAAATATTACAAAATTCATAACTTAACTGCTATAATAAGACGTCCTTCGCTTGACTCACTTTCTTTAGGGTTGGGTTTCGATCTCAGTTCGAGTTTTTTTTTTTTTTTTACTTACACGAAGTAAACTGTTTAGAAAAAACATAATACTCGTATGTGCAGGTCTCGGTTTCTTTCCGTTTTTTGTTTGTTTGTTTGTTTGTTTGTTTGTTTGGTTTTTTTTTTTACTTTATTATTATTTTTTTACTTTATTATTATTTCTTTTACTTTATTATTATTTCTTTTACTTTATTATTATTTTTTTTTACTTTATTATTATTTTTTTTACTTTATTATTATTTTTTTACTTTATTATTATTTCTTTTACTTTATTATTTCTTTTTTTACTTTATTATTTCTTTTTTTACTTTATTATTTCTTTTTTTTACTTTATTATTTCTTTTTTTTACTTTATTATTTTTAAAGGAATTTAACGTTACGTTTAATATTTAGAAACGCCAAGTACATTTTACAATTTATTTGCCCGATCTTTCACCATTTCTTTATTTTTTTATGATTTTATGCCGCATTTTTAGTTATTTGATTCATTCTACATTTAATTCTTCAATCCAAATTTTTTTATTCTAAAATCCCTTTTCCTTTCGTTTATTTTTTTGATATTTTGTTGTTGTTTTTAAATTTTGTTGTTGTTTTTAAATTTTGCCCTTCTTCCCTTCTATCCTTTCATTTATCTTCAATTTGATATCTTTGTATTCGCTTTCTTTTTTTTTCTTTTCCATTTCTTTAATTTCTCTCTCTCTCTCTCTCTCTCTCTCTCTCTCTCTCTCTCTCTCTCTTTGCATTTTTTACTTGGAAGTCACCACTTATCAAGGCTTCCGGCCACTCGAGAATAAGGGTTAATGAATGTAAGGTGGTAGTGTAATAATCGTTGTTTTAATTGGGTAGAATTTGATTATTTATGGGGACAACTCCACAAGAATTTGTTTACATTGGATTTGAAGGTTACCATGTTGTATTCAACTGAGAACCAGACCAGCAGAACAGTGTTCCATAGGCGGAGATTTGGGCACAGACAAAGAGTTAGAAAATCATATAAAGTAGTTGTAACTAGTCGAGTGTTTTTTGTGAAAGTTTGAAAAAGAAAGAAATATAGATTGGAGTTCAGTCGAGCATTTGCCATGAGAATAACGACAGAGAAGAGACAGGCTCGCAACATCTCTTCTGTGGGGAAAAAGGTTACAGGAAAGAGAAACGCGCATTACTACTCTAATAGAAAAAAAAACCCTGGACTGGATTCTCGGCAACATTCTCCGCTCTAACACGCTCAGTCCTGTTCTCGAGAACTCAACTCAACTTGACTCAACTCGATACCGACCTCTTCACTGCCGGTATTATATTGTCTCATTCATGCAAATTAAGATGCGATCGAACCTGATGATTTGTCGCCTTTCTTTGTCCCGTCGGTCGGGTTTCGAGTTCGCACATACCAGCCTTAGCAGTCCGCCTCCATGACTGCAGTCACACCAAAATTCTCCCTACACCTACTAAGTTTCGAAGCCGGTTTTGAACTTTATTAAGGCTGGATAAGACGCGCCGAGCAACTCCTGTCCATATGTGGTAACAGAATTCTAGTTTAGGGCGTATTTGGCTCTTATGCATATAGAGGATTGCATCGATAGTGAGATATCATTCTGAGCGATAGAGTGATCCAATCATTTTCCAGCGATCTTACAACAGATTTGATGTACTCGTATGTGTCCCATTTCAAATCAGGAGTAAAGGTCAGTTCCGTGAATCTTGTATAGACATGGAACTTCCCCCAAAACGAGAGTCATTCATTTCAATTAGAGCGTCATACCATCATATCTATTAGGTTGGTTCAATTATATATATTAAAACGACGTTATTTATGCACCAACATAATAACTACAACACTTTTTTTTCTAAATCCCTTTTCCCTCCCTCCCCTTGTTTCTTTATTCACTCTCCTTCTTTCTTTCTTTCTTTCTTTCTTTCTTTCTTTAATTATTGCAATATTTACTTCCTTTTTCCATTTCCTTCATCTTTCATGTCGTCTATTCTTTTCCTGATGTCATATTTAATTACAAAATCCCTTTATCCCCACATTTCCCTTTTCTTCCTTTTCTCTTTATTTTGCTTCTCATGATTCTTCCTCTCTCCCACTCTTTCTTTCCTTTACTCTATTTCTTTTTCCTTCTATCTCTCCCACATCCTTTTTTAATCTAAATACAAAACCGACCGTTTATTAAGTTAGAAAAAAATCTCTTATTTATATTCCCGCCATATTTCCTCTTTTTTCCCGCGCTTACACATGTCGAGTTCATTTCTTCCTTTTGTCGGCAAAACTTCTGTACGTGCTTAGAACATTCTATTTTAATGCAATGCGTTTTGTTACGAAACCCTTTGAAGTTAATTTCTATGCCGACTAACCCCCCAAGCACCCGATAAACTCAACTAAATATCAGGGCATGAGGCGTGCACGACATGCAAAAGGCACTCATCACCTCAGACGATTCGAGAATATATGGTGATCGGACAAAAGTTCACCGGACAAAAGCCCACTGGATAATAGATAGAGAAAAATGGTGGAGAGTAAGAGATATAAAAAAAAAAAAAAAAAAAAAGCTCACATGCTGAGCGAAGATCATCTACTAAGCTAACCTAGTATAGAATTTAACACAATATGAAAACCATTCATTGTAAATAATATATAAGATAATAACTTCGTATTCCCGTCTGTTTTCTCGTTCGTTTGTTCGCAATGACGTCGTAGTATATATATATATATATATATATATATATATATATATATATATATATATATATATATATATATATATGTGTGTGTGTGTGTGTGTGTGTGTGTTTTATTACCGTTTTATCTGTTTAGCTAGATATGTTTCAGATGTTGGACCATGTTTACGATCTGACAGCCTCGTCAGACCTTACAGAAGTCTTCTGTAAGGTCTGACGAGTCTGTTAGATCGTAAACATGGTCCAACATCTGAAACATATGTAACCAAACAGATAAAACGGTAATAAAAAATAAAACACATATTTGCTCTGCAATAGTATTGAGCACTCTCTTCAGGTTTTTACTAATTACCAGTTTTACCATATATATATATATATATATATATATATATATATATATATATATATATATATGAATAAAATACGCATCAAGCGCGCTTGGAAGCCAAATCATAACGCAATATTAGGAAAATGAATAAATATTTTACTTGCTTAAAATTTGAAATTTAAATACATTAATAGCAATAGCAAAACTCCATCCTCAGTATGTTGTTACTTTTCTTTTATTTATCCTCTTTTTTCTTGCCATGATGTAAAGTTGGGGAAAGAAAAGTCTGTTTGTAAAAATCCGCGCGTTGTCTCTCAGCGGTTGTGTTTTGTAATTTGGCTTTCAGTCACACTTGATGTGTATTTTATTTATTCAAATTAAATCGACGCTTCTATAATGGAAATCAGACCATTGACACACACACATAATATATATATATATATATATATATATATATATATATATATATATATATATATATATATAACTACTTAATTTACTCACATAAAATTAATATACGAAAGTATAGATTTATGCGTAAACTTTAAGTATTTACTTCAAAAGTGCTCAATACGTAGGTAGAGCTAGTTAGTAATTTATAAAATATATATGGCGATTAAGCTACACTGACTATTCCGCGTTTCATCCACTCTAGGACTCTTCAGGCTTATGCGCATAAGCCTGAAGAGTCCTAGAGTGGATGAAACGCGGAATATTCAGTGTAGCTTAATCGCCATATATATTTTATAAATTACTATATATATATATATATATATATATATATATATATATATATATATATATATATACATATATATATATATATATCATACGCCTATGAAATGTTGTTATATATATATATATATATATACATCATACGCCTATGAAATGTTTTTGTGTGTTTATATTCATATTACAAAGTCCTTTTTCTATTTATTTAAAAAGAAAATACAACTATGTTATATATAGTCGTAGATTGCATTCATTAGCAAAACTCCAACTAGATCTTACTAATTTGCATATTCTTTTAAACATTCATTTTAATTAATTCCCTATTAGTTTTTCGGTTTCCTTGTGGGATGGTCATATTAGGATAACTATTACGTGTAATTATATTAAAGCAGATATTCTACATAATTTATACTTGGCGAAATATTTGCGTGAAAATGTTATAGTAAACAAAAAACGTATTCCATATATATTTATGTATACGCATATATGTTTGTTTAAAAAAATTTTTCCTACCAAAACTCTTCCTAGCGTTTTTGGTCTACTGACATGAAGGGTATTCGAACCCATGCGAAACTTTATATTTGGATTTTAGCTGGGAAAAATCGGTGCAAAAATGTGAAAAGTAAAGAAAGTGAATTAACCAGGTGACGGTCGAACGACGACATTACGAATATGCATGCGTAACGTAATAACTATTCGTTCATGTTTTAATGTTTAGTTTTTCAGCAAACCTGTCTTCATAGCTCAGGTATTAACGTCAAAGGAAAAAGTAAACCATAAGTTAAACATTTTTGGTTTCGATTCTTGGTGATGGCGCACGAGTTATGTTTTAATTTTTAAATCATTACTATATATTAGATCTCATATAATATAATAATATATATGAAATCTGCATTAATCAAAATATCATGTTTGAGCATATTTTACGGCCGGGCAATGCCGGCCGGCCCACAAGTATATATATATAAACTAGCAAAGATACCCATGCTTAGCACGGGACTTTACTGTATGCTCGGGTACTCGCTTCGCTAGTACTCGAGCGTATAGCAAATTCTTGTACCCTAACCTTGAAAAATAGTGTGCACCATCCCTAGATTGGAGACCATTATCATGTCAGGTTTGGTCATGATTGGTCTAATGGTGTCAGCTGTAGGAGAGTATATATATACAAAAGCTATAACCTTGACTTTTGAACTTTTCCTTGAGAAGTTGTGTGCCCAATCTCTATGGGGACCATCATTATGCCACGTTTGGTCATGATCAGAGACCTGGACTATATAAGAGTATATATACATAGGCTCTGATCTTAACTTTTCACTATTACCTTGAAAATGGTGTGCTCCATCCCTAGGTGGACACCATCATAATGCCAAGTTTGGTCATGATCGGTCCAGTGATGTGAGCTGTAGGAGAGTATATATACATATATATATATATATATATATATATATATATATGTATATATATATGTATATATATATATGTATATATATATATATATGTATATATATACATATATATATATATGTGTAGTCTATGACCTTGACCTTTGACCTTTTGAATCCATCGTCAAATCGTCAAGGATAGATTAATGGTTTTAAACAATTCATATATTTTTTAATAACATTATATGTGTATATTTATTCAGTATTTCAATAACTTTACAAACATATATATATATATATATATATATATATGTAACATATATAAACATATGTATATATGTAGTAACATATATGTAGTAACATATATGTAGTAACTATATATATATATAGTATCATATTATTACATATGTGTGCTGATGATAGCTCGTATGTTCTAGGGATTTACCAGCACTTAATTAAAACAAAAGCAAAAGATTTAATGAAAAAGAAATTTATTAAAAAAATAAATTAACAAGAAAAAAGAAAAAGATTATTATTTTTGAAGGGCGAACTCGCTAATAAAATTGTCTCCCTTAGATTATAAAGAAAGTATTTCTTTATGTATTGTGTTTTGAAATGTTTGCTCTATACGTAATATGTGCTTTTCGGTCAACAAACTCAAAGAATAAATAAAAACTTTACCAGAATCCAAACAGCAGTTCTTCCTTCAGTGAGATTTTTGTTTTTTACGGCCGTTATGAGGAAGCCGGAATTCGGACGTTGGTTGCCTATGTGTACATCCCAAAAATATGTCACGAACTGACTTTACCCACCAATAGCGTTTCTTTTATATGAGTTTTGAAAGGAACTTCCTGGAACGTTCTAGAGACTCCAAAAAAGAACAAAAAGGCGTTCTACACCTTTTTATATTTATAGACGCCGATTATTATTTATGTTTATGAATAACGACATTCTAGAAACGTCTTTATGTTTTAATTAATATATCAATAAACACTTTTATATATTATAAGAAATATTTATATATTTCTTAATCCAATCATAGGAGAAAATATGTTCTCCTATGACACATATATAAACATATATATATATATATGTATATATATATATATGTATGTATGTATGTATGTATGAATGTATGTATGTGTAAATATCACTCTTTCTCAGGTACATGGTATCATAAAAAAAAACCCAGACATCTCAAAAGCATGTGGATCCGATCTCATCTCGGCTGTGCTATTAAAAAAGTAAAAAATATGCTCCGCTGAGGTTGCTCCAGTTTTCTCTAAACTTTACAATATATGACTTAACGAATCTTGCTTTCCTGACTGTTGGAAAATTCACACTGAGGAAGACCGAAGGATCGGCCGAAAAGTTTGTGCTTTTGAAAGAAATATTTCCGTTTTTTTTTTTCAAAAGACTTTTTGTATTCCTACACGTAAACACATAGGAAATAAATAGAGAAAGTATATAAACATTTATATATTTTTCGTCTTGATATTTTATATATATATATATATATATATATATATATATATATATATATATATATATATATATATATATATATATAAGAGCGATTGCTTTTATTTACTTCAACGCCCTAACACTGGGTTTACATAATATGCTATTTTCCAATTAATGACATTCGCTTATTCAGAAGTTTGCAGTCTTTCGTTTTTCTCGTTCCTTCTCTGTCTCGTTTGTGATTTCGTCTTCCCAACAAAAGAGGTCGGAGGTCATGTTGCAACAAAAAACTCTCTGCTTTGATTAGAAAATGCCAATTGCTAATTAAACTCTCCATTTACAAGCAATTAAAGGCTTGCCCGTCGCCATTCGAAACGCAAAGAAAAGATTCAGTTATGCAGCAGCAAAAAAAAAAAAAAATGACCGAAAGAGAAATAGACAAAGGTCAAAGGTCAAAGTGGAACGGTGAATAGAGAAAACGCTTTTGCTGTGGAAATAATGAACAATTTAATAGTCGCTTTTCCAACCGCCAAGAAAAAAAAAAGATGGACAGCGGCTATTAGACAGTTTGTACGCATGAACATCGTTGGTTAAGTATAATATACAGAAAAAAGTATTTACTCTCGGCCAACGTGGGATAGGTACAGCTACTACGAAGTATATATATATATATATATATATATATATATATATATATATATATTACATAGAAAAATGCGTGTATGAAAAGTCATATGGTTAAGATTAAACATGGAAAAGTAAAAGGACTAGTTGTTGAAACTGGAAAAGAAAAAGACAAGATATTCTAGTAAAAATTATAATAAATTTAACTTAAACATTGCAGCATTGAGACATTTTTAAAAAGCCAAGTTAACATTATATAATCAATTCTTAATGCCGCAATATTTTAAGTTATAAATTTATTATATTTTTAACTAGAATATCTTGTTTTTCTTGTCCAGTTTTAACAACTAGTCCTTTTACTTTTCTAAGTTTAATCTTAGCCATATTATTTTTCATGCTCGCATTTTTCTATTTAATCCATGATTTTTCCAGGCTTTGCTTTGTCAACAATCCATAAAAAATTATTACCTTTTATCAATTTCTCTTCATAATGATCAAACATATGCATAATAACATCTATACGTGTTTCTATTAGTTTTTTTTTGTTGTTGTTTTTTTTGCATCTAGTATTCGTTCCCATAGTTGAGCCTCTTTCGTTATTTCAGGTCCCTCATAGAGAAGTTGCACAAGCATTTCCCAAACATTTTCCATTAAATTTAGATCTGAGCTTTTTGCAGGCCATCCCAAAGTAGTCATATTCACTTTAGCCATCCATTCTTTCATGAATTTTTACACATTGATGCTGCAATTGTCTTGCTGTAGAACGAAATCATTCCTCATCTCTCTTCTTATCTTTGGTAGAGGTTTCTCGTCCAACAACTGTTTGTAGCTTTCGCTGTTCTGTCGTCTTTTCAGCCACTCCAACCATATATTTCCATTAGCAAAGATCATACCCCAAACCATAACTCCTCCTTCTCCCATCTATCGTTTGTTCAGTACAACAGGCTCACCACTTCTCGACCAAGTACACCATCCATCGGGCCCATTAAACTTGAAATGCTTCTCATCAGTAAATATAACCTTCTTAAAGTCAACATGCTTTATTAACCACCTTATAGCACTCTCCAGTCTTGCTCCTTTGTGTTTCTTTGTTAGCGTAATTTTTTTCTTAGCCTTTGCATACTTCAAACCAATCTTATGCAGCGTTCTTTGTACTATTCGGACGTTTACATCCAATTCACATTTCTCCTTCACTTTTCTTGCTGTAACTTTTTCTCCAGATGTAAAATCCCGTGTCACAGTCCTTTTCATTCTCCTTTCAGTCTTCGTGCCAATTGATCTTTTCCGTCCTCTCTTCTTTTTCCGCTCGGACTTTGTCTTCAGCATATATTCGATCGTTGATTTTGACAGCTTCAAATCCATATCCATGGCGATCCTTCTGGTGCTGAGGTCATCTTCCCGCTTCTTCCGTGCCAAACAAACGAATTCTTTTTACTTCATTAAACTTAATTATTTTGGCAGTAGAATAGAACAGATAATTGATTCGAATGATGACAGCTAAGTGTACAAGCAGAAAATTTGCATACAGCAACATATACATGAACATAGCTCTTAATAAAATAGGATTTTTTGTCATGTCCGAAAAAGAGTGTCGCGCAAGTTTTCACAAACAACACAAAAAACTAAAATTATCAAAGCCAAACTAAAAAGATGATTACACTTGTAGTGGATTTTCACTCCTCAACTACTAACAATCTCAAAAGATTTTGGCACGAGTAACCACCTTGAAGTACTTTTTTCAAAGTGTCAAAACAATATTGTCGGGCCTCTGTAGTTTTGCTGTGCGAATCATAACGTTAATTGGTCTATATTTAGCCATAATATATATATATATATATATATATATAATTTAAAGGAGATTAGAATAATAGTCTAAAGAGCTAAGTGTATTTTAATGTAATAGTGAAATTACTAGTTTAATTAAAATACATGGAAATGCTCGTTGTAATTTAGATATATAATAAGCTCGATAGTTAAATGTCCTAGAGCTAATTCAATATTAGGTAATGTGATTTATAATTTAAAAATTAAAAAAAAATTTTTTTAATTTAAAAATCAAATTTTAATTAAATTAAAAATCAGTTTCATAAGAAGGAACAACAACAAAGTCAATTATCTGTACGATCGTTTCGGAAATCCGTGCTTTTTATTTGTGGTATACATGAAGTCACGTAGAACAATTATACATAGTTTTTTTGGTAAGCACGGTCTCCTCATCAGCAAATTTAGGAGGATTTCTATTGAATTGAAAAGACACCAAAAATAAACCTAGCATTAAAAGTAAGGCAGATGAATCTGAAAAATTGAAGTAAAAGGTTTGGATTTAAATTTTATAAGAAAATTAGTATAGGTTAGAGATAGAAATGAGTAGAAAAAATATATATTTTTTTTGAATTTAGATAATAAATTTGATTTAAAAATATATAGATATAGTTACCTTTTAGTTTTTCTTTTTTTGAAATCAGGAACTGTATTTAAAGTAGTCATTTAGATGTTTGCTATAGCTTTTTATTTTATTGAATGATGAATTTTAAAAGGGCGACGCTCGTGCAGTAAATTGTTTCCGTTAGCGTAATTTGATTTAAAGACGCTACAGTTAATATCTATAGAGAGAGAATATTTATTTTGCAAGTTTTTAAGGGGAGATAATTGTCATGTGTTATTGGCTTTATTTATTATTTGATTTACGAGTCTAAGGGCGGTAATTGGTCTAACTTAATTTATTAAAAAAAAAGTAATCTATTTTTACTAATGAGTAATTTTTAATGATTTAAGGTGGTTTATATTTATTAAATTTAAACCAACGTTTATGATTACATGATAGAAGCTCATGTCTTGAATTTACTAGTTTGGTTGTGCTTTTTATATCTTCATATTTTAAAATTTTTAGGGTTTCTTTTGTACATAATGTACAAAATTTATCTCCTGGTTTATATGATTTGCAGGTCTCAATTATTTGCCATTTTAAGTTGAAAGAAATATTGCTATTTTACTTGCCAAATATAGTTGGATAGAGTAGTTTGGTTTGATAGAGAGTTATTTTTAAAAGAATGTTTGTGCGTTGAAATTCTATGTTTTATTGGGCCAGATGTGGAACCAATATATATTACCTCTTGATTATTATGATTATTTTCCGTTAGGTCTATTGTTGGATTATAATGTGGTGGGTTGGTTAGTAATTGATCGGTAGATTAATTTAAGTTGGTGTTATTATTTAATCTGGTAGTTGAGTTATGGCTGTTGATAGGTTCTTGTATATTTTTTTAATAAATTACTGCACGAGCGTCGCTCTTTTAAAATTCATCATTCAATAAAATAAAAAGCTATAGCAAACATCTAAATGACTACTTTAAATACAGTTCCTGATTTCAAAAAAAGAAAAACTAAATAGAAATCCTCCTAAATTTGCTGATGAGGAGACCGTGCTTACCAAAAAAACTATGTATAATTGTTCTACGTGACTTCATGTATACCACAAATAAAAAGCACGGATTTCCGAAACGATCGTACAGATAATTGACTTTGTTGTTGTTCCTTCTTATGAAACTGATTTTTAATTTAATTAAAATTTGATTTTTAAATTTAAAAATTTTTTTTTTAATTTTTAAATTATAAATCACATTACTTAATATATATATATATATATATATATATATATATATATATATATATATATATATATATAATTGTTGTCTTCGAGAATTGGGTATCCCCATTTTTTCCCTACCTTAGCACTTTGCTACAAACCCGGGGGAAATTTCCGCTGGAAAACAACAGATTCTGAGAACTTTTGAACGCCAGTAATTGTATTATAACTTTTGTTTTACAGATTTTTTTCAAAATATGGATAAGAAGGTGACCTATGAACTGTAAAAATTGTTTGAAATTTTGTCGCAAAATAAGTGAAGCTTTAAATGAGTAAAACTAACACTTAACCATATATTCAAACACTACCGTGTTTGCATGATATATACTCGCGTCCCTATTATGTTATCGAGCATCTTCTCTCCTCTTCTGACGTGAAGCATTAGGCTTCGAAATAACATGGTATTAAGAGTTCTCACTTGCCCTAATTGATGTATCGAACTTATTTACTAAATGAATAAATCTATACATATATATTTTTATATCGTCAATTTCTCTTTCTTTATTTTTGTATATATATATATATATATATATATTCTTGGACAATATATATCGTCAGTTTCTTTCTTTATTGACAATATATATCGTCAGTTTCTTTCTTTATTGATTTCTGCATATATATATATATATATATGTGTGTGTGTGTGTGTGTGTGTGTGTGTGTGTGTGTGTGTGTGCTTTAATTAGGAAAGAAAAAAAACTTCAACCAACATATATGTAAGGTATGGGTGTTTGAATATGTATGCATGTGTGTGATTGTGGATGCGTGTGTCCATATATGTATGGGTAGATGGGTTTATACGCATCTGTATGTATGTGTGTATATATATATATATATATATATATATATATATATATATATATATATATATATATATGGGTGAGTAAATACATTCGTGTATGTGTGTATATGGATGTATGTGTATGTGTGAGCCCCTACATATGTCTCCATATATATGCATGTGTGTATGTATGTGTGTGTGCCTTCATACGTATGTGGATGTATGTGAGCGTGTATGTGCATACATGTATGTATATGCATGCGTATGTGCATGTATATGTATGTGTGTGATTATGTGTGCGTGTGTATGTATATATCATCTCCTACCTATTCTACATCTTATGGGTGTGTGCGTGTACTTATGTTTGAATGATTAAGTGCATGTATGCATGCGTGTTTTGATTGGAAAAAAAAAAAGATTTAACCAATATGGGTGTGATATATAAGTGGGTGGATGTGTGTGAGTGCGTGTGTGAGTGTGTAGGTGGGTGCGTACATATGTCTACTCCTACATATATTTCTGTGTATATGCGTATGTATATGTATGTATACCTGCGTGCGTGCATATAAGTGTGTATATGTATATGTACATGTATGTATA
Source organism: Euprymna scolopes (assembly GCF_053919585.1). Classification (NCBI taxonomy): domain Eukaryota; kingdom Metazoa; phylum Mollusca; class Cephalopoda; order Sepiida; family Sepiolidae; genus Euprymna; species Euprymna scolopes. The sequence goes on from NC_136509.1 coordinate 103,702,780, forward strand.
TGTATGTGTGTGTAATTGTGTGTGAGTGTATACTATACATGGGGAAAGAAAGTCATAAACAAACCATAAAAACCTTCACCAATTGAACCAAAAGTCCCTATTTGAACTCAACTTTGACTGGACACTACCAACCTTACTGTTGGAGACAGAATGTCTGAGATCTCATCACTCTAAAAAGCGCATTTAGTATTAGCAGATGTAAAACTAACTCTCATTTAAAAAAAACCTTTTTTACAAAAATATCTGAAGAGAGCGAAACAAAGCTTGAAACGCGTTATAAAAATATTTTTAAATAAAAATATGATAAAAGGCTGAAAACCCCACAATTGTTGATGGCTACACTCTTTTAAATATACATTTTTTCTCTCGTTGGAACTACACAACCATCACTTTATATATATATATATATATATATATATATATATATATATATATATATATATATATATATATATATATATATATACCCCAAACCACTGATCTAGATGGAGGGGAGACTAAAACTTGCTGCTATGGTTTCAAATGGTCTGAAATAACAGCAAGGGGAGACTTGATTCCAAATATTTCTCATATGTTATATCTCCCCTCTTTTAGAAATAGGGTACGATTATGAATATCTCCAGTATAAAATAATCCTTATACACTGTGAAATTTACTTTATGTATGAAAACCAGAAGTGAAATATAACATATGAGAAATATTTGGAATCAAGTCTCCCCTTGCTGTTATTTTAGACTATTTGAAACCATAGCAGCAAGTTTTTGTCTCCCCTCTATCAAGGTTTCGAGGAAATATCAGATATTTTGTAATTCATATGCAAAACTAGGGAAACAAATGACTATGATTGAAACATTTTATGGTTTTAAAAAGTGCCAAAAGTAGGCTATGAGTGATAGATGATCCCCTTAATGTGCGACCTTAAGGGCAAATGTCACATAAGCCACTACACAATTCAGTTCATTAGCTTTCCAACGGGCCTTCACTTGTTAAATTCTGATCAATAGTCGCTGGGATTTGGAACTTATAAGATCGCCAAAAATGCTGGTATATCTGTATATGGATATATCTATACTGGTAGTCAAATTGAATATTCCGGACCCGTATCGAGGGGGTGGTTAAGGCTTAGTCACCTTTAACTATAATTCGACATGCTCTTATCAATGAAATTAATTCCAACTATGACATGACATGATGAGAAATAAATTCTATTTATGTCAAGCAGGAAGGCAACCATAATCAGCCGTTAATATAATAGTGTTTAATAGAAAAGTACTTGCATTTATAGCTTATATAAGGCGGCTTATATTATTTATCATTAAAGAGCCTCGCTGAAAAGGGGCTACACGTAATTATTATTTATCGTCTGGGATGTAATGAGATAGATACAAATATATACTAGCAGAATACGTGGCGTTGCCTTGGATTGAATTAGATTGATTGAAATATATACTAACAGAATACCTTGCGTCACCCAGGATTTAATGAGATTGATTGAGATATATACTAGCAAAACACCCAGCGTTGCCCGGGATTGAATGAAATAGGCGAGAATATGTATTAGTAAAATACCTGGCATCGCTTGGGATTTGATGAGATAAATGTGTTGTATATTACCCGTCCTTTCATATACATGCTATAAATGACCTACCCTAGGTAAGATACAATTATTTCATATGCGTAATACCCGTCTTATGTAGGTAAAATATTCTTTTGTTCGAAATAACAAATGATACATAAACATACAAAATTCCTCTCTCATAAGAATAACAAATATATTACAAAACCAAATTCAATTTTCTCGTTGTTTATACGGCCCCGAGCAACGCCGGGTAGCCCCGCTAGTTATTTAATAAATACTTACTTATTATATACACACATATAAGTTTCATCCTTGTGGAATCGTCAGCGTAGGGATAATTGTTCAAACGATTAGAAACTCTGAATATGTGGGCATATGTAATCATATGTTCACGTAATGAGCACTGTCGAAGTGAATACTAAAAATCAATGACGACAATGATCATCCATCGCTATCGATGAAGACCACGAACATCACTGTTTTATTTTTACGCAGGCATCACCACTTATCAAGGCCCAGAGACCACTCGAGGATAAGGGTTAAAGAGTGTACAATAGAATTTGGACAATATAGTAATCGTTAGTAATGGAAAGTCGGTAAATTTGTTAACTTATATGGAACTGGTTTGTAGTTGATTGGGTTAATAGATGACTTGTCAGGCGCATGCGTGCTTGAAAGTATTGGTTATTGGTGGGGCACCCCTGTTCGGTAGCTGTTGTTGAGGTGCTTACTGCCCCCGACTTGCGGAGTGTGCGCTTCCTTCTCTTCTTATCCAAACGGTTTGTCTCTGCTTTCATGAATCCCATGTTGATAGATCCACACCACTTACATCTGATCTTTGCTTGCACTTCCCGTGATTCGGTACATATGCCTAAGTCTTTGAGGGACACCTTTAGATTGCGTTTAAAGTGTTTCTTCTTCCTGTACGTTTTTTTAATTCGAAAGTTCTCAGACACGAGCTGCTTTGGGAGTGGGGGCTCATCTGACATACACACGATATGTTCAGCCCAACAAACCTGGGACTTCTGAAACAATGTGAAAATAGTTGGTAGTTTGGCCCTTTCCAAAACATCAAGGATCGTGTCTGTCATTAAATGCTCATGAGGTTTTTGAAAGTGATTAAGTGCCTTTGTATGTCGGGCATAGATAGTCCAAGTAGTTCTACAACAGTCTGGTGTTAATCTCATCATCAATGTCGCTACACATTCGTGACAATGTTTCAATCAACAGTTATGAATAATTTTATTTTTAAAAATTTATTTAAATATAAAAAAGCATATCTTTTTCTGTTTATTATTCAGAACTCATATATATTTTATTATATAATATATATTAATACATATTAATATATATTAATATATTAATATATATTGATATATTAATATATATTAATATATTAATATATATTGATATACATTAATATATTAATATATATTAATATATATTAATATATATATATCAATATATATCAATATATATATTAATATATATTAACATATTGATATATATTAATATATATTAATATATATTAATATACATTAATAAATATTAATATAATATATATCAATGATGAAATATTTCCGATATTTTCTCAGTTCTAGTACAACTACAGATTCTGTTATAAATCTTCGATTCCGATAAAATTTGCGGAAGTTTTGAAGAGAGTGCTATTAAGAATGGTGATCCAGTCACCAATGTTGAGGTCAGTCACACGAACCTGAATCTTTGGCAGTGGACGTTCTTCTCCAGAACAGAACTGAAACGCCACTTCGATCTTCTTAACACTGATTGTAAGACTAAAATTATCACAGGATTCGGAAAAGCCGTCTATACTGTATTGCATATCTGTCACTAAGCAAGCATTCAATGTATAGTCGTCGGCAAAGAGTAGATCACGAATAATAATGGTCTTGAATTTTGTAATGGAGGCGAGACGTCGCAGAGTGAACAGTTTACCGTCAGTGCGATACTTGCCGCCAACACCAGGAGCCGAGTCGGAAAATGCATCTGCGAGCATGACAGACAATTATGCTGAAGAGATTGGGCACCAGCACACAATCTTGTTTCACCTCATTGCTTGCCGAGAAGTTAGATGATACTTCATCATTATCAAGCACGCAGCCCATCATGCTATTATGCCATCATGAAATTGACTGACAATAAATATGAAGCATTTGGAGAACCGAACTTGGCCATGATTTTCCAGGGGTCATTTTTGTTTACTGTATTGAACGTCAGATTCACAAATGTAGTGATCAGATCCTGGTACTACTCCTGACATTTTTCCTGAAGTTGTCTGGCTGCAAAGATCATATCAAAAGTGCTGTTTCCTGCACAAAAACCACATTGGCACTCAGGTAAATGACTACGCTCACTTATAATACTCCATGACGTGGCTCATACACAGGAGCTTTTTCTTACATTCATGGATCTATGAACTGATATTTCCATGTGAACTCAATATTTCCATGTGATCAGAGATTTTTGATTTCCACCCAAGGTAGATCTCGACACGTCAGTTATTGGATGTTTATACTCCTACATTTATCTTCTTACGTTGTTTCCACGTGATATATCCTTTGGAATTATATATCTATATGTTATGTTCTAAAAAACATGACTTCCCTAACATTTTAAAGTTTTCAATTTATGTGCTAACCAGAAAAAATTGCAGCAAGCTTGTTATTGTTCATTTTAGTGACTATTTCTCCTCTGAGGAGAAAAGCGATTCTTTGAAATTCTATAGAGTAAGGAAAATTCCATTTGTATCGAACAATAAATGTTCTAATTTCTTATCTATTTGCATTGATTTTACAAAAATTAATTTTCCAACTTACACCAATGCTCTATACCGGATATTGAGCATTTTCATCTATTAGGATAATCCTATGAATTATCCTATAAATTATCTTATAAATTATCTAATAAATAGTAATTTTAATATATATATTTATATTATTTTGGGTTTAATCTCTGCACTATATATATATATATATATATATATAAGCGAAAATGTATGTATGTATGTATGTATGTATGTATGTATGTATGTACGCTTGTCCTCGATGTCCACAAAAGGCTTCTTTCAGAGAAGCGCTTGCTCGCTTCACAACTTCTTAAAACTTTTTATATCATCTATAAATTGTAATATCCCAGAGTTACCCACGGAGCTCGCCTGTCTATTTAATTTTATTCACTTTCTGTTGTGGTTGCAAGGTTGAACAATAATTAGTAAGGAAATACAATGAAGACGCAAACAACAAGATAACGCAATAATAAGTGTATTAAATAAAAAGGTATATTTACAATATGTACAAATGACGGTGTCGAGTCAGAGAGTCTTGGCGGGAGGACATGTACGCTCTTCGGCGTCACTTCCGGTGGCATTTGAGTAAGACACCCCAAGGCCAACCTAGGCTTGCCATTTATAGTGTTATGTTATTCGCATATGCAAATAAGTGGTTGCCACCACAACACCCCCCTCCCAAGATTTGAAGTCACACAGATTTCAATATATTTTTCTTTTCGTATACGGTGGGGGCTGCCCACTCGCTGTGTTCTATTTTTGATAGAATTCCCGTCTGTTCCAATCTATTTAATTCTTTATCAATCTTTTCCAACCCAACGAACGGAACATTTCGCTTTTTTCTAAAAATTGGGCTGGCGTTTTCTTTAAGTTCAAACGAGGCCTTGAATTTATTGCAGCGACCTAAGTTAGTCGTGAAGGCCTCAGGAAATAATTCTTTTAAATCGTCTTTTATATTTACTGTTGTAGGAGAAGAACATTCTATTTTTTTACAGAATGTATTGATTGGCTTATCCCATAGTCCGAATTTCTCAATTAAATCTATTCCAAACAGATTTTCACTATTTTTTAGTACGAATATTTTTAATTTCTTCGACATCCCTTTCAATTTTATCGGGAGGACAACTTCTCCTTCAAATTTTATACCACCACCAGTTACCGTCCGGGCTGCTTTACTAGTTTTCATCATGGCCGGTTTTCCCAACTTTTTCCACGTATTCAGGTTTATTATAGAAACATCGGAACCGGAGTCGAGTTGTAACTTTATTGATGTTTTAAATATTTCCACTTTTACGTATTTTCGCCGATCTTTGTCTAATTTTGTATTTGATTTTGTTTGCTATACTCTCTTTCTGGTGTAATCTTTATATCTGCAGCAATCGCTTTTGTGTCCCACCTTCTTACAAATGTAGCATTTTTTCTTCTTATAAGGACAATCTGATTCCCAATGCTTTTCTGCACATCTCTTACAGTTATATCTAGGAAGAGGCTTGTTATATTGTGCACTATATTTATGGTTATTATCTTTGGAATATCCCGTTCCATTGCTTTTCTTTGTAAAGTTCTTGGTTGGTGCGTATGGTTTTCTAACTTTTCTTACATATGCCACTCCGGATTCTTCTATATTTTTTGAATCCTTTTTTAGTGTAATGGCCCTTTCACAGTCCTCTGCTAGTTTCTGGAGGGTTAAATCTTGCTCAGATTCAAGCTTAGACAACACTCGTCTGCGTATTTCTGCATTTTTCGTGGAAACTAACCCTTGAGCGAAGATTAGACATTTAAAATCTTCTACCGTTAGTTCTGCAAGCTTAAAATTATCGCAGTTTTTATTGATAACTGATGCGTATGTCAAATAATCTTAGTTGTCCATCTTTCTTAGATTCATGCACAGCCATCTTTTATGAAAAAGAGATATATTTGGATTAAATAATTCTTTTAGTAATTTTACAGCTTCCATGAACTCTAATTCCGCAGTTTTTTTTAGGTAATATGTAATCTACGAATTTGCTGTGTTCTGATGTACCCAATTTTCTGAGTAAGAGGCTCACTTTCTGACTATTTGGCCAATTTTTACAGTCCAGTTGAAAAACATGCTCGTATCTTGTGTAGTATGCTTCAAAATTCTTCTCTTCCTCAGGCACATAATGAAATGTGTCCATGCTATTAAAAATAGTTGTATGGGAGAAATTAACACTATCGACATTTTCTCGATTACTCTTTAGTAGTTCCAGTGTTTTAGCAAAACGTCCCTCTTGTCTTTCTTCATATTCCAATTGTAGTTTCTTATGCCTTTCTTCCTGTTCCAATTGCAGTTTTTTCTGCTTTAACTGTGCCATTTTCTGCTTTTCTTCTTCTTCCTGCTGCCATTTCAATAATCTGTCCTCTCTCTTTTCCTCGCGGTCAGCCTGTGCCTGTATTTGTGTTTGCAAAAGCTCGTTTTGTGTAGCTTGTCTGCGTTCATCCCGCTCAGCCTGTGCTTGTAAAAATTGCATGAACATTTTTGATAAGTCTTCCATGTTTTTTTATGTTTTTTTTTTAGTGTGTAGTTAAAAAAAAATATTGTACCATGTACCATATACACCGGTTTGGGTTACAACAAAAAAGCAAATTGCTGTAAGCTCCTGTTTTCAATAATAATATCGCTGCTTGTAATAATATATTCTTTTTGCGAGTCACGCTGCAAGAAAAAAATAAAACAGGTTTATCTGGAATCACGAAATGGAATTGACTTTCCGTTTTTAGGCACTTACTAATAAGTAACTCTTTCCACAAAATAAAATTTGGGTTTTTTTTTTCGAGTCACAATTGAATAAATGTATGCAGTACATTTAGTTCTTTGAGGTTTTTTTCTCTAGTATTTTAGTAATTAAAATACCTCTTAAATTGAGATTACCTTTTTTTCCGTGACGTTTTACTGTATTATCCGTTATTCAGTGACAACTTCAAGAAAAAAATCCTTTCCTTGAATTTTAGTTTTAGCTGTGGTATTTCCTTTTAGTACCGACGTCAACCAAAACATTAATTAAAAAGTCCTTTAGTTGTTGTTTTGTTTACGGAGAACAGTAATTAGAATCCACTGGTGAACTTTTTTCGTAGGTTACTTCCTTGCTTTTCGTAATACGGGTCTGACCTGTCGCTTTTGCGACAGAACAAAGTTCGCTTTTCGTTTGCAAGTTGGTCCTTTAGTAAGATTTGTCGTGTAGCGACAAACAAAAATTCACTTTTACATTCGTTTGCAAGTCGGATTCCCAGAAAACGGCGTAAATTGTCGCTTTTGCCACGTTAGAGTTTTTTTTTTCACTTGAGTTGAAACTTCTCTTTAGCGTAAAATCCGTTTGCTCGTCAACACTTTGCATTCCTTAAAAAAAATGGTCAACCTTTGCGTTGTACTTTTTTTTTTTTTAAATAGTTCTTCGTCAAACTGTTATATTTGACGTTTCATATCTCATCGCCAACTTTTGTGGTTGCAAGGTTGAACAATAATTAGTAAGGAAATACAACGAAGACGCAAACAACAAGATAACGCAATAATAAGTGTATTAAAGAAAAGGTATATTTACAATATGTACAAATGACGGTGTCGAGTCAGAGAGTCTTGGTGGGAGGACATTACGCTCTTCGGCGTCACTTCCGGTGGCATTTGAGTAAGACACCCCAAAGCCAACCTAGGCTTGCCATTTATAGTGTTATGTTATTCGCATATGCAAATAAGTGGTTGCCACCACAACACTTTCAAACGTTAATTATTCCACATCTCCCGCATCGGCACGCGTTACATTCGGTTTTCGGTATAAAAAAAAGCGAAACTCGACTCTAGCCATTTGTCTCAAGAGAGCTAAGTAACGTTTGTTCAATGTCGACTTCGTCATATCAGACTGTAGCTTTTATTTCGCTCCTCGTAATAAACAGGGAGCCGGTTTTTAAAAACAAACGAACCGATTTATTCACCTTATTCAAAACTGTCCCGCACAAAATGCTTACTGCTGAATACCTATCGCCGTCACGTCATCAAAAACGCACACCTGTTTTTTTTAACACTTTACTATTTTCCAACTGCGCGTCGTGAAGGCTTCGTTTTTTTTTTCACGGGCACCTGTTTTTTTCACATTTTCGCGTTTTTTTTCACATACCCCGAAAAACACCCGGGCAACGCCGGGTACCCTTCGCTAGTATATATATATAAAAGCGAAAATGTATGTATGTATGTATGTATGTATGTCTGTTTGTGTATCTGCTAAAAACTTTTGACCGACGGAACAAAAATTCACAAACTCGGTCTCATATTAAAGTCCCACCCTCCGGACGACAAATATCGAAAAATTGGCCCAAAAGGACCATCAGAAGTGCGTCAACTGATTGATTTTCTGCAGGGGGGGGGCAAAAAAGTGACATTTTAATGTTAAACATTACATATATTTAAATCGATTTATAACTGCCCCAAAAAATACGGGCGCCAACTCTTCTATATAAAGTATACACGGGGCCGTTTATTTTGGGTCAACTTGTATTTAAAACTCGCTGAATCATGTCATGTTATCTTGACGTCAGCAAGCTGTAATGGCAGTCTGAATTTAAAAACATTGTTGTTATCGGTAAAAAAAATTAACCCTCACACAAGCTAAACTATGAACTTCTACGCTATGACAACGTTACCAAATTTATTAGCACGTTAAAAATAGTTAGATACGATAGTTAAACGAAAAATAACAAGCCAAAAATGTGAAGTAAAAAAAATACGCTTACAAAAAATATTAACGATCGAGGTTTTACAAAAAAACAAACCCAGACGCCATTGTCTTTTTTAGTAACACTCTTTAGAGTAAGGAAGACGAAGTGTGTGTGTGTGTGTATGAGAGAGAGAGAGAGAGAGAGAGACGCAAACACAGAGAGAGAGAGAGAGAAGGATGTCTAGACAGAAAACGAGAAAAACGTTAACTTTTTCACCCCGAAATCGACAATTTTCGACGGGGGGGGGGGGTCAACAACGCATGCGTCAGATGACGTCATGAAGTCGTGACCTGATTTACTTTAAATAGTTGAAAAACCGAACAAATTTCATATACGTCGCTTTAGCTCAGGTAGTTAAGGCCTTGGTTCGTTATCTAAACGTTTTGGGCTCGAATCGTGGTGTGAGATGGGTTTTTTTCGATTTTTTAAATTTAAATATTGAACCCTGTATTATTTAAGCCATTTTTCACGTGACGTTCGTTTTCCTGTTTTTTTTTTTTTACTTCGCTTATTCTTAGCGACACCTCAAAACACCCGGGTACCCACCGATTTTTTAAATTTTAATATCGAAATATGCTTATTTAAGCCATTTTTCACGTGTTCGTTTCTGTTTTCATCGTTCGTTTGCCTTACGTTAGTTTTTTTGTGTTTATTTTTCGATGTTTTGATTGATCCCCCCCCCCCGGCTTAATTAAACCGTTGTTTTCTTTTGTGATTTCGCTTATAACAATGCTTACATCGTCATCGTCGTCGTCGTAACGCTCGACGACTTTCAAACATCTTTCACTTCTGGCTGGCCGATTTTATTTTCAAACTTCGCCTCAGGGCTTCGGCTTCGATCCTACCCTGCCCCCGGTTTCTTTTTTATTTAACACCATACACACTTACAAACACCCGGGCAACGCTGCGTACCCCTCGCTAATTTTAATATTAATATTTATATTGTTTTGGGTTTAATCTCTGCACTTTATATATATATATAAAAGTGAACATGTCTGTGTGTCTTTGTGTCTGTGTGTGTGTGTGTGTACATTTCCCTACGCAATAACTCTGTCAATTTCCAGTCTACAGACTCGAAATTTGATATACAGGGTACTGAGATTTCGGCCAGAAATTTGGCTGTTAAGGGGTCAAAGTTCAACGATTTGACCTATGAGAACTCCATCAAACTCCTCCGACAATTTTGGGTCTACACGCCTGAAATTTTAGATATAGGTTCCTTGGACATAGATCTAACTTGATAACTTGATTTGAGCCCAAAACAATAAATGTTAAAGGGTTGTAATAGGGGTCAAATTTTTTTAAAAAATTGACCTCTGCGCTCTCTACCAAATTACTCAGACAATTTCTGGTCTAAACATTTGAAATTTTGCATAAAGGGTATTCAGAGATAGGGCAAGCTTTTTAATCGGTTTGGGTCGAAAATTTTTAGTTACCAATATATAAAATGTATGTATGTATTTATGTTTGAATGCCTGCCTAAAACTTTTGACAGAGGCGACGGATTTTACCAAAATCAGTATCGTTTTAAAGTCCGATCTTTCAGACGACAAATATCGAAACATTGGCTAAAAACATTAATATCTTCACCTTCAACTGGGAACTTTTCTACTGGCGGTTCGCTTTTTTCGCCGATATTTTTGAAAATCATCCTCTCCTTTCGATTGTCTAGCCTTCATTTGAAAAAATGTCACTTCCGGTTTTACGGTGGTCGTAACAGAATAGACGTCAGGTTTTTCCCCCCGTTCTTTTCCTCCTTTGCGGTACGGGTTCGAGCCTGCCTTCCTACTACCACTTTTTTGTTTGTTTGTTTGTTTGCTCAACAGACACATCCAAACACCCGGGCAACGCCGGGCGGAAATGCTAGTATATCTATAAAAGTGAACGTGTCTGTGTATCTGTCTGTCTGTGTATCTCTGTGTGTGTGTGTGTACATTTCCCTACGCAATAACTCTGTCAATTTTCAATCTACATACTCGAAAATTGATATACAAGGTACTTAGATTTCGGAAAATCGATGTGATCGGTTTTCGGCCAGAAATTTGGCGATTAAAGGGTTAAAGTTCAACGATTTGACCTTTGAAAACTCTACCAAACTCCTCCGACAATTTTGGGTGTAAACACTTGAAATTTTAGATATAGGTTCCTTGGACATGGATCTAACGTGATAATTTGATCTGAGCCCAGAAGAATAAATGTTAAGGGGGCATAATAGGGATCAAATTAAAAAAAACATTTACCGCTTTTTTTTTATTTTGCTCAACATACACCTCCAAATACCCGGGCAACGCCGGGAACCCATGCTAGTATATATATATATATATATATATATATATATATATATATATATATATATATATACTAGCAGGGATACGCAACGTTGCCCGGGCTTAAATGATGATCTATGAATATTTCACACTCCCATATTTTTATTTTCATAGAAATTGATGAAATCGCCCATTTTTCTGCTAAAATCGTTTGATTGCCTGTTCTAGTCGGGGACCCATTGTGGTGCATCGGGAAGAAGTTTCACATGCCTCTCCGCAGCGACTTTGTCCACATTGTAGTCTACATTGCACTGTAGAGACTACTGTTAATTTTATGTATAAAGTTAAAAATTCAAAAGTCAAGTATCATGCTTCAGTTGTGCTCTAAACAGAAACATTCAATTCAAACGAGCCCATGTCTTATCAAAGGATCTACTGTTGGTTTTATATACTTGGCTTTTTTTTTTTTTTTTTGCTTGTGCGGTTATAATGGCTTGAATTTAAGTTAAAAATAAAAACGTTAATTATCTTAGTTCGATTGTGCTTTAAACAGAAACATTCATTTCGAACGCGTCCCTGTCATATCAAAGAATATACTGTTGATTTTTATATGCCGGCCTTTCTGCTTGTGTGGTAATAAAACTTCTGTTATGCACTTGTGACGTTAGTCTGTATACGGTGTTAACTTTGGTCAAAATCACCTGTGACTTCTTTCATCGGATTTTTCAATTATAGATTATCGATTATTAACTATCGATTTTTATCTAAAATACTTCGGTATATAACATATCTAAGAATATTGCCAGATACAGTACATTTGTATGAAATTACCTAAAAATCGGCCCAGCCGTGTCGAAGTATATAGGGAAGGATCTCATACACCGACAAAGTTCTTTTTACATAAAAGTAGAATATATATATATATATATATATATATATATATATATATATATATATATATATATATATATATATATATATATTAACTGTGGTGGCGTTTTTAAGGCGTCAAAAATCGGGCAAAATTGAAAAAAAATCGTAACATTTGGTACATTCATCTTAGTTTAATTTTTATTTAAAATTTGTAATCAGTTCATATGCGTGTCACGTCGATACAGTGGTAACGTCACCAGCTTATAAGCTACAGTGTTAATTCTAGCTGATGGCACCCAATTTTTTGTTAAATAACCACTCTAAAATAATATATACGACATCTGGACAAAATAAAATATCATATTTAAGCGTACTTTCCGCCCGTGCAAAGCCGGATGCTCCCCACTAGTACACACACACGCACACACACGCACACACACACACACACACACACACATATGTATATGTATATATATATATATATATATATATATATATATACAGAGAGAGAGAGAGAGAGAGGAGAGAGAGAGGGGAGGGAGAGAGACACACACGCATACGCACACGCGCAAAAGGGAGGGAGATAGATTATGCTATGCTACAAGAGCAGCTTCTGATGTCTTTTATTCCTTTATTTATTTATTTATTTTTATTTTTTTTTTTTTTTTGTATTCGTTCGTTTGCTGGAAAAAAGTATTCCAAGTCCATTCCGATCGTTTTTCATGAATATTTTCTAAAATTGCTGACGTCATTAGACGCCATTTCAAATTAATCTCCTATTTCTCGCCGATTGAAGCCTTCCGACTGCATTTTCTGAGTTCCAGAGATACTCAAACGATTTTCTATGGCTTGATTAATACACCAGCCACCTGAATGCGCTAACCTAATCATTTTGTCGCGTTTTTGGCGATTTGTTTCCAGTCAAATACAGTTTCACTTTTTTGACAAACGGCAACCTATAAAAGAACAATAGAAACGGCAATGGCGTCTTCACCGGTTGAATAGTCTCCATCGGTTGAATAGTCTTCACCGGTTGAATAGTCTCCATCTGTTGAATAGCAAAAGCACACAAAACATATTAAAAGAAACAGAAACGACACGATTCCATGTCTCGGCTTGATATACTGACTCTATAATGCCACAAAATGAACTATATTAATAGTTTTTTCCCGTTTCCTAAAACAGTGAAAACTGAGATGTACTGCGAGGAAAAAGGTAATTCGTTCTACAAAAAATTGTTAGAAAAAAATTGTAAAGTCAAAAATTGCTGGGAATTTATGGTTTATTAATGTTTAATATGAATTATTATTAATGTTGTATATCAATTATTTATTAATGTATTATATTAATTATGTACAATGTTTTATATCAATTATTTATTAATGTTTTATATTAATAATTTATTAATGCTTTATATGAATTATTTATAAATGTTTTTTATGAATTATGTATTAATGTTTTATATGAATAATTTATTAATGTTTTATCTGATTTATTTGTTAGTGCCTTATATGAATTAATTTTTATGTTTTATATGAATTTTTAGTCACGTTTTATATGAATGACGTATAATGGTTTATATCAATAATTATTTATTGTCTTATGAACATTATTTATTAATGATTTACATTAACTATTTATTAATGTTTTATACAAATTATTTATTAATGTTTTATATGAATTATTTATTAATTAATAATTTTATGAGTCTCTTATAATGTTTACATAAATTCTTTATTAATGTGTTATATAAATTATTCATTTTTGTTTTATATAAATAATTTATTAATGCTTTATATATTTAATTCATTAATGTTTTATACAACTTATTTATTAATGTTTTATGTAAATAATATAATCATATTTTATATAAATAAGTTATTGATGTTTTATACAAATTATTTATTCATGTTTTATATAAACATTTATGTATATTTTATATAAATAATGTATTAATGTTTTATAGAAATTATTGATTATTGTTTTATTAAAAATTAGTTATGGATGTTTAATATGAATCATTTATTGATGTTTATATAAATAATTATTTATGTTTTACATAAATAATTTATTAATGTTTTATATAAATTATTTATTAATTTTATTATATAAATAAATTATTAAATTTTATATAAACAATTTATTGATTTTTTATATAAATTATTTATTAATATTTTATATAAATAATAAATGATGTTTTGCGTAAATTATTTATTAATTTTTTATATAAATAATGTTTTTATTTTTATATAAACAATTTATTAATGTTTTATAAAAATAATTTATTCGTGTTTTATATTAATTATTTGTTAATGTTTTATATAAATGATTTATTGATGTTTTACATAAATTATTTATTAATATTTTATAGATATTGTTAATAAATTTTATATAAATACTTTCAATATCATATATAAATTATTCATTAATGTTTTATATAAATAATTTATTAAAGTTTTATATAATTATTACTTATTTTTTATATGAATAATTTATTAATATTGTATATAAATTATTAATTAATATTATATAAAAATTATTTATTAATGTTTTATATAAATTATTTATTGCTATTTTATATTAAATTTATTGATGTTTTATATGAATTATTTATTAATGTTTATGTGAATTACTTTTATGTCTTATATAAAGTATTTGTTAATGTTTTATATAGATAATCTTAAATAATTTTTATATAAATTATTTGAGTTATATACAAATACTAAATTTTTATATGAATTATTTATAATATCTTATGTCAATTATTAATTAATCTTTTATATGAATTATTTATTAATGTTTTACATAAATTATTTGTTAATTTTTTATTAAATAATTTTTTAATGTTTAACATTAATCATTTATTAATGTTTTACATGCATTATTTGATAATTTTTTATATAAATGTTTTTTTACATATTTTATATAAATTAATAGTTAATTTTTTATATGAATGATCTTTTAATGTTTTATAGGAATTATTTATTTATTTTTTATATAAATAGTTTTTTAATGTTTTATATGAATTATTTTTTAATTTTTTATATAAACAATTTTTTTATGTTTTATATGAATTATTTGTTTATTTTTATATAAATAGTTTTTAATGTTTATATGAATTATTTTTTTATTTTTTATATAAATAAGTTTTTAATGTTTTATATGAATTATTTGTTAATTATTTATATGAATTATTTATTAATGCTTTAAATAAATTATGTGGTAGTCTTCTATATAAATACTTTAAAAAATTTTATATGAATTATTCATTAATGTTTTATATAAATAATTTTTTATGTTTTATATGAATCATTTGTTAACTCTTTATATGAATTATTTATTTTTTACAGTAATTATGTGTTAATTTTTATATAAATGCTTTTTAATTTTTTTATATGAATTATTTATTAATATTTTATATAAATAAATTTTTTAATGTCGAATATAAATTATTTGTTATTTTTTTATATAAATAATTTTTTAATGTTTGATATGTATTATTTGTTAATATTTCATATAAATAACTTTTTTATGTTTTATATGAATTATTTGGTAAGTTTTTATTTAAATTATTTATAATTGTTTTACATGAATTATGTGTTAATTTTTTATATATATTTTTTTTAATGTTTTGTATGAATTATTTTTTAATCTTTTATATAAATAATTGTTTAATGTTTCATATGAATTATTTGTTAATTTTTTATATAAATAATTTTTTAATGTTTAATATGAATTATTTTTTAATGTTTTATATTACTACTTTGTTAATGTTTTATATTAATTATTTATTAATGATTTATATTAATAATTTTTTAATGTTTTATATGAATTATTTGTTAATGTTTTATATAAATATTTTTTAATGTTTTATATGAATTATTTGTTACTTTTTATATAAATAATATTTTAATGTTTTATATGAATAATTTGTTAATTTTTTATATAAATAATTTTTTAATGTTTTATATGAATTATTTGGTAATCTTTTATATAAATAATTTTTAAGTGTTTTATATGAATTATTTGTTAATTTTTTATATAAATAATCTTTTAATGTTTTATATTAATAAGCTTTTAATGTTTTATATGAATTATGTGTTAATGTTTTATATAAATATTTTTTAATGTTTTATATGAATTTTTTGTAACTTTTTATATAAATAATATTTTAATGTTTTATATGAATCATTTGTTCAGTTTTATATAAATAATTTTTTAATGTTTTATATAAATTATTTGTTAATTTTTTATATAAATAATTTGTTAATGTTTTATATGAATAATTTGTTCAGTTTTATATAAATATTTTTTAATGTTTTATATAAATTATTTGTTAATTTTTTATATAAATAATTTGTTAATGTTTTATATGAATAATTTGTTCAGTTTTATATAAAAATTTTTTAATGTTTTATATGAATTATTTGTGAATTTTTCATATAAATAATTTTTTAATGTTTTATATGAATTATTTGTGCATTTTTCATATAAATCATTTTTTAATGTTTTATATGAATTATTTTTTAATTATGTATATTAATAATTTTTTAATGTTATGTATGCATTATTTGTGAATTTTTCATAGAAATACTTTTTTAATGTTTTATATGAATGATTTGTTATTTTTTATATAAATAATTAATGAATCCTTCATCAATGTTTTCTCTAATTTATGATTGTTTTCTATGATTTATCTATTAATGTTTTAATAAATTAATTTTTTTTAATAAAAATAATTCGATAATATTTTATATGATTAATGTTGTGATGCTTTATGAACTAATAATTATCTTATATGAATTATTAATTATTATTATTTTATGTTTTGTGTCGTGGCACAATAGTAATAGATTGGTACATTCAAAGTAAAATACTATCACAAAAGCATATTTTTCTAAAACATACACACTCACACACACACACACACACACACACACACACACACACACACACACACATATATATAATTATAAAATTCTGTGGACCTTATTTGCTTGCATCTTGTCTTCGATGATTGGGATGTTCCATCTTTTAAAAACGGGATGATAGGTTAATATATATATATATATATATATATATATATATATATATATATATATATATATATGATGTGTGTGTGCATATAGGTGTGTGTGTGTGTGTTGTGTCGTGGCACAATAGTAAAAAGAAAAAAATCAAGTTGGGGTTGGTTTAAGAAACAAGTGTATTTAATGTCACAGGTACAAAGGTAGGAAACGGGTATAACTGGCTTGCGTGCAGCTAGTCAGTGGTAGTATTGTCGCTTCTTCCATCAGTGTAGGTATTACTGACACTATATATAGTGAGAACCGGTGTAATTTCCCTTGTGTTAGAAAGGCTGGTGTAACAGTGTGGCTCATCAGCTAAGAAATAAAGGTGAAGAGTTGTATGTTTTGTCTTCGATTCTAGCTGATGGCACCCAAGTCATATATATATATATATATGATGTGTGTGTGCATATAGGTGTGTGTGTGTGTGTTGTGTCGTGGCACAATAGTAAAAAGAAAAAAATCAAGTTGGGGTTGGTTTAAGAAACAAGTGTATTTAATGTCACAGGTACAAAGGTAGGAAACGGGTATAACTGGCTTGCGTGCAGCTAGTCAGTGGTAGTATTGTCGCTTCTTCCATCAGTGTAGGTATTACTGGCACTATATATAGTGAGAACCGGTGTAATTTCCCTTTGTGTTAGAAAGGCTGGTGTAACAGTGTGGCTCAGCAGCTAAGAAATAAAGATGAAGAGTTGTATGTTTTGTCTTCGATTCTAGCTGATGGCACCCAAGTCATATATATATATATATATATATATATATATAGTTTTGATCTTACTACCATATATTAGGTTCAATATGATAATGGATGAAAAATTTTCTCTATGATAATACATATGTAATCTGCATGAATTATACTATGATATTTTAGCATATCTTACGACCGGGCAACGCCAGGAAGCCTGCTAGTATATATGAGCTACGAAACATACTGTAAATAATTGTAAATGGCAACTGAATTAAAGGAATAAATTGTAAGATGGTCAACATCATGAATATAGACTTTTGTCATGTTTACATTATATGCTCTGTAATTACATTGAGCTTCTTTAATAAGAATTGGTATATATATATATATATATATATATTTATATATATATATATATATATATATATATAAAGAGAAAGAGAGAGAGAGAGAGAGAGGGGGGGAGGTTAAGGTATGAGGTTAGAGAGGTGTGTGTTTTGATTTCGATTCTAGCTGATGGCACCCAAGTCATATATATATAAGGCCGGTGTAACAGTATGAATTATAATCTTTTATGAATTACTAATTTTTTATATATTTTTTTATTAATTTTCTTCATAAATTCTTTGCTAATGTTTTATATAAATTATTTATCGATGTTTTATATAAATTATTTATCGATGTTTTATATAAATTATTTATTTATGTTTTATACAAATTATTTATCGATGTTTTATATTAATATTTTTTTAATGTTTTAAAATAATAAGTAATGAACGGTTTAATATTTTATATGAATTAATTATAAATGTTGTACATAAATACTTTTTTTGTTTTATATGGGTAATTTTTAATATGTTTTATATGAATAATTTATTGTTTTATATAAATAATTTTATAGTGTTTATATGAATAACTAATCACGGATTTGCAGTCGTGATGTAAGCAATTCCGGCTACCATCAAAGAGTGTCAGAGCAAGTTCCGATTTTTACCGAAATATGCAAATCAAAATTGTGCAGTGACGCTCTGCTCAGTGGTTAGACGCTGACGAAGCTCAACGACATTTTTGAAAAACCAAAGTTGCACCAAAAGGTGTTCATGATGACTGATTGGTCGACTGCGACCAATCTAATTTATTACAATTTATTTATGCAGGCAAAGCTGTTACGGCGGAAATATACTGTCAACAAGTGGAGGAAATGCATCAGAAACTTCGACAACAATACCCAACATTAGTCAACAGAAAAGGCCCAATTCTCCTCCATGACAATGACTGACCGCATGTTGCTAAATCGACCCTGCAGAAGTTGAACGAAATGGGCTACGAAACTCCGCTTCATCCGCCATATTCTCCAGATTTCTCACCTACCGACTACCATTTTTTCAAACATCTCGATAACTTTTTGCGTGAGAAAAGCTTCACAAACCTAAGCGACATCAAAAAAACACATTCGGCGACTTCATCTCCACCAGAACACAAGATTTTTACGTTACTGGCGTTGTTGTGTTGCGAGGATTCATTTTGAAGAGAGACGGGCATATATATATAACAATGATGAGGGAGCGAAGACATTTATACAGTTCTGGGGATGCGTGGGACTTCATATATATATACTGAGGGTGATAGGGTGATAAATGCACAGTTCTTATATTTCTTATAACACATATAGAGAGGAGGAGGAGGAGGAGGAGGAGGAGGAGGAGGAGAGATACATATTCTTGGGATAGTTACGCAATGTTCATAATAAGATGTTTAACACATTACCTTTTTGGGTGTTGAAAGATGACACATGACAACAGTTTTACAAAAAAACACAATGATTCGTTATTCATTGGACCGGTCAAATGATGATGACGTCAGGAATTCAAATTCGGGATCTACATAGTTTAATGTTCTTTCCTTTCGCTTTCAGAGGGTCAGCTGACTTCTGACTGCCACTGATTAACTCTCAACTCTCTCTCTCTCTCTCTCTCTCTCTCTCTCTCTCTCTCTCTCTCTCTCTCTCTCTCTCTCTCTCTCTCTCTCTCTGACTGACTAGCAGACTGACTGCTAGCTCTTTTGCCCTGATCTGACTAACTCTAGCTCCTATATTGAGAAGCCCCCTTTTCCTATGACGTCAGAAGTGTGTTTCCCAAACTTGACCAATTCACGTGGCTATGCGTGTTTGTCCAAAACACACTTCTGCAAACTAAGAATCCTCCCCTAACCTATTTTTTTACCAATGTATTTTAAATTTGTATTGTCCATTCTTTCTAACTGACATTTTTTAATATTCAGTTTTATAAAAGAATGAACAATCAATTCTTTTTACAATATAAACAATATCTAACTATTTATAATAGAATTTAACAATAGACCTTTTTAACATTTCGATGTCTAACATTCTATTTCTTAACGTTGCTTACAAGGTTCGAATCTCGGCTTATCCTAATCTCATTTTCACTTATCTAATCTTCTTATTTACATGGAAAGGGGCAGTGCTTTTTTTTTCCTATAACAGTATGAATATACTTGTTTCGCGTTGGTTAAAGTTTGTTGATGGTACTTATCTTGATCAAATTTTTTTTGTTTGAGCTGAGATACGTTCATCTAAATTTAAAACTGAAAAACCGCAAGAACTTTCTTGTCATGCTGATATTATGTTTATTGTCAAGTCCTTTTAGCCGATTTCTCTTCAACTTGTACTCAGGCTTATGCACCCAGTGTGTGTGTGTATGTGTGTGTGCGCGCGCGTGTGCGTGTCTGGTGTGTGTGTATGCGCGCGCGTGTGTGCGTGTCTGGTGTGTTAGCCACATTCTTGTATTCTTCTTTGAACATGATGCGTGATCGTTTGTGAAGAATCCGACAATGACTATAAACAAAGATCGCTTGAGGATAACAATATCAAGTTCTGCTATTTTGATAATTTTTGGAAAGACGTACGCCACCCGGCAGCCACCCAGCAGCCACTCCGGTTCACGCACCCAACACGCGTCGTATCACATGCAGTCAGCATTTCGTTTCTTATTTATCTAAACTAAAACGCATACTACGCATGTCTTTATCAATATCTATCTACTTACTAGCTATCTATTTCTCATTTACTCGCCTTACATATGTATATATATATATATTTATATATATATATATCACACACACACACACACACACACACATATATATATATATATATATATATATATATATATATATATATATATATATATATATAAATAAATAAGAAAGGTCACCAACAATTGCTATGTATTTTTTAACATTATTTTATTATTCCTGTTTTGATTTTTAATATAAAAAGGTATCATATTTACATCATTGTAATAATGTTTTGAAATCAGTTTTTTACGCGTTTCAGACGTTCTGTGTAGCGTCCTCTTCAGAAATTATTCAAAGTGTAAAATAATTAAAATATATTTAAAATGTGTTCAGAATGTATACAAGCATTTTCGCAATCCGTTTTGGTTACATGTTTCCCGAGCGGATATATATATATATACAAATTTAGGAAAATCCGTACCCAGAAAACTCGTCCATTTTTGCTAAGTAGGAAAACTGGTCCATTATTGAATAAATATCGATTGAAAAAAAATTTATGACCTTTCTTGAGGATATTGTTTTTAAGAGAGGCCCAATCATCTTTTTAAAATATATTTGTACTCATTTACTGTTATTTTTTTTTAAAAATTGATTTTTCTAAGTGTTCGCCTTTTGCCTAACTTTGTAAATTTTTAGTGGTTCAACTTATTTTAAAGAGTTTATTTAGTTAAAAACACAAGTAATGTCGAGTGTTATTCTTGAACAAAAAATGTCCGACATTAAAGGATCACGTCTTAGGAGTCTCGATTATCGCTCAAAAATGGAAAATTTTTAAAAATACTGTGGTAGATATAGAGCCCCCCCCCTCCAAAAGAAAATAAATTTGTATATTTTTTAGGTAATGTCCAAGATCATTGCTCGGAGAAAAATCAAACTAACAGAATGGATACGGTGGATCATGTAACGAAACTGAATGGAAGACACGGAAAACGAAAAAAAATTACCTTAGTTTTTAAAATTTCTTGTGTTATTACGAAACAAAAAAAAAGTAAACACTTTTTGTATTATCAAATAATAAAACAAATATTTTATTTAGAAAAATTAATTGAGTTTTAACACTTTTTGTGTTCACGAAACAACAGAAGGCACTTCTGCAGTATGCGGACGGCGGCCATCTTTTCTTGGGGCGTTTCATTAAACTGTCGCCAGTTGGCGCTTCTCTGTCAAAGAACATTTAAATGATTAATTTGTTGTTGATCCTTCAAAGTTGCTTTAATTCAAAAAATTCTTTCATATATATTATTTATTTGTTCGAAAAAAAAAACTATTTTACTTTATAAAAATCCGATGTTGCTTTCATAACAAACTTGTTTTATTAAAGTTGTATTTTCTTATGCAGACTTTTAAATTGCAGTTACCGCCCCCGTACAATAGCCCCCGTCTGCATACTGCAGAAGTGCGCCCCAAATGACTTTCAAACAAAAAAGTCTTATATTATCAAATGATAAAACAAATATTTTATTCAAAATACTTAATTTAGTTTTAATACTAACAATAATTTAATAAATTATTTTATATAATAATTTTGTATTTGATAATACAAGAATAATTCATTAAATTATTTTATATAATAATTTTGTATTTGATAATAAAATAATAATTTATTAAATTATTTTATATAATAATTTTGGATTTGATAATACAATAATAATTTATTAAATTATTTTATATAATAATTTTGGATTTGATAATACAATAATAATTTGTTAAATTATTTTATATAATAATTTTGGATTTTATAATACAATAATAATTTATTAAATTATTTTATATAATAATTTTGTATTTGATAATACAAGAATAATTTAATAAATTATTTTATATAATAATTTTGTATTTGATAATACAAGAATAATTTATTAAATTATTTTATATAATAATTTTGTATTTGATAATACAAGAAGTGTTTCATTTATTTGTTTCGTAATAACACGAGAATTGTTTAAACTAAATTAATTTTTCTGAATAAATATTTGCTTTCTTTGATAATACATAAGTGTTTTCTTTCTTTCTTTTTTTTTTTGTTTCGTAATACATGTCAACGAACTTAAAACAATAAAGTAAGACGGTCAACATCTTGAAATTTGGAAGATAGACTTTTGTCATTTATTTGTTATATATATATATATATATATATATATATATATATATATATATATATATATATATATATATATATATATAGGCATAAGCCTAACGAATTCTCACGAGAATTAAACGCGGAATATTCTGTGTAGCTTAATCGCTAGATATATTTTTATAACTTACAATGCTTACATATATACATATTTATATATATACATATATATATACATATATATATACACAAATATATATATACACGCATATATACACACATGTATACATACACATAAATATATACACACATACGCACACACACACACACACACACACACGTTTGGAGGTGTATGTTGAGCAAAAAAGAACAAGGCCGATAGCCATTAGTCGTGTGCTCTCGTGTAATGAATGAATACGTGAATGTAGGATTGACATGAAATTCTTAAAGATAAACTAAAATGACGGAAAAGTGGGCTGAAATGACTTAAATAAATAAAAAGTAAATGACTTAGAATGACTTTAATGAACTTAAGGATGAATTGAATGACCTTAAGAATGAGTTGAATGCTTCAAAAATAACTGGAATCCTTCAAAAACAACTTGAATGATCTGGAGAATGACTTGAATGGCTTTGAGACTGACTGGTTGTAAAGTGGGTGATCATTTTACATTAAATAAATACAGAAAAGTGATCCCCCACTTTATATCACAATAAGTACAGCATGAAGTAAGAACAGATACTACATTTTGATCTTGGCCAAAAGGCCAAGAAAAGGGTATTTATTTGCTCCCCCACCGAGCAAATTAGGCACAATTTATGTGAGGAGTGAAGGGGAAATGGGGACCAGCCCCGGGGAGTAGGGGAGCTGGATAGTGACAATTGGTATGAAGGGTTGCCTCTACATTGACCAAGGTCTTATACGTGGGATTTCCCCCACATATGGTCTTTGCTTGCAGCATCTACTGGAACAGATACTACACTTTGATCTTGGCTAAAAGGCCAAGAAATGCGGTATTTATTTGCTCCCCCATCGAGCAAATTAAGCACAAGGCCGATTTTTAATGTGAGGAGTGAAGGGGAAATGGGGACCAACTCTCCGGGGAGTAGGGGAACTGGATAGTGGCAATTGGTATGAAGGGTTGCCCCTACATTGAGCAAGGTCTGATATGTGGGGTCGGTATTTATTTGCTCCCCCACCGAGCAAATTAGGCAAAATGTCAATTTTTAATGTGAGGAGTGAAGGGGAAATGGGGACCAACTCCCTGGGGAGTATGGGAGCTGGATAGTGACAATTGGTATGAAGGGTTGCCCATACATTGAGCAAGGTCTGATATGTGGGATTACCCCCACATATGGCCTTTGCTTGCAGTATCTGCCGGAACAAATATTACACTTTGATATTAGCGAAAAAGCCAAGAAAAGCTTAAAAAGCTAAGAACAGCATCTATTAACAACAGACCTTTGATCTTAACCAAAAAGGCCAAGCACAAAAGCACAGTTCATATTTCATGTGAATGTTAAGTCAAGGAGTTTGAAGGAAGAATCTCTTAAAACTAACAAACATTATCTTACAAAAAATTATTCATATAAGCTGATTTTTTTTCTTCATTGAAATTATTCTTTCTATCATCATGTTTTCTTTTTTTCTAACATTTTTTAAATTTAATCGGCGCTTGGAAACTTCCGGCGGTTTACGTAAGTTGCCGGAATATGCAGGCGCAATATTCATGAAAAAGCAGACTATTCACTGCATAATTACCGTAAATTTAATAATATTTGAACCCAAATCAGCATCTCGTAGTCTGTGAAGATATCCATGACGTCCATCAGCCATCCCCCCTTATGCCCCCCCCCGCCCATCGGACGTATACGAGTGTCGAGTTATATCCAAAAGATTATTCTTCAAAGTGTTAATGACATTAAAAGGATGGAACAACCTGTCTGACAAAATGCCAATCAGAACGACGAAGACGAGGAACAATTATTGTAAATTTAATGGCAGGGTGAGGATCTGGAGACGGAGGTGGAGAGTCACCTGCTTCGTTGTACGAGCAAACCACTTCACCCCGACGTCATGAGCGCACTCACACGACCACCAGTTTACCTATGGAGTGTCAGTAAAACTACAAAGGGGTTTTTCTTCAAAGACCCGGCTGGGAGTCAGTCGCACTGGCTGATCTTTTGCTTACGTCATCTGACATTTACCAAAAGACAACAAAAAAGCTTCTTGGGGACAGGGGGTGTCATTTGTCCCCTATCCTCTATCTCCTATCCGCCCATTCGCAGGGCGCATTGAAATTGGCGTTTGCGGACAATAGATGCAAAAGGACGCGCGACTATTAATAGACTTGCAAACACGGAGAAATAGAAGCAAACACAAGGACGTATGCACACACGCATACAGACACACATACGCAAACAAGCATACGCCCAATAATAAATACATTGATTCACACAAATACACACACAAGTAAGTATATACACACATACACACAAGCACATAATATGACATTTGTACGAAAACCCAACAAGCAGCAAAATTCCACCTCTTCTCTGTTTAAGTTCCTAGATGTCGGAATCATTTTACTTTATAGTTTCTTTTTTTGGACTGATATACTTTGGAATTCCCTGCCTGTTTCCGGCTTAACTGATTGTACTGAGATGCAGAACTTTAAATGTAATGTGAGCAGACATCTCGCTGTTCAACTCCCCACAGTTCACTGTTAGATAGGATCCAAAATAGTAGCCAGTTATAATTTAAAATTAAAACTATATTTTATTGCCATATATATATTTTTTAAAAAATTTGAAAGTAAATACTCTATTTCATATAAACTTTTCAGATTTTCAAAGTAGTTTTTGTGTATAGTTTTAAAATTAAACGGGAATTACGTTCAAAACTTCCACTAAATAGGAAACGGAAATCGAAAAGAAACAATTTTATTTAACATAATGAACGTTTCCAAAACACAAAAAAACGCAAAGAAAAAGTTTTATTTAACACTAGCACACCCCGTTTCCTGACGTTGCCCGGAATATATTTTTTAAATTATAACTAAAAGTAATTAAGTAATTCTTTTTAAAGAATATATGCTTAAAACGAATTTATTTGTGTTTACATCCGAAAATATTATTTATGAACCTTATATCCATGCTAATTTCTATTTGAATCTTGTAAAATTAATGGTATTGTATTCTTTTGTATTAAGTGATCAATACAGAATTTCAATACTTTCCATAGAATCGGTGATGTCATGATTTTGTGTGCATTTTATGAAACTGTTTATAGGCATTGTTTATTAACAGAAAATTAAATATAACATTAGCATATATATATATATATATATATATATATATATATATATATATATATATATATAATGTTAAAATTCCGAGGGAGTGTAATACATTTCTTCAGATTTCATTAAAAGAAATACGAGAGGGGGGGGCATCACGCACAAAAAACAATTTTCAGAATCGTCTAACACACATACGCAGTGGAAAACTGAAATGTTAACGAAGCAGTATTGTAAAATGCTGAAATTAATGTATTTTTGTTTTCCGTGAAGGATATTGTACGTGTAAAAATGTGATAGTCATCAGGAGCATTCTTTTCTTATTCTAGGACAAAAGGGTAGTATCTGTACGGATGCTACGCTTAGTGTGTCTTAGATCAATGCTGCAAAAATCCTTCTATGCTAAATCAAATTAAAAAAAAAAAATTTTTGTTTCAATCCAAGGTGCTCGCATTTTGGAGCAGTTGGATGTTTTCCATATTAAGAATCGACTCTGTGTCAAATTTTGATTCTGTGGGGAAGCAAGTATCATGCTAAATTGATAACGTTATTACTAAAAAAAAAACAAAAAAAAAACTATTAACACGTGGGGAGGATGGGCGTATAATTAACTATTCTGTACTTTCACCTAACAATTTCATGAACACAACCACTGATAAAAATTAAGTTAATTTGAAAATCGTAAACCGCACAAAGAGAAGTAAAGTTTGAGAATCCTCCACCCAGGAAATAAATGTTACCAAAGGCAAGATACATTTCTATCCGTGTATTTTGTACTTTTATATTACTATGTACTGAACACAACTACTGTTAAAAATTAACTGAACATGATACTTCTTACAAAAGGTGTATGAACCCCCTACCCCCCAAAAAAGAGAAAGTCAAACTTACTGTTTGTTGGCTAGTGTCTTTCAACAGGTTTTAAAATATGCTCAAAAAGAAAGTATAAAAAATAATAAATCGTGGTTGATTATTTCGTATAGAAAATTAAATAGGATCACTGACATTATACTCGGTAAGCAACCAAAAGAAAACACATTTTTATTATGTTTCAAATAAAAAATCCTTCCTTTATTGATTACGTACATAACGATATGATTTCATTAGTTATTATCAACATAGGATGGGTGATGTAGCCGAACAATTTGACTTTCCCCTAACAATCAACGAAACAGAATTGGCCAAACAAAGAAGTGAAAAAGACAAAAAAAAACTATATAACATATAAATGTTACCAAAGGCAAGATAAATTTCTATTCTATCTATATGTTTTAGTTAAGGTATTCGTAGCCTTTTAGTCTTAATGTTTTCTAAAAGTTAATAAATAAAATATCACTAAAAATTAATTAAAGTTGAATATCCTATAAAGGTAAGAAAGCAACACGTTCCGTCATTTGTGCAAACATAGTGTGTAACACGTAATAAACAGAAATAACACAAAAATGTGATTTGTAAACTCTATGCGGGTTTTGATGTATTTGCAAGGTTGTCTGTATGCACCTAAATTCATCGTATAGTCTTATGGAATCGAAAAGAACCGGTATAGCATTTGGATTCTTCGGGCTACCGTACTATTCACCGTATAGTATTGTTTGTTTGTTTGTTTTTGTTTTACGACATATCAACCCTTTTCAGATTATTCAATGCAGAACCCAGTGATTTTGAAGAACAATTTTTAAATAGAGTATTTTTTTTTCGAGTCGGTTTCTATTTAACCCATACTTGGGACCCTAACAGGTACTACCACTCCGGGTCAGAGTGGACCTGGGAGCAATGGCAATTAAAGAGTGGCTCCACACTCCCTCAAAGCCCGCAAGCTGGGCCTCACCATCGGATAGAGTTTAAGGTCATATCCAGGACTTCGCCGTACAGTAGGTATGCTTGTGTTTAGAAGCGTACGAATAGAATCTTCGCAAAGTGTACGCGTATGAACAAGGGTTATTTTGTTAATTTTTCTAAAAGTATTGTGAAATCGATATAAAGGAAGCCAATTTAATATGGCGATACGGAAAAACACAGTTTGTTTTCATGCTATTTGTATGCGAAGGCAGCCATGTTAGTGCAAGCTGAGGTGTTCGTTTTTTGTGACGATCTGCTATTCCTCAAACTAAATGTATGCAATCGTAATATGTATGGTAAGCTGTAAGGTTTAAACTGTTATTCTAATAAACGATTAAGAGTAAGGGAGCATTTATTAAAGTAGCCCAACGTTGCTTAACTTCGGCGATCTGACGTGAACCAGTGTGCCAATGTGATTATACTGTACGGTATATATATATATATATATATATATATATATATATATATATATATATATATATATATATGATAACGTTATACGGTAAAGCCTGACGAATCCTATAGTTGGATGAAACGCAGAATATTCAGTGTAGCTTAATCGCCATATATATTTTATAAATTACTAACTAGCTCTACCTACGTATTGAGCACTTTTGAAGTAAATACTTAAAGTTTACGCATAAATCTATACTTT